>NC_071389.1:80675629-81036879 GCF_022682495.2 Desmodus rotundus
GGCCCGTTGGTTCGACAGGAGGGGCGGGGACGGGCGGGGCAGTAGTTTCCCTTTACCTTCCCTTCACTTTCTAAAGCAGGATGTGGGCCGGCCCGGTGACGTCATGGGGTCTCCCAGCCCCGCCCCCCGCCAGGGCCGAATGGGGGTGGGGAAAGGGGAGGGGGGCACCCCAAGGGGGTTTCCTCAGCAACGCGTTGAGGGAAGGGGAAAGTCATTGTGAAACTTGAAACTCATTAACTTTGAAAAACAACTTTAAAAAACAACGGGGTTGGGGGGGGGGCCGGGTTGTTGGTTTGCAGGGTGGAAGGGGACTTATTATTAACCCTGAACTGAAACCACTTTTTTGGTGGCGGATGTTCTATTAAAAGATTGAGGAAAGCCCAGGTTATTCCAGAGGCCGCTCCAAAGCCGTCTGGTGGTTCCCAGAGTCTGAGCGGCGAGCGCAGTTAACCCTTGCCCGTCCACCTGACAGCCTGGGGCAGGAAGGAGAGGAGTGTTTGAGTCCAGAGAGCTGGGTGCTGGGATAGGCAGCCGACCTGCTTCTGGGACGCATGGGTGAAGAGAGAGAGAGAAGACGGAGTAACTACCAGAAACCGAAGTTTGACCCCGGCTGCTAGAAAGCAATAGAGGAAGCAAGGAGTGGAAATCTATGGGGAAAATATCAGGAGGGGCTGGACGTTGGAAACGAACGAAGGTTTTTGGAGATGGACCTAAAGAATGTTAGAAGTTCGGGGCTCAGAAATTCCACATGTGCACCTAAAGAAGCAGGCAAAAGGGACTGGCTTAGGAGCCATGCTGAACTTAAGAGTAATAAAGTAAAACAAAAATTCTGATGCAGAAGGATTTCTCAGATTAAACCAAACTGTTTTCCCCTTTTAAGGAATAAAAATGCTAAAGACCCACTACGCTGGCCATCTGTGCAAACTTGAATCGTTTTGTTCCCTGGGGCTTCCATAAAGACGTCTAGGTTTTTTCTGCTAGGGTCCACCCCTGAAATTCCCCTGAGGAATATCTCTATAAGCTGTAAATGTTACTTACTAACTATCCCATGCCCATCAATGTAAAAGAAGTGTGCGCCTCTCAATTTTGCTTTTTATCCAGTTCTAGAGATTTCCCCGTTTTGTTTTTTCCCTCCTCCCTAATCCACCACCACTGAATTTCTTGTAGCTGTCCCTACGTCTCCTCCTTTGATTGTAATGTATAGAATTAGCTGCAAAACTGCCACCCTAAAGAGCATTTTCTCAATCTGTTGGGATTTTGCTTCCCCGAAATTGTCAGTTTGGCTCGAATAAACTTTTATGATTTTTCTTAGGCTGAGGAACATAATAAATAGATAAGGTAAAAATTCTCTGAGGAAATCCTAACTCTAGCTTTTTTAAGCTAAGAAAAGTTCAAGAATAGGATTAAAAATGGAGTACTCAATAATGGTGAGCTTGTAGCACAAAATAATGTCATGCGAAGGAGGGAATATGCCTTTTAAAAACTAACTTTGGTCACAAGAGCAAAGATCATCCAACAACTGCCTAAATTTTAAATGACGGTTAGCATAATATGCGTCCAACCTTGCAATAATAAAATTTTTCATTTTCCATGTGATATAATCATCTCTTACAAAATGAAAACGCATCTAATGGATTGCTGTCACAAACAGCTTGTAATGTAACTTCCTAACTAGGTATTTAAATTAAAAAAATAAACATTCATTTACAAGTGAAAGTGTACCTAATCTGTCAGAGAATAAAGATTAAGATAGTTCCATAATTATTCATTCCACTTTGTGTCACTTGTTAAGTCAAAAATGCTAACTGCATGAATACAATTTTAACCCAATAATTGTTGAACATAACAAATGTATATTGTGAATACAGTGTTTACAAGGGATTTGGCATTGCTGTGAACTTTCTACCAAGCATGCAATTTTGTTATTTCAATTTGTTAAAGAATTTTTCCTAAACAGACTACTTACAATTTAACTTTATTGGGTAATAAGTCAATATTAAAATGGTCTTTGAAATATATACAATACGGAACAGTTTCCTATTTTCTATTTTTGAGCTGATTTTCTAAATGCAATTACTTTTCCTAATTCTGCCTACAATTCTAATTTCCTAGTTTTCAGAATAAGTAAGAAAAGTCAGCTAACTATAAAGTAGTTTCGGTTTGTTATGTGGCAAATTTAAAGAGTAAGTGGTAAACAGTAGTTAAAACTCAAAAATTCTGGAACAAATGGGGGAGGTCATCGTACTCTGCAAAAAATGAAAAGGGGGGGCGCCTAGGGGCCCACTTCTCCCTGGTTGCGTCCCCTCGGGCCAAGTGAACTCCTTTGCAGCCCCCTCCGGGGCTGGGGTTCAAGTGAGGGCAGTGTCACTGAGAGGTCCCAGCACATTTTCCTTGCTGAGCGATTCTGAGCGGACTGAAGTGCACCCCCAGGCGTAGTCGCAGGGCTCCGCCGGGAAGTCGCATCCCCCGGGCTCCGCGCCCCCCGCGCCGCCCGCGCGCCCCCAGCACAGGTTCCCACGCGACCGCCCGGCCCGGCCGGCTCGGGCTCCCCCCTGGCGCGGCCCCGCGGCCTCGGCCCTCCGCCCTCCGCCCTCCGCGCGGCCCGGCAGCGCCGCCGCCACGCGGAGATCCCGGAGGTTCCTCCCCGGCGGTCGCCGAGTCACGCCGCCGCCCGTCCCTCCCCTCCGCCCTCCACCCTCCGCGCGCGTCGGGCTTTCCTGTCCGCCGGCCGAATCCCCTCCTCCTCGGGGTGACCCGGCGACAGCACCGTCCGCGCACAGCCAGCCCGCTCCGCCGGGCGCCCGGGCTCTCCCCAAGCCAGGCGCCAAACAAAAGAACGCAGAGAAAACTTACCCGAACTGCAACGCAAAAGTCTGATCCTAAGCTTCCTGGGTTTAACTTTTAATTTTAAAAACAACAAAAGCAGAAACCAAAAGCCTCGTAGGTTGGAAGTGGGCGTGAGAGGAAATGCGAGGGGGAGGCGCTTGGTTCGCTCGGCGGCTTTGGCCCCCTCCCCCTCCTGCTCTGGCCCCTGCGCGAGCTTTGATGTTATCTGCTGCACCGCCTACGTGGGTTCACGCCGTGGGCTCGGGGCCGAGTACGACACACAGCTACTTGGCACTTTTTATGCCGGTTTGGAGAGAAGGAAGCAGGTGGTCACGGTGAAGGACCCCCACTTAGCCCCGCAGTGCAGAAGGAGCATTTGCCCTGGCCTTCCCTTTGTTACCTGACCTGGAATGAGCAAGCCACCCATCTAGCAGTAATGCTGGAGATTCATTTCCCTCCACAGTCAGCACAAACTTAGAACAGGTAGTACTGTACGTTTTCTGAGGCTTTGTTTGGTTTTTAGATCTCAGTTTTGAAAGTAAATGTTAGTTCCCTCCTTAGACCTGTGGCCTTGAAGAGACAGGAATATACCTCTGAGGGAGAGGAACTGCATAACAGGCCTCTCGTGTGGCATGCCCATAGGTCAGACTACCCAGCGCCCTCCCCCTCCGATTATGGAAAGCTTGTAACTGTTGATTTCATCTTAGCTAACTGGGCACTAGCAGAAACTAGATATATTTTTAACATTAGATTAGCACTCTCAGGACCATTACAAACAAAGCACTAACAAAGGATTTTTTTTTAAACAGATTAGTAATCAAGACGATTGCACTGTCTCATTCAGCCCTAACTGTTCATCCACTTCAGGCCAACACCAGCCTGTGCTCAGACCTTGCCCTCTGGGAGTTTACAAGTTAATGGAGACAGTATAAACACATGGAAAAGTACCTAGAGGGGAAAAAAAAAGACACAAGAAGCAGCTTATAAACAGAGCCAATTAAAGTTATACAGAGTTATTTACATGATTGCCGAAATTTCTCTGGATTGGGTGGAGCACAGGATTAAGAGAGAAAGTTCTATCTTCAGGTCTATCCTGAGGTCGAGTACTGAGTAGGATTTTGAAGGAAAGTTCATGATTTGGTGATAGTACGAGTACAGCGTTCCAGACGGGAAGTGGCGTGCTGTGAGAGCAAGTAAACTATGTCTGATGGTTCTTCTGGCTGGAGTGGAAAGTCAAACCAACTGTGGAGAAAGTAGGGTGACCATATAGATGTAGCATCCAAACTAGACACTTTTGAGAGAAAAAAAGGAAACTATTAATAACTATATTCAGATGAGAGACATACACCTGGACTGTCCCAGGCAAACAGGAAGGGTAGATTCTCTAGCCAGGAAGACAGAATGGGCAGGCAACGGGCAACCAGGGGAAAGCAAGAAATTAAGATGGAATTAAGGAAGGAATTAAAATGTAATACTGAAAATATAAACATACTTTCCTTTATTACACTTTGCAGATTTTGTATTTTCATCAGCATCGAGGCAAGACCCTCCACCAGCAAAAAGATCATGAGCCAGTGAAGGGTCACACTATGGTTAGCATTTTTTGGGGTAAAGTATTTTTTAGTTAAGATATGTACCTTGTTTTAGACATAACGTTATTGCACACTTAGTAGACTACAGTATAGTGTAAACATAACTTTTATATGCACTGGAAACCAAAAAGCTGCTTTATTGCGATCTTCACTTTGTTGAGGTGGCCTGGAACCACACCTGCAATGTCTCTAAGATACGCCTATAGTTAGCAGTCATTTGGAGACATGTAGACTTAGAATGATCTTTTAAAGGAAAATTATTGTCACTGATGGATTTAGGAGGCATCCTTGTAGTATTGGTAGCACTGGTGTCACCGGAAGTAGTAATAATAGCAGTAGTGGTGGTGGTGGTAATTGATGGCTATTGAAAGTTTATGGCTTGCCAACCTTTCCTATATAAACTCATTGAATCCCAACTATAAACCCATGCTACAGATGAAACAGAGGCTTAGAAATGCTAAATAACCTGCCTGCAGCTACAGAGCTAGTAATCAGTAGATCCATGATTGGAATCCAAAAAAAATACAGAGATGCTCAAAACTTAAAGATTATATTTTATGAAAATATTGCCATAACTCTCTAATGTTCTGCATCTGTGGAGCAAAGAAAAAAAAGGAATGAAAAAAAAGTCCATAGTTTCAAGTTTGGGAACTTGGTAGATGTGTCATAAAAATAGGAAAGTTGGGATGGTGTGATGCTTGAGGTTTAAGAAAGATAGTTTAATTCACATTTATGCCAATGGTGATATTACTGATGTTACAGCATACATAATCTAAGGAAACTGGTTTTTTCTAACTTTATTTGAAAGCACTAGTTCAATGCCAACTAATAATATTGTTTAATAAGTATTATTTGGCATACTTCCTCGTAAGTAGCTGAAAGACTGATAGAAACAATACTTGCAGCTCCTAAAAGAATTCTACGTAAACAGTGCCCACAAGCCGCATACTGGGGAGCATTAGAAAGAGGCAACAGTGTTCAACTAAAACAATCCAACCTTATCCATGATCTAACAATGTAGAAAAACAAAGTGTAGCAATCTGAGGCAGTGTGTTAGTCAAACAATCAAAGACACAGTATTAGTCCAACAATCTAATGCACTGTATTAGTCGGCTCAGGCTGCCATCACAAAGTGCCACAGACTGGGTGACTGAACAGTAGAATAGTATTTCCTCACAGACGTGGAAGCTGGAAATCCAAGATCAAAGCTCGCTGACTCAGTTTCTGGTGAGAACACTCTTCCTGGCTTGCAGCTGGCCACCCACCTCCTCACTGTGTCATCACGTGGTCTTTCCTTCAGCGTGCTCACACAGACAGCAGGTGAGCTCTCTGGGTGCCTCTTCTTAGACACTAACCCTATGGAATGAGGGCCCCACCCTTATGATTTCATTGAACTTAACTACCTCCTAAAGACCCCATTTCCAACACACAGTCATTTGGAGGGTAGGGCTTCAACAAATGAATATGGGAGGCAGCGTGGGACACAATTCAGTCCATAGCAGACAAGAGGATGTTCACAGGGGAATGCAGAGTGAACTAATACCAGCCTAGGAAAGAGGCCTGGCAGGCACTGGAAGGGAAAATAAGTTAACATGGGCTTTGAGCTCAGACATACCTGGGTTTCAGGCAGATAGGACGGACACGTGTGGCTGTGGGAAAGGTTGCTCCCATCTCTTTATGGCTCAGTACATTCCTTGCAGGGGTGAAGAGAGGACGGAGTGAAATACCAGATGAAAATGCCTGGAATTGACTGAGTGCTCAATGAATGTTAGCCAATATTATAACTATCATTAATATTTTAATAACACTGCTCATAATAAAAAATTGGAAAGCTCTACAGTAGAGTGCCGTCTCCTTTATCCAGTGAAACACTGCTGGGCATGCTTGATTTGATTTCATCATAGCTTCAGAGGGCCGAAAAGACTCCATTCTAGTCTCTTACTTCCAGGAAGAATCACTCCTAAATAACTCTTGAAACATTATTGTGTATTCTACCTTTGAACATTTCTTGTAAAACAGTTATCAAACCTCTTGTGGAAAGCTGTTTTGGTTTCTGCACCTTTACTTCATGATAAATAAAGCCATTTTATTGATGGCCAGAGGGTTTAAGGGTCTTGTTCTCCTCGGTAGATTCACAATCAGAACATATGTAAATTAAGTGTTCTCTCTGCGCCCTTTCAAAAGTGTGCATATCACCCCATGCTCTCTGTCTCATCACTCCAGTACTTTCCCTTATAACATCTAACATTCTGGGATTATCTTTCTGTCTTACTCATCTATTATCTCTCAGTCTTCCAGGAAAATATGAGGGTTGTGAGTAAAGGGGGCTTCATCTGTTCCCTAGTGAACCCCCAGTAACTTCCTTAAAACTGAGTGCAGTCCTGATAGTTACTTTCAGATTCTGCTTTTTCATGCCCAGGACTGCTCTCAAAACGGCTCCAAACTAATAGTTTTGTTGTAGACTGAGTCCCGCTCGTCCTTCCGCTTAGTTACTAAGGCTTTCGTGCCAACTTCAGTGTTTTCTTACTTTTGCATTTTCATTTAAACAACTCGGAATGTTTAATTTCTGGACTTAATGTTATATAATATAGTTAAAAGGGAACTGCTTATTTTGTGGGCTAAGAAACTAAAATATGAAGTGGCCATGTGTATACACAACGTCACCAAGCTGGCTACTGGCAGAGCTTGACTGGAGAGCTCCCAGTCAATCCTCCTCGCCTTCTTCCTGCTCCCAAATCCTGTTCCTTCTACATCCTTCCTTGATTCTCAATCAGCAGCAACTCCATTGCTTTTTGCTTGCTCTTAATCTGCATTCCTAAATTTTTTTTTAAAAAAATTTCTCCGCTATAGTTTTGATTGAGGTTTTGTGGCTTAAGAATTTTATGTTGAAAGGGAGGGGAAGGTAGGGGTGTATGTGTACAAAATTAAGAAGAAATATGGCAGAGAAAACAATATGGACTTAGCAGCCCGAAAACCTGGATTGAATCCCAGCTCTGTCAAAAGCATAATACTAGGCAATTTATTTGACCTTCCTGTGCCTCAGTTTACTCTTCCGTAAAGTGGATGTAATTGGAATCTGCATAGAATTTTTATGGCATTCGAGGTAATGGTATTTCTAAAGCACTTAGAACAGTGCCTGTCACAGTTATAAATAAATGTGTATGTGTGTGTGTGTTTGCTAATTCCTTACTGCATTTCCGCACTCTACTGAGTGTGCTTTAACATTTACTACCTTTTCAATTTTGAAATACATGTAAGTCTCTGGAGGCTGAGGAAACCTGCTAACTAAATATAACGTGGTACCCTGGATGGGACCCTGGAACAGAGAGGGGGCGTTAATGGAAACACTTGGTGACATCCAAATAAAGTCTGGAGTTTACTGAATAGTATGTACCAATGGCAGTTGCTTATTTTGGACAAATGTATCATGCTAATGTAAGATGTTAACAATGGGAAAAACTGGGTGAGCACTCTGTACAATCTTTGCAAACTTTCTGTAAGTATAAAATATCTCAGAACAAAGTTTCTTTAAACAAACACCATAACCTGCTGCTATGGTACTGCTGTCATCTACGTTACTGATAAAACAAGACAGACTTAGAGAGATTAAGTAACATATCCAAGGCACAACCATACAAGGCCTCACGAGGCCCCTCACCACCTGCGGAGCAGACCAGGTCCTGGGCCTCTAGACCGCTCTGCCTACTAGCGAGTCCAAGCTTTGCTTCACGCTCTCATCGGCAGCAGTCTAGGATCTGGGCGAGCAGGTGGGACTTAAATACTGCGATGAAGCTCACAGCGGTTTTCTTCAAGTTTCCGTCTCCTCTTTGAGATTTTGAGATTTAATTTCCACCTGACAACCTATCCAGCAGAACCTGATATCAGATTTAAAGTATTATATATAAAATCCCTGGCATGTTTTCATTTTAATGGGGGTATGTCTATAATTATGAAATTTTAGCATCACTACAGATATACACTAGGTGTGTGGATCAGGTTACAGGACAGGCGGGCGTCAACAAAACATTAAAGCACTTCAAGTTTCCCTTCTGAATCATTGGCGATAAGCAGCTTTTCCTTCCTGTAAATAAACTGCGGTCCCCCAACTCCACCCCACCAGCTTCACAAGTGCCCTCTTTCTCCAAACACATCCTGACTCCCAAGGTCTACCTCCTACACTAATGCTGCTGTTACCCCCAACCTTACCAAGCCCCAAACCCACAGCTCCTGGCTTTTTAAATATGTAGTTGAGCTCTAAAAAGTTTTCTCTAGATGCCTGCTTAGTGAATGAAATTTTGCAGCTGAATTGCTTCTGGTAAACAGTTCTTAAACCCATCATTTTTTTCTTCCCTAAATTCAATGCAGTAGTATTCTATACTATTTTGATTTAATTTTCTGTTTCTAAAAGCTCATGGTTTAATTTATGATTTTGAGTTTATTGGTATCTTCTTCTCATGGTAGTTCTTATTATGCCAAAATGTCTGTGGGTATCAATATAAAGGAGGATAAGAATGTGGAATCAAAGTTCAGACGGGACAAGTTGGAGAAAGAGCAATAGATAGAACAGACTTTACAGAGACCAAGGAAAATGAAAGAGATATTAATACACAAGAGATAAGTAAGGGAATAAAAGACGAGTAAGCCACTAAAAAAATAGCACAATAATAGCTCATGGTAGACTTTTATTTTAAGTTTTAGCTATTTCAATTTCTACAAGAAGATGGGGAACTTGATTTATAGGAGGTGATTGGAAATGGAGCAAGTGTTATAATAAGGCATCTAAATAAGGCTGTGTGTATGTAGCAAATATCAGCTAGCCAGATGGCTGTCTAACCTAAAGACAGCGTAGATAACATTGTAAGAATGGTGTTTGCTGTTAATGGCTAATGCATAAGAGGTTTGGTAATTACAAAAAATACTGATGCGAGCAGCAATCTTGGCCCAGTCGAGGTACGTAGGGCTCAGAGCAGGAGGAGCAGGACACACACATTTGTCTTCTGCTCGCTACTCATACAACTGTCATTCCCAACTGTTGTGGAACCTTCTGGTTGCAGAATTCCATCCCTCACATAGTAACAAGAGAGTCAAAACAGTCCCTCCCTCCTGTGCTCTGATCACAAAACAGTTTCGTAACCATGTTCTCTCAGAAAGTTCCATAGTTCACCCCTCTAGAACAAAATAAAAAGATTTCCCAAAAGGTAAATCATACATTTCTCTAATAGTAGCTCTTCTGCTATTTGCCTTATTCTAAAAGCATACTTTTATATTATTCTGAAGTCTAATTTGGGGAAAGTAGGTGATTAGCTTCTGGATTTTCTATGAAAATATTTTTTTAACCATCTCAATAAAGATTCCTGGTAAGTATTTTGAGCAACAGATGAACTTGTATCTATTTTGATACCATTAAGACAAATTCACACAATTTTTTTCACTCAAATTTCTAGTGAGATTTCTTAAGCAATCTTTTCTTACTTAGAAAAAAGTCTTGTCCCAGACAAGTTATTTGTTTTAAAAGTTTCCAAACGTGAGTTACTTTAGGACAGTGGTCTGCGATTCATATTTTTAGAAGGCCAAGTTGTCATTCTGCAACGTCACAAGAAAATATTTCATTTGTGTCTGTTCTCACAAATTCAAAGAAAGCCAGAAAAGAACATGTGGCCAGTACTTATGTAAGTGATTCTGGGGTGTTGCAGAACTATTAGCAGCTGACTGAATAGTATGGATTTCTTGCTACTAAGATTTCCTTGAGGCTTGCTTGATTTTTCTGCTAATCTAAGATATATGGTAATCTTGAGATGGCATCATCGAATATTGGCCAGTAGTGTAGCAGATAAGTCAAGGGAATCCTTCTAAGTTAAACTACAGGTCCTGGAAAAAAGAAATAGTATGTTTCTTATCAGGACCAACTTACATTTCAGATACATTGCTGATTAGCAACCTAAAATTGAAGTACTAACGGACACTTTACAGTATCCTGGTCTGTAAAATGGGGTGATAATTATAATCGGCTTCCTGGGATGCTTTACAGAACAGCAGTGAGTGCTTATTAAGTAATTTGAATGTATCTATCTACTTCTAACAAGTATCTAACTGAACAGCTCATTATCTTTATCCTTCCACTATGTGGAATGTCTTCTTTATTTTATTTTTCCATGTCTCTTCATTATCTCCTCCCTTCTTTCTTCACATAGTAATTGGATTCCTTTCTAAGGAAGCATTTCTTTCCCTACTTGTAAGTACTTGACATTCTCTGCTCTATTTTCTTTCTCTTCTTTGCATCTGAATTGGAAGTAAATAGGTTATTCTTAAACCCAAGACTATATTACTTTTAGGTGCTATGACGTCTATGAATTGGACCTCTGTCCTCTTAAATGCAATTCAGTTACTTCTTCTGTTAATATGTACAAGTGCATTGAATTCTTTGGATGGAAAACACTATACAATCTCTCTTTTTCTTCTAGTTTATACTGCCCTGACATCTGGCTTCTTGACTATAGATTCTCTAATTAAAATCAGAATTAACTCTTTACAACCACCCATAGCCCAGGATTTTGACATCACTCCCAAGCACATTTTTCTAGTTCCTCAATTGTCTCTTAACCAACATGTCCATACCTGTTTCCTCAACACTGACTCCCTGATTTCTTCCCCACTTTTAGAAGATTTCGGATTTCACTATCATTACCCTCAGATGTACACATTTGATATGATGCATTTTAAATTTATTTTCTTCATTCTGTTCAAAGTTTGCTACAGATGAAAGGCAAATACGCTCTATACCACATTTAATAAAAAGCTGCTCCACAGTTTAATCCAGTGGTACTCTGGTGTTGCCAATGTTAACGTTAGAGGGTGTCTGGGGAAAGAACGCAGTTGTCCACCAAGGCATCAACTTAAAAAAATAGGGCTAGAGTCCAGACATTCCTAGCTTCTCCTAATCAGGCACACCGCCCTAATTATCTCCTAAAAATAACACTTTGATCATGTAGCTCCCTCACTGCAGAAACCAAGCAGCCTCCCTCTAAGTACAAGATGAAGTCCGTATTCCCTAGCCGCTTTCCAGCCGCAATGTGATCCAAGTGTGCACTGCCAGCATTAATGTCAGCTGCTTCCCTGAGTAAAGTTTTCATTTCAACTAAACGGTTCCACTAACTGTTTCTGCAGTAAGCTTGGTGCTTCCCTTCCTCCATATTTCCAATTGCTGTCACCATGCGGGATGTCTGCCTGTCTCCTGTCTGTTCATCCATACCCTACCTATTCTCCGAGATCTCACTGAATTGTCCCTTTTCTGTGACCACTCATGGAATGGTTCAACAGGCTCATATAAAACTGGCATATTCTCAATTAGGTAGTTAATCATGCCGCAACTTCTAAGTCCTTTTGTTATTTTACTTTTTCTAGGTTTCTATCTTCTGGTCTAAATGATTTATAGAACAGATAACTCTATCTTGTTATTCTACATAGCCCTCCCATAATCTTTGTTGTTAAGTAATTAATAACCAACTCTGGATGTTAGCCATGAACCATCCTTTCGGGGAAATGAGATCCACAGACTACAGTTGGATCCAGTACTGTTGGTGTACATGTGAGAAACGTAGGTAAGTGGTATCTTTTATCACTAACATTGACACTTCATTGAGTTTTAATTTCTACTTGCTATGCGACGGTGTTGAACTAGCTCACCAAAGTCCATTTGGGGGTGAGGACTCTACAATTGTGCTGGTACTACTTCAAAGATGGTGAATTTCTAAGCAGGTACTTTGTGATAATATAAACTTTAATCACAGACCTCGTCTTTTTAGCCTTTCTTTAATCCATTCTCTTACTATGAACTCCTTCATTCTTTCCTTTTTCATAATGATATACTTCAGATGGCATTGTAAAAATCATGTATTATTTTGATATAAACAAACTTTTAACAATCTTTAGTTATATTACTTAGATTATATATTTTAAGCTCTTTTCAATCTGAGATAATATGCTAGATGTAATTGCATTCACTATAAAATGTTGGTTTGAAAACAAAGTTAATCTATGCATTTTTCCCCTTCTGTACTATATAAATTTGTTATACCTACAAAAATTATATGATAATTTTCCCAAATATTAATTCATTTTGGTTTAAATTACTGAATTTTGGTAAAAATTTAATTTTTAAAATATGTTACTTTTCTTAGGTAATATTCAGATGTGATTAGAGAATACTGGTTATAAATTTTTCAAAAGGCAGTATAAAAATGCAAAAAATAATCTTTTTATGATCACTTCAAAATCTTGGTTAAAAATCACCTATCTGGAAACAGTAGTACAAATTCAAAATTAAATGTTAATTTAATCCTTTGAAAGTTTTTCTCAAATATTAATAAATCAAAACTATTTTCTAGGTGGTACAATTGAAAATGATAGATTAAAAAGCTATGGGTTTCAGTCCCGGTCACGTGGCTCAGTTGGTTGGAGCACTGTTCTGTGCCCCAGAAAGGTTACAGGTTCAGTCCTGGTCAGGGCACGGACCTAGACTTCCAGTTTGATCCGTGGTCAGGGCGCATACTGGAGGCAACTGACCAATGTTGCTGCTCACAATGTTGCTCTGTCACTCTCTCTCTCTCTCTCTCCCCTGCCCTTCCTCTCTCTCTAAAATCAATAAAAACATATCCTTGGGTGAAGATTTCAAAAAAAAAAGCTATGGGTTCCATAGAACTGTACAACACAAGGGGTAAACTCCAATGTAAACTATAGACTTTAATTAATAATAATGTATCAATAGTGTTGTATCAAATATACCACACTAATACAAGATGCTAATAATAAATGGAAATGACAGTGGAAGGAGACAGAGTTCTCTGTTTCGTAAACCTAAAACTATTTTAAAAAATAAAATCTTGATTTTTTAAAAAAGCTATGGGTTCTAATTAATTCATTTATATATCTTTTATAAAATTGTTGCCTTCTCAGTGCAGTTTATCTTGTAATGTCTTTAACGACGGAGCATGTTACTTTTCTCTATCTTGTTACTTTATCCAATCTGTCACTTTTCACTCTCAGCTGAGATCCTGAAAGGCCTCTTGTCCTCCAAGAGAAATGTTCCTTATATTATTCACAAATCTTTCTAAACTTAAGCTTTTTACTATAAACAACTTCCCTTTACTCCAATTTAAATTGTGATGTTTTAATTATGAGTAAGCTAACATTAAACACCCCCGCTTTCAATATCTTGTCCTCATGATATGATTAACCATGAAAACATTGCAAAATAGAAAAGATGACAATAAGATTTCTGTGCAAACATGAAATTCCAACCTGACTGGTATTCGTATGGTCTGTTTCAAAAAAATTTTTTTCTACACTATTGTTAGACAATTCTGTTCATTCACTACAAACACTTTGTACAATACTAACTAAAATAATATTTAGGGCAGTCTTGACTTTATCTCAGCCTTGTGAAACTTTCAACTTTTCTTGCTGATCATGGAACTATCCAAGAAAAAATGCCTATTTCATAACGTAAATAGAATGATTTCTTCCCACTAATGACCACACATGATTAAAATTTTTATAATGTGAGATAAGAATTTACTTGCCCTGTCATCTTGGGCAAGTTATTTCTTTCTCAGCTTCTATTTTTTTATTTTGTAATATAATGATAGCATATGAAGACCAGTGAGATAAAAAAAACTTTTTTTTAAAAAACAACTGTCCAAAAAGCATAACATGTTATATAAACTGTAACTGCAATATGTTTCTTTCATCTCAACAAGCTTGGTTATATTTACAGTTGTTGGTGCTTCTCACAGTTGGGTCCCTATTTCTGCCCTCTAATGATGGGAAGTTGTCTGCTCCTCTGAGACTCCTAGTTCCTCCCCTCACGCACTCACTTACCCTGCTTTTAGCAGAAACCCTTTACCAGCTTGTGGAGAATTAGAAGTCCATTAACCCCCAATACTCCACAGTGCTGTTGGTACTCCACCTTCCTCTGCTCTTCTACTTTCCTCCTCCAGAGGAAGTGAGATCTATTCACCTCAGGCAAATTTGCTTCCCCAGGACTGTGCTTCCTTTGACCTCTTCCAGGTCTAAGTACATCTGTGCCCCCTCTCATTGTTCTGTGTCTCTCCTACTCCACAGACTCTTCCGCTGCTACAAATCTGTTCTGGTGCCTCCTAGATTTTTTAAAAAAGCTTTCCTTAGACTCATTTTCTCAACACCATGAATATCCTGTTTCTTGTTTTCTCTTGAGCTCCAAACTTCTTAAATGTTTAGTCTATACTTGTTGCCTCTGTATCCACATAGCGCCCTTTCTTCTTATTCTCCGGTAATATCTTTAAAGCTTCACTAAATCAGAGACGGTGCCAGTTAACTACATCTATTATACAGCTCTTTGCAATTCAGCACATGCTTTCACATAATTTTGTGTATCACAGTGGACTTTAGCTTCATTCATAGCTATATTTTATGTCTCCACTCATGTTTTCCTCCTTTGTCACTATCTCAATTTATTCATATACCCTTAAGGTATTTAAATATCCCTGAAACTTACCTGATACTTTTAGACAACAGATGATGGATTTTTAAAAATTCTCAATTTTACTAATGAGGAAACTAAAGTTCATTAACAAATAGGATTTAAACTCAGATTTTCCGACCTGAAACTTAGTTCATTTTCATAATGTCATGGCTAGCTTCTGTAGTAACTGCTCTGACTGCTCTTTGTTCCTTCCTTTCTACTTTAGTGGCTAATGGATATAATTCGGACCTTATTCTTCATTTTTTCCTGCCTAACCTAACATCTCTTATTTCCAATTTATCTTGAATCTAACCATGAAAATTAGAACCATGACAATCCTCTCCTCAAATGTTTTATTACTTATAGTCTAAACTCTAAATTTCTTAACCTGATATCAAGGCCTTCTGCTACCAACTCCCGATTTATCTTTCTAGTCTTATCAAGCCACCCATTAAGCAAGTGTTTATTATCTATTATGTGTCAGGCAGTGTTCTAGGTGTTTAGAATACAGTGATAAATAAAGCACGCAAAATCTCTGTTTTCTTCGAGTTAACATTGTCATTCTTTGTCCTCCATTATATTGAAGGACTTGCAACCATCAAACTTGCTGAAACGTTTGCTTTCTTTATGGTTTTGCTCATATTGGTACCAGCCGGTCTACCTCTTCCTTCAGTGCCCAGTCAGACTGCCACACGCGCAAAGTCCGGATCCTGCGTCCCTCATGCTGTCATATGTAGTTCCTTCACCGCCACATTAGTCGTAGATTCACAAAACATGTAAAAACATGTTTCACACATCTTTCCTATTTGTTTGCAAACAACATGAGGAAGAAAATCATACTATATTTCTTCCTGTTTACATCTTCCATGGTATCTTGCATGGCACCTTGCCAAAAATAGTCATTTAACAAATATTTACTTAACGTATGATAATATCGATGAATGAAGTAGAGAAAGATCTATGATTTTTGTTAGATAGTGATTCACCTTAGCCACATCTCTTGAAATGATGTGCTCAAGGATCTTAGAAGTATGCTTTTTAACCTGAACTTTTTTCCTTTTTTTAAATTAATGTACAATTTTGCATTTAAGTTTAAAGAGCCAGAAACTTATTACGCATGTTATGACAAAAAGCTTCCTATGGTCACCATTATCATCTTTCCCCACTCCTTAGACACAAGTATTTTTAATTATTTTAGCCAATTCTTTAATATTTACAGTTGTACCTATAAATAACATGAACATGTTGCTAAATTTTTACTCTTCAATTTAGATGTTGTCTATTGACTTTCACTGTGAAATGTGAGGCTTTCCCTCTCTTTCTTTACCGCACCCCGTCTGCTGCAGTGCGGTTACAGCGCCCATCCCCTTGGGTGTCCATGTACATGCCACCTGTGTTATCATAAACACCATTCACAGATAAACCATATAATATGTTACAATGTGGTTTCCTTACCTTCATTTCCCTGGTGAAAATAATTGCCTAATTTGTATATTTCCTTGGCTTTCTATGTACTTACTAATTAAATCTAAGATGGGTAAACACCATCTTAATCCATTCAAGCTCACTCAGTATAATATTAATTTGGTCTTATTGAATAGCTCTCTCCTAGAGCTTTTTGACTTATATTTTAAAGAGTCCCCCTCTAGGCCTGACATATCACTGTTTTCGTGGATCCTTTTTACCATCATCCGTGGGATTGCCTCTCCTATCCCTCAAGTGGGACACCATTTCCTGGATCTCCTGCCTTCCACTTCGTTTACTTCCTTATTTGGGTGGTGCCCATTCTCCACGGGTTACCTAAGAAAGAGTTCGGGGAAATCAAAAATTTTTGAGACTTGGAACATCTAAAATATCTTTAATTTGTCTTCACACTAATTTATAGTTTGTCTGGATAACAATAACATTTCCTCAGAATTTTGAAGGCATTAATTCATTGTCTTCTAGCTTCCAGCATTACTACTGAAAAATGTCATGCCATTCTGAATCTTGATTCTTGTTTAGAAATCTCTTTCTATACTCTTTATCTCCAGAGTTCTAACATTTTACAATGAAGTATCTTAGAGTAGGTTTATTATTATCTCTGTTAATGATTTTTTTTAATCTAAAAACTCATGTTCCTTTATGGGGGAAGTACTGACTTGTTTCATTGGTGGTGTTCTTGTCTCTATATTCTCAGCTCTCTCTTTGTGGAACTCTTACCATACAGAAATTGGACCACCTGGACATGCCCACTATTTTTCTTATCTTTCATACTCTATTTTCCATTTTTACTCCACTTTTGGAAGATTCCTTCTAATTTATCTGCCAACTCTTCCACTGAATTTTTCATTACCATAATTCTATTTTTAATTTCTAAGGACTCTTTTACCCAAAACATTCCTTTTTTTAAAAAAAAAGTAGTCTTTTCTTGTCTTGCATATGTAATTTCATATTATATTAATAATAGATTTTTTAAGTTTTATTCTCTTTCAGAGTCTTTGTTTACTCTCATTGCCTTTCCCCTGATTATTTGTTTCATCCTCTCTCGTACTGGAATCAGATCCTGGTGATCCTCTGTCTGGCTGCTCTCACTAGGAATGCACGCTGAGAACTGATTAGATGAGTGTGTGGCTAGTTTGTATTAGCCTGGGACATCACTGTATGGAGGAGACCAGGCTTTGCTTTTCTTTGTGGAGCCCTCAGTCTCAGTCTTTCCAAATCTTTCTTCTTAGGCCAGTCAAACTCCCTAGCGTAAGAGAAGACACCCAGTCACCTGCCTGGATGTGTGTGTGTCCCCAACGGCTTTCCAGACCTCAAAAGAGCAAGAGATACTGGAAATCCTAGCACTCAGTATGTGAGCTCAATCCCAGTTTTTAGTATTGTATCCTTGGTGTGTCTGTCTCCAGGAAATGATTCTGTCCAGTCATTTGCTGTGGTGTGCAGCTGACCTGTGACATGGAACAGGGGAGGAAATCTGCAGATGCAGCTCCTCCTAAACAACTATACCTGCAGCAGAACTTCCGGACGTATCTGATGATGTCCATTCATGGATCTTTATTTGAAAAATTTCCCAAAACATCAGGCTATTTCTCAGCTTTTCCCATAGTTGGCTTAAAATTTAGCTTTTTCAGATCTGTTCTCAGCTTCTATATTTTTGTTACTGTTGTCTCCATTCTTGTTTATTTTGTCTTTGTAGGTTTGTATCTTTCAATAAAAAAGAACATTATTATCATTCAAGTGAAGAAAATTGGCTAAATGCTAATGGATAATCTGCCATCTTTAATAGAATATCCTAGGGTATCTATTCATAGTAGAAAAAATCCAGATTATTTTTTAATAATAAATATTTTTTAACATGAGCATCCATAAAAACAGAACTTAAAGAAATGTATAGTTATTCTTGTAATTCATTTTTTTTTGGGAGAAGAGGGAAGAAATCTGCTAGGCAGCTACCGTAAACAAGTAAGAATTCAAGAAAAAGAAACAACTTTTAAAACTTTTTAAAAAATCAATTTTTTTAATCTTAAATTTTTGTTAATAGTTTAAAATATGTCCTGATTCTTGTTTTACTTTATGTGTTTTTTATTAAGCTGAGCCTTCTGGGTCTATGGCTTTTCAGCTGGCTGGCATTACTATTCTAAAATATATACCTGTGCCTGCGAGGTTCCTGCAGGTTAGTTTTTGCTGCTGAGGAAACTGCCATTACCAGCCCTGAATTTCAATGACTTCCTGCAGGCAAACACCTGGAGGCAATTACCTGTACTTGTCTGCCAGCAGACACAAATATGCTTTAGGATAGGAAAACTGCATGTCTAATTTTTAAAAAAAATGAGTCCAGCTCCTTTGTGTAATATTTTACTTGGGTCTGAATAAAGTGCTAGGTTATCTAGCCTAGGAATTTATTCTCTAACCTAATGCATGTTGATCAACTCATCTTTTTCAGCACAGAATTTTCAAATATTAGAGATTTTCTATTACCTTTACCCTCTGCCTGTTGTTAGAAATCTTTTGTTCTCTTACAGGTTATGGGTAAGAAAAAAAAATCAATACAAACATTTTAATGTAAAATGACAACCCTTAGACTTGAGATTCTTTAAAAACAGACTTCCCAGTCTATTGAAAAAAGGTCAGGGTTCAGAAGGAAGTTAGAGAACAGGTAAAATTTATTACACTGTATATTACTATACATCTGAACTTAGTAATATTTTATATACCTAGAGAAGTCTCTAGAGACAATCTTGGTGATGACCATTACTTTATATAAACCGTAAACGTTTTGCACTTAAATTTAAATGCAGATTTAAATTGTGCCTTTAGGGGTATCAAAACTATCATCAAAATACTTTTTATTAATTTTTATTATTCACACTATTGCTGATGTCCCCATTTTCCCTCCCTTTGCTTCCCTCCTCCCAGCCCCTTCCTTCTCTCTGGCCATCTCCACGTTGGTTGTCTGTGTGCTTTGGTTATGATGATCCCTTCACCTTCTTTCTTTCAGTCTCCCCTCCCCTCTGACAGCTCTCAGACTGTTCCATGTTTCCATGTCTCTCTTTCTATTTTGTTTGTCAGTTTATTTTGTTAATTATTATGGATTCCACATATAAGTGAGATCATATGGTATTTGTCTTTCTGTGGCCAGTTTATTTTACTTAGCATAATAATCTCCAGGTTTATCCATGCTGTTGCAAAAGGTAAAAGTTCCTTCTTTTTATGGCCACATAGTATTCCATTGTGTAAATGTACCAGCTTTTTTTAACCCATTCATCTACTGATGTGCACTTGGGATGTTTTCAGACCTTGGCTATTGTAAATAACACTGCTATGTCACTAGTCATCAGAAAGATGCAAATTAAAACCACAATGAGATATCCCCTCACACCTGTCAGAATGGCTACCATCAGTAAATCAACAAACATGTGCTGGTATGGATGTGGAGAACCCTAGTGTGCTATTATTGGTGGGAATGTGGACTGGTATAGCCACTGTGGAAAACAGTATGGAGTTTCCTCAAAAATTAAAAAAGGAACTGCCTTCGACTCATTTGTCCCACTTTTGAGAATATATCCTCAGACTCTCAAAACACTAATCAGAAAGAATATATGCACCCTTATGTTCATAGCAGTGTTGTTTACATCAAAATACTTTTTAAAGATATATGTACTAAAAATAATGACTAAATATATTTTTATGATTTTATAGACCACTGCAGTCAAAGTAGACTATTGAATCATTATGCATGCAAATGGGCCTCAGTTCACACTCAGTCTAACTTTAAAGTTTCACTTCTTTCTGATTTTATTCGTATTCAGGCAAGGCTAAAGATGATTAACAAGCTCTGAAGCTTCCTTTTTTAGCATGATCAAGTTTCAATAAAAATTATATTTCTCTCATTCCTCTTCTTGTAATCTCTTTTATTTTTATACATAAGGTATTTTGGTTTTTAAAGAAGTCCTTGATTTTTCTATTTAAAAGCACAGCTTCTTTATGTCATATGTGTATATATATACTATATATCTATACATACACACAATATTTATAATATATATAACAATTAAGTTTCCCCTAGCATATTTTCCAAATTTCTACTGTACACATTACTAATGCACAATGTTTCAGTTTGCTTACCACAGGCCTTCCTAGAGCTCTTGTCAAAATATATTGTTGTAAAGCAAATCGTATTTTCTCATAGTTTTAGTGTTATAATTAGCTATTGAATTTTTCAAACAAGGACTTGATGTTAAAATAAATCAAGGATATGACTAACAATAGACTGTAAAAATGAAATTATAACTACAACTCACTTTAATGATTTAAAATACTACAGTATGTTGTTCCAAGCCCTGCAGAACTTTAGAACTGGCAGGGAACTTAAAGATCGTCAACTGTAACAGCTGGATTTCAAATGTGAGGAAATGGAGACCAAGACTTAGTGACTCTTTCTTGGGTCACACAGCTAGATATCCACTTCCTGCTTGGTGTTCTATCAATCTTCATGTTGCCTCCTAAATGCAAGATCTGTTGACTCTTACTAAAAGTTCTCTTTTTTCAGTGTCTGGGCTGATGCCCCAATGCTGAAATAGCTTCCATCTTCTTCCACCCCTCATCAGAGTCCATTCTTAAATAAATTTGATGAAGCATTGACTGATCCTACTTTCCACTGAGTTCCTTGGGAATTCATACTTTCAGATGGTACCCATCACTTTTGAGGATGTATTACCATCACTAAAACACTTGCCTCATTCCTTACTAATCTGCTTTTTCCTTGAAGAAAGCCTCTATATCCAATTTATTATGATTAGTTTTACATGTCCTAAAACTACTTACAAATATCAGGGCATTCAGTAAAACTTATCAAATAAGTGGCTTCGAACTGTTTACAAACTTGTCTGCTGGATTGCATTGTAAGAATAACAGTGTTAAGGTGTTACAGTACAAAGGATAACTGTCTGAAATATTCTTTTTTTTATTGATCTTTTGTTTTGTGGTCTCATGTATTTGCATTCCCTTAATCTTGCTAGCATGACAGGTTAAATCAAGTGGATGCATTATTTCTTTAGAAAACTTATAATAGCAATTATTATACAAAATGGTATGTAATGTCTTTATCAATAGTAAGTTATTCTGTTCTTCAAGTGCCCTAAGGTCACCTACTGCTCAAACAGGATCTCTCCTGCTGTTGGCTTGAACTAACTCCTTAAAACTCTCTCTCTCATTTGATCTTTTGAATCACTGTAGGAGTATAGCCTCGGTGGAATGGGGTATCTTGGATTCAGTTTTATCTCCATACCTTCCAGAGACTTTTGTGCTATGAATGTTTATATGGATGGGCATGGGGTTTCTCAAATCCTAGAGCAGAGCCATATGTTATAAAAACCACTCTCTAGCCCATTGACTTTCTCCAAATTACCACTCTATTACTACTAGATGAAAATAAAGCCCACTAAGAGTTACTGATCAGCTAGCACTGTGCAGCCTTAGCAGATTGGTGAAAATCCCCATTCATATGACTGCCCCTCCACACCACAGATTGCTAGACTTCTAAGTACCAAAGTAAAACATGGAGAAAATTTGAACTTTTTCTTTATCTTTTCCTTTGAGTTTAAAAGTTTTGAATAGAATAGGGACTTGTGTCAACTTTGGTTGCATTAAAAAACACCCCCAAATTTAGTAGCTCAAAATAACATTTGTTTAGCCCACAATTGTGCAGGTTAGTAGTTTGGGCCAGTTCATGTAGTTGCTTCTTCTGGTGTTAGCTGAATTCACTTTCGTGTATGGTCAGCAGATGGGTTGGCTGGGGGCAGTTCATCTAGGATGAGCATATCTGTAACACCTCATTTCTTCACATGGTCTCCCACACTCTAGAGGGCTAGCCTGATCTTGATTTTGTGGCTCTGCTGAATTCAAGAGAAAGAATCAAAATGCACAAGACCTCTTGAAGCGCTGGCTTAGAATTGGAAAATGACTCTGCCATATTTTGCTTGTTAAAGCAATTTATAAGTCCAGTCCAGACTCAGGAGTAGATAAATAAACTCCAAGTCTTAATAGAAAAAGTTGCAAAGAGCAAGAAGGTATATATTCAGTGAGAGCAATAATTGCTCCTAGTTTTTTAATACACTCTTCCAAAGCACCCCACAAAGCTTCAAGCAAAGCCCACCTAGACTACCAATTTGGACTGATAAAAATATGCCTCCATAGGGAATAGGTAACAAGAAATAACACTAAATCATCCAACATATGAAAGTACTTGATGGTTCAGAAATGGGGATGACCTTGACACAATACATTAAATCTCTCTTCTTTACTAACTTCTTTGTTTACTACAAGAAACCAAAGGCTATTTAAAACTCTTTGATCTGTATTTTTAATATGGTGTGAGAGTTTATCACATCTATCAAAATAAGAGCAGGTAGTAATACAAAGGGAAGAGTCTGAGATTAGGAAAAATAGAATTAAAGTGTTCTGATGTTTGTACATTTTCTTGAAAGAAAATAAAAATCATAAATTAGCACTAGACTTGGAAATGTCAGGAGTGCCTGCTCTAATTTCTAGGCTTATCACTAAAAGACTAATTAATGAGTATATTGCTTCCAAACTAATAGAGAATAAATCAAAGAATAAAAATAACCCAAAAGAAAGTAAAAAATAGAGGGTAAAAACATCAAGTAGATGGGACAAGTAATAAGCATGGTAGATTTAAAAGAATATCTTAGTAATTACATCAAATAGAGATGGACTAAGTGATCCAATTAAAAGATAAAGATGTTAGACTGAATAAAAATGTAACACTCAGCTGCTCAGATAAAACAATTCTAAACCATAAGGGCATATAATGGCTGAAGATAAGATAATAGAAAAAGATATACCACATAAACTACCAAACCCAAAAACTAGTGTCCCTAGATTTCTATCAGTCACATGAGACTTTAAGACAAAGTCTAATCTCTTTACCAAAGATACATTAAAATGATAAAATTTTAATTAACAAGGAAAATACAAAAAATTTTAAACTTACATATACACAATGTTGCCCCAAAATGAGCAAAACAGAATTAGCAAAACTATAAGAAAAAAAGGCAAATCTTAATCTTCATCATACTCAAGAATTTGGCATGTTTCTCAATATCTGACAGAACAAGCATGAATATAGAAAATTTGTACTATATAATTAAAAATTTGCTGTGGCGAACAAATATGAAACACTGAATCAAAGGATTGCAGGACACACATTCATTTTAAATGCATGTAGAACATTAGCAAAACTTGAAAATATAGTAGTTTTGAAATCATAGTGATTTTTTTCTGACTCAGTTCAATTAAATGGTACCACAACCCAATAAGATAAATAGGAAAAAACGTGTGTTTGGAAACTAAGCAATTAAGAAATACAAATCTACATGGATCAAAGAAGATATCACAATGAAAATTAGAAAGTTAATAGAATACATTCTATTAGACATGGAGGGTCAAGACAGAGATATAGGTAAATTGAGTACACAAATCTTCTCACAACCACATCAAAATTACAACTAAACTACAGAACAAGCATCATTCAGAACTGCCTGAAATATAGCTGAACAGAGGTCCTAAAATGAAGGATATAAGTAAGAAGACACATTGAGACTGGTAGGAGGGGCAGAGATACCAAATGGGCTGGTCCCACATCCACATATTTTGGATAAATGTCTGGAAAATATCTCAGTTGCAGAGGTCCCCCTGAGGAGCAGAGTCCAAGCTCCCACCAGGCCACTAGCCCAGGGTTCCAGTGTCAGGAGGAGAAGTCTGGCTGGGCAAACCAGTGGGGATTGTGACTGAGTGAGACAGAGAGCTTCTGGAGTCCCAGTCATTCTTATTAAGGGGCCTGCACAGACATTCAGACTCACTTGATCTGAGCTCCTGTGCTGGGACAGTAGCTAGAAAGGCATGCCAGGGACATATAGGAAGAACTGAATTGTCTGGAGTGAGAGTTGGATGGGCAGCTTTCTCCCAGGCAGAAGTGCTGCTGGAGGCTATCCTTCCTTTGCTGAGCTCTCCCCCCACAGAGCAAGCAGGTGGGAACCATGTCTGAGTCTCCATCAACCTAGCTCACACTGTTCACCCAGCCCTGGTTATTTCCTGAGGCCCTGCTCCACCTAACTTGCAGACCTAGCCAAGCTGTTTCTACTGGCTTTTCCATATAAACAGCTTGTCTTGGTTCATGCTCTGGTCTTTCTCAAAATCTCTCAAAGGTTCACAAACTCCAAACAAGCAGCATCTGACCTCCACCTGTCCATTACCTCTTGCTCAGTGGCCACAAACTTGGTACTAGGTAGCTGGTTTTGATTCACATCATGGCCTCTCCTGAGCACCTCTAAGCACAAGTAGCAGCCAATTGCTGATTGTTCTGTAGCTCCTGCCAATTGGCATCAGGAAGGGCACAGGTGGTTGCTCATCCTGACCTGCACCTTCTTGGAGGCTTCAGAGCCAATGCACCTGGTGGTGAGGCTCAGAACATGACAGAGTCCTACCTAACTACCTCCATGAGCAACACATTCAAGGAGCATTCTCATCAGGCACTGGAACCCCTCTAAAGTGAGTTTTGCTCTGTGGGGTCAGCCTCCGCATTAGCAGCTCTCTGCTGTAGTGGTGGCCAGTCCTACCAGCCCATCAGCCTGGGGTAAGCCACTCTCATTGATATACCAATAGCAATTGACTCTCAACTACAACAGGAGGCTGCACACAGCCCTCAAAAGGGTGGGAGGACGCCTGGAGCACCCAGCTCAGGTGACTGGGGAGGCTGCGCCACTGGACTCTACAGGGCACCTACTACATAAGGCTACTCCACTATGACTGATACACATAGCAGATGCACCTAATACAAAGAAACAAACACAGGGAGGCAGCAAAAATGAGAAGACAAAGAAATATATTACAAATGAAGGAACAGAACAAAGCTCTATATAAAGAACTAAATAAAATCGAGACAAGCAATCTAATAGATGAAGAGTCAAATCACTGGTTATTAAGGATGCTCAATGAACTTAGCGGCCTAGTAGGTGAACTTAGTGAGAACTTCAACAAAGAGATAAAAATGTAGAAATGGAAATAAAAAACATAAAAAGGACCTGTCAGAAATGAGGAATACAATAACTGAAATGCAGAATATGACACAGGATATCAACAGCAGAGTAGATGGATCAGAGAATTAAATCAGCAGTTTGGAAGATAAGAAAGCAGAAAACATCCCATCAGAAAAGCTAAAAAAAATCCAAAAAAATGAGAATAGTGTAAGGCACCTTGTGGACAACTTCAAAAATACTAACATTTGCATCATGAGGATGCTGGAAGGAGAAAAGAAAGAGCAAAAAATTAAAAACTTATTTGAAAAAAATGACAGGTAAATTTCCTAACCTGGTGAAGGAAATAGACATATAAGTCTGAGAAGCAAGAGAATCCCAAACAAGGTGAACCCCAAGAGGCCCACACCAAGACACATGATAATTAAAATACCAAAGATTAAAGAAAAAGAGAAAATTTTAAAAGCATCAAGAGAAAAGCAGTTAGTTACCTACAAGGGAGCTCTCATAAGACTGTCAGCTTTTTCCTCAACAGAAACTTTGCAGACCAGAAAGAGTTGGCACAAAATATTTAAAGTGATGAAAAGCAAGGACCTACAACCAAAATTAATCTACCCAACAAAGCTATCACTTTGATTTGAAGGACATGTAAAGTGCTTCCCAGACCAGAAAAAACTAAAAAAGTTTATCTCAATCAAACCAGTATTACAAAAAAATGTTAGAGTCTTCTTTAAGAGGAAGGGGGAAAAAACATCAAAAATGCAAATAATAAAATGGCAATTAATACACATCTATCAGCAATTACTTTAAATGTAAATGGATTAAATACTTCAATCAAAAGACATACAGTGACTTAATGATCAACAAAACAAGACTTTACTTATGTTGTCTACAAGTGACTCACTTAAGATCAAAACACATAGAGACTGAAAGTAAAGGGGTAATAAAAGATATTTCATGAAAATGGAAACAAACAAACAAAATGTTGGGGTAGCCATACTTACACCAGACAAAATAGACTTTAAAACAAAGGATATAACAAGAGACAACAAAGGACCCAGCAATTCTATTTCTGGGATTTATTCAAAGAAACCCAAAACACTAAATTGAAAAGACATATGCACCCATATGTGCATTGTAGCAGTATTTACAAAGGCAAAGATATGGAAGCAACCTAAGTGTCCATCAGTGGATGAATGGTGCAAAAGAAATGGTGCGTAGACATGGAATATTACTCAGCCATTAAAAAAGAATGAAATCTTGTCATCTGCAACACCTTGGATGGACCTAGAGAGTATTGTATGAGTGAAATAAGGCAGAGAAAGACAATACCATATGATTTCACTTATATGGGGAATCTGAAAAACAAAATAAATGAACAAGAGATACAGAGAACATTTTGACAGTTGCCAGATGGGAGGGGTGTTGGAGGATGAGTGAAAAAGTGAAGGAATTAAAAAGTATGAATTGGCTGTTACACAATAGTCATGGGGATGGAAAGTACAGCATAGGGAACATAGTCAATAGTATTCTAAAAACTATGTGTGGTGTCGGATGGGTACCAGATTTATCAGGGTGATCACTTCATGGGTTATATAAGTGTCTAATCACTGGGTTGTATTTCTGAAAGTAATATAATATTATACATCAACTGTAATTGAAAAATAAAAATTATTATAAGCAAAAAATACAATGTGTTAAATGTGTGGGACACAGTTAATGCTATATGGTAGAAAGATTTTTATGGCTCTAAATACATCAACTAGAAGTGAGGAAAGGCTGAAATTAGTGAGCTAAATATCCACCATAAGATGTTAGAAAAGGAACATTAAGTTAAACTGAAAAAATAAGAAAAGGGGATGGATTAGGGCAATCATGAAGTCACAGTGGTCATGCAGAAGATTTTTGGTGACTGCAAACCCAATGACAGGTCAGATTCCTCATCCTTCCCTTCTCCAGTGAAGACAACACTCTGTTGACTGATTCTAGAGTTGGAAAATCTGTCATTTTAAAGAAACTTTCCTTAAGCAAGCTCTTTGTTGTCTAGCCTTTGGTAGAAAAACAAGAATCTGCTCTTGTTGATGTAGGTCCATATGGCTAGGCTACCCCAAATTATTGATATCCCCCAGTCTGTTAAGATGTACCAGGATATCTAACTGCAAATTAATAATAAGGGAACACGAATCTTTCTTCCAAAAACAGATTGAGGTTGAGTCTTGTCCCAAAGGTAAGTAAAAGCCTTTGCATCCCAGTATACTCAATGTGATACTGGACCAATTGTCATTTCTCACCTTCAGGATTTCATAACTATTCACTAATGGCCTAAACCCCACAGGTCACTGTAGAAACCCAAAGTTTCAAATTGCTGGATAGAGGCCTGCCCTCCTCTGAGCCTCCTAAATGGAGATGCACTGCAAGAGATGAACTCACTCCAAGCTGGCCTGGTTTAGAGAGAGCCAGCAGGTGGAAGTGGGGAGTGCACAGCAAGCAGTTCACTCCATGATTCCAGGGCTCCATAGGCCCACGGAGTTTCCACAGAAGTGTTTCCATCCCTCCCTATCCTTATCTTCTCGGTGTGACTCTTTCACCCCATCCCTAGACCCTCACCCTAGAGTTTCCAGGATAATTGCTTTAAAAAAAGTTATTGTTTATTTTAATGTCTGTGGGCCCTTATTTTCAGATGCTCTTAATATTGAATCAAATCTTTTGCTAAAAATAATAAGGGAGTAAAATAAATGAAAGAACAGATATAAATTATAGAACAAACACACTATAAAGAAAACCAAGAAAGCTAAAATTTTTTGATCAAGAATAAAAGAAAGAATACTACTTAGTCATAAAAAAGAATAAAATTTTACCCTTTGTGACAGTATGGATGGACCTAGAGAACATTATACTAAGTGAAATAAGCCAGTCAGAGAAAGACAAATACCATATGATTTCTCTCATATGTGGAATCTAATGAACAAACTGAACTAACAAGCAAAATGGAGACAGACTCATAGATGGAGAGCAGGCTGACAGTTATGGGTGGTGGGGTTGGGGGTGGAAGGATCAGAGCAAAAAGGAAAAAGGACACATGGACATAGAGAACAGTGGTGATTGCAGGGGGAAGGGGTGTAAAAGGAGATAAATGTTAATGGAAAAATAAAATAAAAAAAAATTTAAAAAGAATAAAAGAGAAAAGGCAGAATAAACAATGTCAGGGGTAAAGAGAAGAAAATAATAATCTAATCCTGAAAATGGCAATAATAATTAGAACATTAAAAAAATATTGTCCCAATACTTTTGAAAATGCAGGTAAAATAGATAAATTCCTACAGAGAATTTGAAAGATACAAGAATATAAAGAACATCTGTGAAGTCCTTTTTCTATTAAAGAAATTTAATCTATAATTATAAACCTTCCCATAAAGAAAATTCCCAATCTTTTAAGAAAAAAATAACTGAAATTTTTACCAAACTTAAAAAGAATAGAAAAAGAAAGAAAGAATTTTCCTCATTTTAGGAGGCCAAAACAACCTTGATTTAAATAATGAAAGAAAGAAAGAAAGAGGGAGAGAGAGAGAGAAAGAAAATATAAGCCTAATTTACAGGCCAATCTTACTTATGCACATAAAAAATATAAATTCAGCTTTAAAGAAACTACTGATTGACTTGAAATAGGTTACATACTTTACAAATATATAGCAAGAAAAAAAACAACAAAAAGAAAGGTGGTTTGATGGGAAAATTCTGGAAAAATTTAAAAAGTAAATATCAGATATAAAGCAGAAGGCAGAAAACAAGACGGCAGCTAGTGAGTGGGGGAGCTTAAGGGGTGGAGGGATTGAGCAAGAAAGCAAAAGGACTCATGGACATGGACAATAATGTGGTGATTGCTGGAGGTAGGGGCATACATATTGTATAATCCCATTTATACAAAATAAAATAGACTTTAAAGGGACATAAAGGTAATGTAAAAAATACAGTAAAAATTAAGTTAAAAAAGAAAACGAGATGACAGAAACAAGTGGAAACGTATAAGCATTAAAATAAAAAGGTAAATGGATTAAACTACAGTCTATAAAAACCCATTCTCATATTAGATAAAAGACAAATTCTAATATTTTACTCTTTACATGACACTAAAACATATGATTCATTAAGGAGAAAAACAAGGAAGTGGGTAAATGTATGCCAGGCAAAGATCAATTTAAGGTATACTATTTGGAAATTTTAAAAAAGGCATGAAGTACTGATAAATGCTACAGTATGGGTAAACTTCAAATACATTTTATTCAGTGAAAGAAACATACATATTGTATGATCCCATTTATACAAAATGTCCAAAAAAAAAAAGGCAAGTTATCAGAGACAAAACTACATTCATTGTTGCTTAAATCTGGTGATGGGGATGAATGATGGTATGAACTTTCTTTCTAGAATGATTGAAGTATTTTAAAATCAGATTTTCCTGATGATTACACCACTCTTTAAATGTACTAAAATTAATTTTTATACACTTAAAATGGATTAATTTTATGATGTATAATTGTTTCTCAATAAAACTATTTTATAAATATTAATTTAAGATGATAAGCATAAGGTTGGATCCAAATAGATTACTTTATACTGATATGATAAAACTTTTTTAAAGTCACAAACTTTTACATGCTAAATAGCCTTGCATAACATGTACACATAAAGATTACTTAGAAATATTTGACTTCCGGTCAAAATAGAGACATAGGTAAACACACTTCACCTCCTCACACAACTACAGGAAAAATTACAACCAGACCTCAAAACAACACCCAAAACATTAAAAAATCGAGCTGTGTAGAAGTCTAACAACCAAGGATTCGAAGAAGCCACGTTCATCTAGACATGTAGGAGGGGTAAAGATGAGGAGACTGGCAGAGAGGCGTGGGGAGGCAGTGTGGTATGGAGAGGCAGCAGATCAGGCAGTCCCACATTCATGTGTGGTGGATAAATACTGGGAGGGACACCTCAGGAGCGAAGGATCCCAGCCCCAGGCCAGACCACACATTTATATCCCAGGGCTCCAGTGCCAGGGATATAAATCCCCATAACTTCTGGCTGTAAAATCCAGTGGGTGTTGGGGTGGTGGAAGAAACTGCTGGAGTTTTAGGAGACTCCTCTTAAAAGGCATGCACAGACTTAAAACTTACACAGACCCCCCCCCTTTGGGATTCAGCACCAGGGAAACTGCTGGAAGGGTACCAATCACATAGAAGGAGTAAGTGAAGTGATTGGAAACAGGGTGAGTGCTGGGAAAACTCAAGAAGGTGGTGACAGCATTATCTCCTCTCTGAGCCACAGCCCCCCTCACCCCCCCCACACACACACACAGAGCCACCAAGCAGTGAAGTGCGTTGTCCTGCCCTGGCAATTACCTAAGACTCTGCCCCACACAATTTACTAATGACTTTTCTACAATAGGCCACAGTACTAAGAAAGAGAGTCAAAGCAGCCCTACCTAATACACAGAAACAAACACAGGGAGGCTGCCAAAATGAGAAAAAGAAATATGGCCCAAATGAAAGAACACAAAAAAAACCCCAGAAAAAGAAGTTAAATGGAGATAACCAATCTAAAAGATGCAGAGTTCAAAACACTCATTATCAGGATGCTCAAAGAACTTACTGAGTATGGCAACAGCATTAAAAACAACAACAACAACAAACAGCCCAGCAGAACTGAATGTTACATTAAGGGAAATAAAGAAAAATCTACAGGGAAGCAACAGTGGAGGGGATGTTGCTGAGATTCAATTCAGCAATTTGGAACATAAGGAAGAAATAAGCATTCAACCAGAACAGCAAGAAAAAAAAAAAGAATGAACAAAAAACAAGGATAGTATAAGGAGCCTCTGGGACATCTCCAAACATCCCAACATCTGAATCATAGGGATACAGAAGATGAGGAGGAGGAGCAAGAAATTGAAACTTATTTGAAAAAAATAATGAAAGAAAACTTCCCTAATATGGTGAAGGAAATAAGACATATAAGTCCAGGGAACACAGAGAGTCCCAAAAAGGTTGGGCCTAAAGAGGACCACACCAAGACACATCATAACTAAAATGCCAAAGTTTAAAGATAAAGGGAGAATCTTAAAAGCAGCAAGAGAAAAGCGGAGAGTTACCTACAAAGGAGTTCCCATAAGACTGTCAGCTGATTTATCAGAAGAAACTCTGCAGGCTTGAAGGGACTGGTGAGAAGTATTCAAAGTGATAAAAAGCAAGGACCTAAATCTAGATTTCTCTATCCAGCAAACCTCTCATTTAGAATGGAAAGGCAGATAAAGTGCTCCCCAGACAAGGTAAAGCTAAAGGAGTTCACCATCACCAAGCCATTATTATGTGAAATGTTAAAGAGACTTATCTAAGAAATAGAAGATCAAAAACTATGAACAGTAAAAGGACAGTAAACTCACAACTATCAACAATTGAATCTAAAAAACAAACTAAGCAAACAACCAGAACAGGGACAGAATCATAGATATGGAGATCACTTGAAGGGTTATCAGCTGGGAGGGGGAAGGAGGAGAATGTGGGAAAAGTTGCAGGGATTAAGAAGTACAAATTGGTAGGTACAAAATAGACAGAAGGGTGTTAAGAACAATATAGGAAATGGACATGCCAAAGAACTTATATGCATGACCCATGGGCATGAACTAAGAGGGGATTGCTGGAAGGAATGGGGGTACTGGGTGAAGGGGAGCAAAGGGGGAAAAATTGAGATGACTATAATAACATAATCAATAAAATATATTTTTAAAAAGAAACAGGAAATAATTATTAAACATAAAATATAAATCAGGATAATAGAAAGCTGATCAATACAAGAGACAATATCTTGTATTACCAGAATTCTGTGTTCTGTATTAGCCTCCATTCAGTGTTCCAGAAGGAAATACATGAAACATACCAGAGTTGGTCTGCAACCTGAATCAGAGTCAAATAAAATTGATATATATCAACAGGGTCAGTTAAGAAAAACAATAACAAACCTAAAATACTTAAAATTAGTAATGATAAAGAATATTTAACCACAGATTAAAGAGAGATTTAATTAAAACTTGGGAGTGAATACTCTCGCTCTGTTTTCTCTAAGTGATGTGGATGCATCCCGAGGAATGCTCCATAGTGGTCTAAAAATTTATATTGGAAAATCTATTTTTGTGTTTTTATGTAAAAATATGAAAATTAACTTTTCTAATACTGATGCTAATATTTTACTGTGGACTCTTACTCAATCTGTATATCAGGCCTGTGTCTCCTTGGCAGGTGGGGGAGTTGAGAAATTCATGATGTGAATGTTGACATTATTGCCTTTGGTTCTTTACTTTCAGTGTATTGGAATATATTTGTTAATAAATACTTAGCTAAATGATATTCAGACTAGATTATTTAAAATAACTGAATATAATTCTCTGCAATGAGTTGGGGAATGATCACAAATATCTTTTGTTTTCCACACATTCCCCAGTTAGCTTTTTGGCAAAGTATTTAAAATAATTGTTTTTTAAAACTTTCTTACTGGGCTAAATAGAGTCTTTTAAAAATGTGGCTACTTTAAAAGACTCAATATGCAGACCAAAAGTGTGATATTCTATGCTTCTCTAGCATAATGTGGCCTCTCTCTCTCTCTTTTTTATTTCTCCTTTCAAAATAGCCTTGTCCCACTTTATAAAAGAAATTGAATTGGTCAGGATACTCTGGGGAACAAGCCACCCAGAATTTCAGTGGTTTAAAACACAGATGTTTATATCTCATTTATGCTGCCCATTCAGCCAGGGAAGGTCTGGGTCTTTGTGTCATGTCCTCACTCTGCCACACAGGTAGTCACTGGCTAGAAGGTGGTAGAAGGAATAGAGAACTTAATGCTCCAGCCTGGAAGGGACACGCATTACTCACCTTGACAACACAGTGGCCAGAACCAATTGGTTGATTCAGGTGAGCTTACCAGGAGCCCAGAAAATAGAGAGCCTTGATGGTTTCAGTGAACACCATTAAGACTATCAGGAGAGATATACCTTCACCCCTCCTGAATTTTACCACAGTGTTCTATGGCCCCAAAATGAAAGGAGTTTCCAGGTCACCAAACCAATGGATTTCTGGAAATACTATTTTCTGGGAAGCTTCCTTTTATGATTAGCTCCTGGGTCAATAAAAGCCCACAGGGCTTCTAGTCTTTCCCTCTTTCATGCATATTTATTTTTAAAGGTACAGCAAGTGTATTAGAACCAATAGTCTTTTGCTTCTGGTAGATTGTTCTGAAATCTGACTTTTCGGGAAGGGGGGAGTGATGACAGTTGTCTTTATGACCTTCCCTCTTACTTCTCAAAAGGGCTGTCAAAAGTGCCTTACTCTCTTAGGGAGAGTTTAATGTGGGCAAAGCAAAGGGACATTGGTAAGACATATTCATGCTAAAAATGAATGTTACTTTTTTCTTTCATTTATTTAAATGTAAGCAATTTCCTTCAGCTACTCTCAACACTCATCCCTAGGGTAAGTCATTGAGTGGAAAGAAAAGCATATTTAAAGAATAAGGACAGAATAGTGACACTATTTGCTTTAAAGGTAACTGGGGTCCAAATTTTTCAAGTCATACTGAGTTTTTTCTTTTTAGATTTAGTGTATATTGTTTAACTGTTGGCTAAAACCTGTTTTATCAAATCATATATTAAAAATAGTTATACATCTTCTAAATTACTTACTTTTTTCTACCTCATTAAAATTTTACATTGTTAGGATAGCTGTTGGAATAATTAAATTTTTAGTAGTATATAAAACCTTTCATGAAATGTACAAAATGTTGGCTCATGATGTGAACAAAATTAATGAAGCCATTTTTTATTTTTGATTTTTGATTTTCAGTTAATTATTCCACAAAGCAAGTGTCAAAGTCCAATACATGTATGTACACAATGTTTAATAAATAGCATATTTTTATTATAGTCCTCCCTTCATAATAACATCATTTAGCTATACATTCAATTGTATTGTTAGAAATTAAGATAAAAACAGTGTATAGATTTATTCTTGCTTTTAAAAATAAAACAAATAAATTCATCATATTAAATCTGCACAGTTTTAACCTAATCACTTTCAGTCAACTTATTTACAAAGTGCATCCTACAATCTATTGTGTAGTCTTTTTAAAAATGACATTCCTTGAAATAAATTTTAGCATTTATTTGAATTGAAAAATGTAATACTTTTTTTGATGCAAAGTAAATCTGATTTAGTTGATAGATTTGACAATAAGGAATGGCTTTGCTAATTAGGTTTCATAGAAGACATTGTCCATAAGTTAAATGCTCTAAATCTATAACTAACATTAATAAATACATATTTAAAGCTTGTGATAAGCTTTAAAAAGGACTCTTACAAAAATGTGGAACTGGAAAAATATTCTGAAATAAAAAATTTATTTTTTAACTCCTTAATTAAAAACAGCTTTTATTTGAAGTATAACACCCACACACAAAACTGCATAGATCATGAACATATATTTCAATGAATTATCACCAAGCAAACTCACCTGTGTATTCACCACCTGGGTAAAAAATAGAATAGTAACAGCATCTCAGAAGCCTCCTTCATGCTTTTCTTAATCTACCAACACTTTTTAATATATTCTTTTGAACAAGTTACCACTAAGTAAAAACTAAACCCCAAATAAAAACAAACAACAGTAAAAGAACTGCTAATAGGTGTGGTAGATTAAATTATTGGTCAGCAAACAGTTACTCTTCTACCCAACACATCCATACGAATATTTATCCCATCTTACCCAAGTCAGTCTTGGTCATCTGACATTATTTGGCCAATGGAATGTGGGCAGAGGGACAGTATGCCAACTCTGAGCCTAGGCTTTAGGATAAGGCACATACTTCTGACCACTGACATGAGGAGAACATGCCCACTGAGCCTTCATTCTGTGTTTCAGAAGGAAATACATGGAACATACCAGAACTGGTCTGCAACCTGAATCAGAGTTGCCTCAGTTGACCTACATACTTGCCTAGGAGAGAAATAACTGCTTTTTGTTATATCCCACTGAGATCTTGGTTGTGCAGCAAAGGCTGAATAATATAATAATCATTAAGTAGGCCTCAATAAAGCCTAAGTGAGTAAACTCAAATGACTGGGTAAAATATTTATTCTTTGCTTTCAACAAAATTGAAGAATGAATTAGAATTGTCAAAGGATAGATTATTAAAAGTAATTTCATCAGTGGGTGACTTTTTGGCATATGGTACAGACATGGTTAAACAAATTAAGCAGCATTGCTTATAACAATTCCTACATGTTTATATGAACAAGGTTTCTCAGGGCTTACATCAGGAAATGTGAAATAGATGAATAGAACTGATGTAAGTCCTGTCTCATTCAAACCACAAGCAATATTTAACCATGGATGTATAAAAATAACCCAACCTCATTAAATATCATTAGAAGTTTTTTCCAAATGATTAAAAGTATATGATTATTTATAGAAATGTGTACTACAGTTACATTGTTTGATCAATTATGTACTACTAACAATTGTAATGACAGCTCTATCCAAGAGGCAATTAACACTTAGAGTCTTATATTCACAGGTAATTACAAAATTAAACCTTCAATTATATGCATATTTTTATTGCAGTAAACAATGATGATTAACATAGAGTTTCAAAAATAAACATGTATTTAAAAAATGTTCTGGGGAGAGGGTATTAGAGCAGGATAGAATTATAAATCCAAAGAAAAATAAGGATCAAGTACAATTTTCAACTTTTAATTAAGCTATGACTCACATATTTTAAAAAATGGATAGTGGTGGGTATCAAATAATTATGAGATTAAGATACCATTGAATAAGGACTGATTTAAGTTTTACTTTATTTTTATTTATTTACATTTCTATTTTTTAACTTCTATTTTTATTTTATTATTATCATTTTGTTTTATTCCTTATAAGGACAAATAATTTAAACCATATCTAAGCCCTTAACTTACAGACGGAAACTAAAGTAGTCATTTAAAGCATTAGATACTGAGGTACAAGACATACTATAGGGGAAATGCCTTGTCCTCTGAAGATTACACCAAACTGCTCAATCAACAGCTGAGCTCAGCTAGAGCTACAGAAGAAAACAAGAAGGAACAGCTGTCTTCTACAAATACTGAAGCATTTTAGACTACATTGGTGGAGATACATTCTGGTGGTAAAGGGAAAAAGGCTTAATCCCTTCCCATAGGTCATTAAATGGCCTTGCAGACACCACAGCAGAAAGGCAGACTTCCTCTCACTCATGCTCCATGAATTTTCTGCAGACGTCAGCATTTGCTGCAAAGCCTCTGAACTGGCGTCATGGTTCACTGGAATAGGCTGGCCATTTATGTTGTTGAACAGCATAAAATGGAAGTTCACTTTGGATCTCCAGTTATGATGGCAGCATAGGTAAACATGGCTTGTCTCTTTGAACAACCACATCAAAACTACAACTAAAATATAGAACAACCATAACTCAGAACCATCAGAAATTGAGTTGAATGGAAGTCTGACGACTGGGAATTAAAGAAACTACATCCATCCAGACTGGGAGGAGGAGCACATATATGGAACGGGTTGGTCTTACATTCATGTGTGATAGATAAAACTTTGGGGGGGATATCCCAGTAATGAGGAGCCCAAGCCCCACACAAGGACCCCCAGTCCAGATTTCCAGTGCCATAAAGATAAGTCCCCATAACTTCTGGCAGCAAAAACCAATGGGGATTGAGTCAGTGGAAGAAATTCCTGGAGTCTCAAGCAGTTCTTCTCAAAGAACCCACACATGGACTTACTCAGATTCACTCTCTCTGAGCTCCAGCACTGGGGTAGCAGCTTGAAAGGAACCAGTGGCATAGAGGGAGGATCTGAAGTGTCTGGCATCAAGGTGGGCAGAGGCCATTGTCCCTCTCTGGGGCCTTCCCCACAGAGCCACATTGCTGCCAGGCTGGTGCCATATATGAGACTCCATCAACCTGGCTAACACTGTGTACCCCATCTTGGAGATCCCCAGAGACTCCATTCCACCTAACATATGCGCCCACCCAAACTGTTAACCATGACTTTCCTATATGAATGGCTGGTCTTGATTCATGCTTCACAACTTCCTAAGTCCTAACAAACAAACAACAGATGGCCTCAGTGAGCCCCTAACCCCTGTACCCCTTGCTAAAGGGCCCCCAGCCCAGCACTAGCAGCAGCCAGCCTAGATTTACAGTTTGGCTTCATCTGGGAATCACCAAACCCAGCACAAGTAGCAGCCATCTCAGATTGTTTTACACCTTATGTAGGGTAGCCCCAGCCAGAATACAGGGGATGGGCTGACCTTGGCCTGCATCACCCAGGAAATCCCAGAGCTAGCACACTCAGTGGACAACTACAGAACACATCAAAGCACCACCACCCTGCCCCTGCACAGCTGTTCCTACAAGGAAGGTGGAGGTTGGTGGGCAATGGTCATAGCCAGTCTTTGCAGCTGACTGTCTTGGGTAAATCCCTCCCATTGACTTGCCAAAAGCAGTGAAGGCTCAACTACAAGAAGAGAGTGTACTCAGCCCACATGGAAGGTGCACCCGAAGTACCCAGCTTTGGTGATAAGGAAGGCTGTGCCACTGGACCTTACAGGACACCTACTACATTAAGCCATGCTATCAAGACAGGGAGTCATAGCAGCTCCACATAATACATAGAAACAAACACAGGGAGGCTGCCAAAATGAGGAGACAAAGAAACATGGCCCAAATGAAAGAGCAGATCAAAACTCCAAAAAAAAGAACTAAACAAAATGGAGATAAGCAATCTATCAGATGCAGAGTTCAAAACACTGGTTATAAGGATGCTCAAGGAACTTAGTGAGGACCTCAACAGCATAAAAAAGATCCAGTCAGAAAGGAAGGACACACTAACTGAAATAAAGAACAATTTACAGGGAAACAATAGTAGAGTGGATGGAGCTGAAAATCAAATCAATGATTTGGAACATAAAGAAGCAAAAAACAACCAATCAGAACAACAAGAAGAAAAAAAGAATCTAAAAAAATGAGTATAGTGTAACTAGCCTCTGAGACAACTTCAAGCATTTCCACTTTAGCCTCATCAGGGTGTCAGAAAGAGAAGAGAAAGAGCAAGAAATTGAAAATCTATTTGAAAAAATAGTGAAAGAAAACTTCCCTAATTTGATGAAGGAAATAGACAGTAGGTCTAGAAAGCACAGAGAGTACCAAAAAAGATGGATGCAAAGAATACCACTCTAAGACACATCATAATTAAAATGCCAAAGGTTAAAAATAAAGAGAGAATCTTAAATACAGCGAGAGAAAAGCAATTAGTTACCTACAGAAGCATCCCCATAAGACTGTCAGCTGATTTCTCAAAAGAAACTTTGCAGGCTAGAAGGGATTGGTAGGAAATATTCAAAGTCATGAAAAGCAGGGACCTACAGCCAAGATTGCTCTACCCAGCAAAGCTATCATTTGTAATCAAAGGGCAGATAAAGTGCTTGCTAGACAAGACAAAAACTAAAGGAGTTCATCCTCACAAAGCCATTTATATATGAAATGTTAAAGGGATCTATTTAAGAAAAAGAAAATCAAAATTATGAAGAATAAAATGGTAATAAATATGTATCTATGAATAATTGAATCTGAAAAACAAACTGAGCAAACAAGAAGAACAGAGACAGAATCATGGATACAGAGAGCCTTTTGATGGTTGCCAGATGGGAAGGGGGTGTCAGGGAATGAGTGAAGAGGTAAGGGGATAAAGAAGTACAAATATGTAGTTACAGAATAGCCATGGGGATGTAAAGAATGGTGTAGGAAATGGAGCAGCCAAAGAAGTTATATGCATGACCCATGGACATGAATAGTGGTGTGGGATGGCTTGAGGGAGTGAAGGGTGCTGCATGGAGGAAGGCAAAAGGGAAAAAATTGGGACAACTGTATTTTTTACATTATTTTTTATTGATTATGCTATTACAGTTGTCCCAATAAAAATAATCTAAAAAATAGAGTAAAAGAAAACAAAACAACAACAGCAAAAGGAAAGTTCGCTTTGTCATCTATCTGACACTGGCCTTCCTGCACCAAGCTGCATGTGCTGCCTGCTTGGCCTCATTCTTTTCAAAGCATCTTGGTCTGATTTTAGGGGCCATTTCTCTGTTGCCAAAAGAAACTGTTTCAGGACTGATCTATCCTTAAATTCCAGTTTGTCTTGGTTATTGGCCACTGTGTGTATTAGTCTGATGGTACCACAGGAGTTCCCAATGGTCTGCTTCATGAAATACACTTTAGGACTGACTTCTTGTGCCTTCAGTTCTTCAGTCTGTTTTTCCTGAAGTTCTCTCACTGGGTGGTGAATGGAAACATCACCAGCAACAGAGCACAGGCAGGCACTGGCACAGAGCTCAGAGCCTCCTCCTCCAGCCCCACAGCTTCAGGAGGGGAAGCTCCATCAGCCAACAACCCCCGGGTGGGCCAGCACTTTAAACAGCATGTTGGGGTTAATCTCCATGGGTTCGAGGTGCATCTATCTTCACGAACTGCAGGTGAGAGCACGCCCAGAGAAGAGGAACAAAGCTCTATTTTTTTAAGTATAGTTGACATAGTACATTATATTAGTTTCAGGTATACAAATAGTGATTTAACCTTTATATACCTTATATTGTGATGAGCATGATAAGTCTAGTAACCATCTGTCATTGTACAAAGTTATCACTATATAAAAAGTGACTACATTGTATAAAGATATTGACTATATATCCTGTGTTGTACATTACAGCCCTGTGATTTATTTTATAGTTGGGAGTTTGGACCTCTTATTCTCCTTCACATTTTTTCATCCATCAACCCCATCCCTCTCCTCTGGCAATCATCAATTTGTTCTCTGTATCTATGAGTCCATTTTTATTTTGTTTTGGTAATTTGTTTGTTTTTTTAAAGACTCCAGATATAAATGAAATCATACAATATTTGTCTCTTGCGGTCTGACTTATTTCATGTAGCATAATAGCCTTTAGGTCTAACCATGTTGTCGCAAATGATACAATTTTATTTGTTTTCATGGCTGAGTAATATTCCAATATACATGGGAGGGGGCAAAGAAACCCCAGAATTTATTTATAAAAAAAGTATGTATTTACTCTTACATGTTTAAACTTCAGACACCTTCGATGTAATCCCCACTTGATGCAAGACACCTACTGAGACATTTTTCCACTGCTCAAAACAATTTTGTTGATTTTGATGCCTTTTAGTGCTTCTGCTGTTTTTTATTTCACCTCTTTCACATCAGCAAAACATTTTCCTTTGAGGACATTTTTTCATCCAGGGAAACAAAAGAAAGTCTCTTGGGGAGAGGTTGGGTGAATAGGGAGGGTGGTTATGGGAGTCATGCTGTTTTTGGTCAAAAACTGCTGAACACTCAGTGCTTGTGGGCAGGTGTGCTCATAAATCACCCAGCATGAAACGGGCAAGTGTGTTGAAAGAGTGTGTCTTCCAAAACAATCACTGAAGCCAAACGCAGTTTCTCACAACAACGCCAGCTAGTACACTGATACAGATGGGTTTTTAGGACACTGACCTAGGGGAAGGAGCCTGTACTACAAGGGGCCCACCCTCCAGAAGATAATTCCAGATAATTTCTTTATCCATTTATTTACTGAAGGACACCAAGGTTGCTTCCATATCTTGGCTATTGTGAATAATGCCGCAATGAACATTGGAGGGATATATATTTTGAATTAGTTTTTGTTTTCTTTGGATAAATAAACATAAGTATAATTGCTGAATCATATGATAATTCTATTTTTTTATATTTTAGCAAAACTCCATACTGTTTTCTATAGTGACTAATAATTTACAGTCCCACCAACAGTGCATGAGGTTTCCCTTTCCTCCACATCCTCAACAACATTTGTTATATTTTGAAATTTTAATAATAGTCATTATGACAGGTGTGAGATGATATCCCATTGTGATTTAGATGTCCATTTCCTTGATGATTAGTGACATGGAACATCTTTTAATACGTCTGTTGGCCATCTGTCTGTCCTCTTTGGAGAAATGTCTATTCAAGTCCTCTGCCCATTTTTTAATTGGATGGTTGATTTTTTGATGTTGAGTTGTATGAGTTTTTAAATGTATTTTGGATATTCATCCCTCATCAGATATATTGTTTGCAAATATCTTCTGTTCAGTCAATTGTCTTTTACTTTGTAAATGGCTTCCTTTGCTGTACAAAAAAACTTTCCAGTTAGTTGTAGTCCTATTTGTGTGTGTGTGTATTTTTGTTACCCTTAACTGAGACACATGCCTGTTTTCTTCTAGGAGTTTTGTGGCTTCAGGCCTTAAATTTAAGTCTTAATTCATTTTGAGTTTATTTTTGTATATGGTGTAGAAGAGTGGTCTAATGCCAGAGTTTCACTTTTTGGCATTTATCTGTCCTGCTTTCACAATACCATTTATCAAAGAGACTGTATTCCCACATTTTATATTCTTCCTTTTTTGGAAATTACTTGACCATATAAATATGGGCTTATGTCTGGAATCTCTATTCTATTCCATTGATCTGTTTCTTTTCATGCTGGTATCATACTGTTTTGATTACTATCTCTTTATAGTATACTACAAAATCAGGGAGCATGATACCTCCAACTATGTTCTTCTTTCTCTAGATTGCTTTGGTTATTCGGGGTCTTCTGTTGGTCCATATAAGCTTTAAGATTATTTGTCTTAGTTTTATAAAGAATGGCATTGGTATTTTGATAGGGATTACATTTATTCATTTTTTCCAGTTTTTTTATTGTTGCTCAAGTAGAGTTGTCTGCATTTTCACCCCACCACACTCCTCTGCCCCACCCATCCCTGCCTCCCACCCTTGAACTCACCCCCTTTAGCTTTGTCCATGTGTCCTTTTCTCCAAGGCAGACATACAGAGGGCCCAGAGACATATGAAAGGATGCTCAGCATCACTAACCATCAGAGAGATGCAAATTAAACCATAATGAGATATCACTTCACATCGGTCACAATGGCCATCATAAACAAATCAACAAACAAGTGCTGGAGAGGATGTGGAGAAAAGGGAACCTTAGTGCACTGTTGATGGGACTGCAGACTGGTACAGCCACTGTGGAAAACAGTATGGAATTTCCTCAGAAAACTAAAAAAGGGATTAGATTTAATCTGTAAATTGCTTTGGGGAGTATGGACATTTTAATGATATTAATCTTTTCAATATATAAGCATGGCATATCCTTCCATTTATTAGTGTTGTCTTCAATACCTTTCATCAATTTCTTACAGGTTTTAAGGGTATGGGTCTGTCATTTTAGCTAAATTTATTCCTAGGTATTTTTCGAAAGACTTTATTTATTTTATTTTTAAAGCGAGGGGGAGGGATAAAGAGAGGGAGAGAAACACCAATGTGTGTTTCTCTCGAGCACCCACTCCTGAGGACTTGGCCTGCAACCCAGACATGTGTCCTTATTGGGAATGAACCAGAACCTTTGGTTCTCAGGCTGGTGCTCAATCTACTGAGCCACACCAGCCAGGGCTCCTAGGTATTTTTTCACGTAATTTTAACTGGAATTATTTTCTTAATTTTTCTGTCTGATAGTTTGTTATTAGTATATAGAAATGCAACCAATTTCTGTATATTAATTTTGTATCCTAACTTTACTGAAGTCATTTATTAATTGTAGTAACATTTTGGTGGCATCCTTAGAATTTTCTATATAAAGTCATATCATCTGCCCATAGTGACAGTTTTATTTCTTTCTATCCAATTTGAATGACTTTTATTTCCTTTTCTAGTCTGATTACTGTGGCTAGGACATACAATATTATTTTGATTAAAGTGGTGAGTGTGGGCACCCTTGTCTTGTTCCTGATCTTAAAAGAAAAACTTTCTGCTTCCACCATTGAATATAATGATAGCTGTCAGTTTGTCATATGTAGCCTTTATTATATTGAGATATATCCCCTCTACCCTCACTTTGTTGAGAGTTTTCATAGTAAAAGAGTATTGAATATTGTCAAATGCTTTTTCTCCAGGCATTAAGATGGTCATGGTCGTGTAATTTTTATTCTTGGTTTTGTTAATGTGGTGTATTATGCTGATTGATTTCTACATATTAAACCATCCTTGCATCCTTGGAATACATCCCACTTCATCATGACGTATGATCCCTTTAGTGTATTGTTTATTCAGATTGCTAATATTTTGTAAAGAATTTTTGCATCTATATTCATCAGGGATATTGGTCTCAAATTTTCTTTTTCTGTACTGTCTTTTATGGTATTGGTATCAAGGTAATTCTGGCCTCATAGAATGAGTTTGGAAGCTTTCCTTTTATTTTCAATTTTTTGAAATAGTTTAAGAAGGATGGGTATCAGTTCTTTAGATGTTTGGTAGAATTCACTTGTGAAAGTGACTGGCCCTGAGTTTGGGCTTTCGGTTGTTAAGAGCTTTTTCAATACTAATTTAACTTTGTTACTAGTACTTGGTCTGTTTATATTTTCTGTTTTTTCATATTAATTCTTGGAAGGTTGTATGTTTCTAGGAGTTTATCAATTTCTTTCAGATTGTTTAAATTGTTAGTGTATATTTATTTGTTCATAGTATTCTTTTATGATCCTTTGTATTTCGGTGGTGTTGGTTGTAATCTCTCTTTTTTTCATTTCTGATTTTATTTATTTGGGTCCTATCTCTCTTTTCTTGATGAGTCTTATTAAGGGATTACCAATTTTTTTATATTCTCAAAGAGCCAGCTCTTAGTTTTATTAATCTTTTCTATAGTTTTTTAGTCTCTATTTTGTTTATTTCCTCTCTGATCTTTATTATTTCTATCTTCCTACTAACTTTGGGTTTTTTTCTAGTTCCTTTAGATATAAAGTTCGATTGGGTCTGGGGCAGGAGTGGATTTTCTTGCTTCCTGAGGTAGGACTGTGTTGCTATAAACTTCTCTCTTAGAATTGGTTTGCTGCATCCCATAGATTTTTGAAAGCTGTGTTTTCATTTTCAATTGTCTTAAGGTATTTTTTATTTCCTCTTTGACTTCTTTATTGACCCGTTGGTTGTTTACTATATATTTACTATATACATCCCCTTCCTACTGCAGGTTGCCCCATTAGGGTAGGGTTCTGGGTTCCTATGGTTACCATATCTTTGTCTCTCCTACCCTTCTCTATGCATCCCATCACTCTTTTGTTGTGCAAAGCTGTTCATCCGGCCCCCATTTATTCTTCAAAAGGAACTGCTTTATATGTAGGTGTATATTTGGTGTGTCCATGGGAGGAGGTGAGTCTAGGCTCTTCCTATATCGCCATCTCAGACCATTCTTCTAAGTTTTATTTCTTAAATGTACATAGTTACCAATTTCTAAATTATATCTTTGCAAATTTATGAACTTTTGATAAAAATTATGCGATGTCAATCTACAAGTCAATAAAGAAGTACAGGAAATTATATTTCTTCTTAAAGGGCATCTGAGATTTAAGTTTGGTAACATCAATTTTAAGCTATTGGTGAGTTATGCATGTTTCCTTTATCAAGAAAAATATTTCAAATTTTCTGCCTTTTTGCACAGGTAAAACTCTATGAATTGTATCAACTAAAAAGTCACTGAAAAAACATTAGCACATTCCACCACTCAGAAGTAAAGATAATGTTTTTAAAAGGAAACAGAAAGTAACTTTTCGAAAGAAACTTCTGCTATGGAGACAGAATTTTGAGAAACAACGTTTGGAAATGTTTCCACCATTATGTGATTTTGTTGCTGAAATGTTATTTGTACTTATAAAATTTTTATGTCTGCATACTCTAAAAACCTGGAAATACAGTCCTAGTGGTTTTTAAAATTATTTGTTAAAAATATAAAAATTAAAAAAAACTTCTGATTATTTTAAAAGACCAACCGATTGCCTCAGGAAAGGTGAACATTTTCTAATATTTCAGCCCATATGTATATAATTGATGAATGGGACTAAACAAGTGAGTATAATTAAGATGAATTCACTCTCATGAATTAGGAAACCTGTCAATATTATATTTATTTTTCCCAATATAGTCATGTGTATTTATGAGGTATCTTTATAGCTAGGATTGCTTTTTAAAGAAATATTAAAAAATTAAACTAAAAACATCTTATATCACTGTATCACAAAGTATTAAACCAAGATTTTTCAAAAGAATAAAGCCTATTTAATCACATGGTGCTCACTAAAATATTGACTGTTTATACTAGCGGTTTGGGAGTAAGGAAATGGGGAAATGTTAGTCCATGCAGTGAGAAAAATTCTTACCACAAAAAAGAAATGGTGATTATAGTGATGGAGGTGTTAGCTAATCGTTTTGCATATATGTGTGTCAAATCAACACAGTATATGCCTCACACTTAAACATGTTATATGCCAATTATATATTAATAAAGCTGTGTAAGAAAAAGACAATTTTAGAAGAGCAAAATGCTTTTTTATTTTATTATGGAGCTAAAAAACTAAAACCAAAAATATTTTAAAATAGGTTATTTCATTTTTATCTTATCCTTCATATTTTTCTATTGCCAAGTTTATTTTACAATAAATGTAATCCACAAGTATAGTAATAAATATATATAATTATTAAATAAGTAAATTAGGGTGCTTACTCAAATATTTTTAATTCATAGAATGCAAGAAAAAAATTAGAAGCCACTTCTCTACAAAGCTTTATGCAACTGAGTTAGAATATCATGATGAAATAGATTGTCAGCATGGAATGAATATGTAAATAACAAAAATTGGCTCAATATGTAGAAGGTCCACCAAGAATAAAATTGAAAAAGATGATAATTATTCCAACACATTTGCCAAAACTCAGATGATTTTATGGATGTTATTTTAGTCTCTGAAATTATAGAGTTCTTTTGCAATTTAAAACATGCCAAAGAATAAAGAAAGATGGAAATCTTCCCAGTTTATTTTAATCTTATACCAAAAACCTCATAAAATTATCACAATGAAAGAATACTACAGCTAAATTTTACTTATAATTATAGAGGAGAAAGAAATCTCCTAAATAAAATACCACCTCTCAGGATAAAACCAAGATGGTGGCAGAGTAGGAGGAAGCTACATTCACCAACTCCCAGGTCCAAAGTGGAATTACAACTAAGTTATAGCACAAACAACCTGAAAACCTGAATGAAGACTAGCTGAAGAAAAGTCATATAACCAAGGATTTACAGGAGAAGGTACATCAAAACTGATAAGGGGGTCAGAGTTGCAAAAAGGGCTGGCCCCACTCTCGTGGGTGGTGGCTGAAGTTCTGGAAGGATATCTCAGCTGCAGGAGGTTTCCTCTAAGAAGCATGGGGTCTGAACCCCAAGCCAGCTGCCCAGCACAAAGCACCAGAGCTGCAAAAAGGCACCCACATAACATGTGGCTTTGAAAGCACTGTGGTTTCTGTTTATCAGGGAGAGACAAGAATCTGCTAGAGACACAGGTGCCCCCTTAAAGGGCCAACACACAAAATTGCTTCCCCCACCACTCACTCTGGGCTCTAGTGGAGGGCAGACAAGTAGACTAGAGTTATGTGATGAGAGTTGGGTTTATGAATCTGGGGAGAGAGCTGAAGAGACAACCACCATGATCCCTGAGCTGAGTCATTCTCCATATTGCAGATGCTATCTTTCTTGGATGGAGCACTCCCCTTCTTACAGTATCAGCCTGGTAGAATAAAATAGCCCCAAACTTGGGTCCTCCTCTTGCCCTATCCTGTGGAGCTTACATCATTTCTGAGAAGTCAGCTGCCTAGGCCTGGGTGTAGAGGTCTGGGCAGATGCAGGGAGTGTCAGTGACTGAGTTGTGTGGCTTTGGGGCAGGGGTCGTTCCCCCCAAATTTCCCATAAACTTGACTGATACTTTCCCCTCAGTGGAGATCCAGTAGAACCTCCTTCTGTGCTTTCAGCACACCCACTCTTCAGTCTCTGGAAGACCCACCCACCTGCTTCTAGTGGTTCTGCCATGCAGAGATAGGGGCAGAATCTGGGACAGACTGAGTTGTGTGGATCTGCGGTGGGTGCCACACCCCCCTACCTTCCTTGAAACCTGACTGGCACCTCTCTCTCACAGGAGATACACTAGTCCCATTCTCTATACTCCCAGTAACCCCACTTTGCTGACCTTCATTTCCTTCTGGCAGAATCTGGGAAGACAGCATTGTGTGGTTCTAGGGTAGGAGCTACTTTTCCTTCACATGCCTGACTGGAACAGAGCTTTCACTTCGCACAGCCAAATCTTGGTCGGTTTGGGCCTGCTAAACCCTTCTGGCTTCACCGTAATGAATCCCTGAGACCCCACCAAAACACAAAGGTATGGGATCACCCAGCAGGGGGCAGCTAGAGTTGGTATACCAGGAGATATTTACTGAGTGGCCTCATATCCAACACCGGAACCGAATCTGAACCTGCATCAACCTGGTGACCATCACTCTACCCTACCTGGTGACTCACTGTGAACCTACTGCATACAAGCTGAGTACCTCCAGATGCTCTTTCAGTGATTGAGCTTAACATGCAGCTGGCAGGTGGTGGCAGGCAGAGGTGATTCTCAGGATTGCCTTGGGACTTTTGCTGACCTGCCCTAGGACCTGGTGCTAATAAAAGATGGTCTTGGTGTTCAGCTTGGTCCTTCCCATGTGCATGCATATCCAGCAGAGGCAGCCACAAATTGTGGATCATTTGTAGCTCTAAGCACATTGTCCAGGGCCAGTTACAGGCAGCATCTGACATTGGTCTGCACCAGAGTTCCTCCAAAAAAACCCCATAACTAACACACTCAGTGGCCAGCCTCAGACAACATCAGAACAGGATCCAAAAACTTCACAAGTAACATATCCAAAGAGCAATCTTGGCAGGTACCAAATTTTGCAGAGGTGAATTCAGTCTCATGTAATGATCACCTGCATAGCAGCTTGCATGCTGTGGTTGAGGTTGAGCCTCACAGGTAACCAGCCTGCGGGTTGGTCTCATGCACAAAGGGCCTAAAAGCAATCAAGACTCAGTTACAATAGGAGGGCCTATGTAACACATACATGGAACATTCCTCTAGAACCCAGCTCAGGTGATCAAAAGGACTGCACCACTGGACCCACAGGACACCTACCACATAAGGACACCCCATGAAAACTGAGAGTCATAGCAGATCTATGCAATATATAAAAACAAACATAAAGAGACAGCCAAAATGGGGAGAGAAAAAAGATTCCCCAAATGAAAGAACAGGGGAAACCCCAGGAAAAAAAAAGTTGAATAAAATGGAGAGATGCAATTTATCAGATATAGAGTTCAAAGTAATGGTTATAAGAATGCTCAAAAGCATGAAAAATGACATAGGAACCATGAGAAAGGACCAGTCAGAAAAGTGGTGTGATATACCACATAAATAAAATGAAAGGTAAAAACCAAATGATTGTATCACTAGATGCAGAAAAACAACTTGATAAAATCCAGCACACATTTATGATAAAAACTTTCAAAAAAGTGGGAATAGAGGAACCATACCTTACATAATAAAGATCATATGTGAAAACACACAGCCAACATCATGTATACTCAGTGGGCCAAAAATATAAGCATTTCTCTTAAGATAAGGAACAAGTGAGGGATGCTTACTTTCACCACTCTTATTCAACATAGTACTGGAAGTCCTAGTCTCAGCAGTCAGAGAGGGAGAAGAAATAAAAGGCAACCAAATGGGAAACAAAGTAAAACTGTAATTGGCAGATGACATACTCCTGTATACAGAGAACCCTAGAGATTCCACCAAAACACTACTAGAACTGATAAATAAATTCAGTATAGTAGCAGGATACAAATATATAACCAGAAATAAGTCACATTTTTATATACCAATAATGAACTAACAGAAAGGGAAACTAAGAAAACAGTCTTATTCACAATTGCTTAAAAAATACCTAGAGATAAATTTAAGGAAGAATATAAAAGACATGTACTTGAAAATCATAAGACATTGAAGAAAGAAATTGAAAAACAAATAAGTGGAAGCATATACCACGTTCCTGGATAGGAAGAGTTAACATCATTAAAATATTTATGCTACCTAAAGCATTCTGTAGATTCAATGCAATTCCTATCAAAACACCAATGGTGTATTTCACAGAGCTAGAAAAAATATTACAAAAATGTATATGGAACCATACAAGGCCCCAAATGGCCACAGTGGTCTTGAGAAAGAAGAATAAAGTTAAAGAAATCATGCTACCTGATATCATGAAACTCTACCTGAAACTCTATTACAAGGCCACAGTGATCAAAACAGCCTGGCACTGGCATAAAAACAGACACATAGATCAGTGCAACAGAATAGAGAGCCCAGAAATAAACCCACACCTTTATGGTTACTTAATATTTGACAAAGGAAGCGACATCATATGATGAAGTGAAAACAGTCTCTTCAATAAATGGTGTTGGGAAAATTGAATAGATACATGTGAAATATGAAACTAGACCACCTCACACCACCCTCAAGAATGAACTCAAAATGAATTAAAGACTTAAATGTTAGACTCGAAACCATAAAAAGCCTAGAAGAAAACATACGCAGTAAAATCTTGGACATTTCTTGTGGCAATATTTTTTCTGACGTATCTTATTAGGCAAGGGAAACAAAAGAAAAGATTAAACAAATGGGATTACATCAAGCTAAAAAGATTATTCACAGCAAAGAAAACCATCAACAAAGTGAATAAACAACTCACTAAATGGGAAAACATATTTGCCAGTGATATATTTGATAAGGGGTTAATAGTCAAAATTTATAAAAAACAAAACTCAACACCAAAAAAACTCAAACAATCCAATTAAAAAATGGGCAAAGGACCTGAATAGACACTTCTCCAAAGAGGACATACAGATTGCCCATAGACATATGAAAAGATGCTCGATGTCACCAGTCATCAGAGAAATGCAAAATAAAACCACAATGAGATATTACCTAACACCTGCCAGAATAGCTATCATCAATAAATCAACAAACAGCATATGCTGGTGAGGATGTGGAGAAAAGGGAATCCATATGCACTGTTGGTGGGAATGCAAATTAGCTCATTCACTGAAGAAAGCAGTATGGGGTTACGTTAAAAAAAATTAAAAATGGAACTGCCTTATGACCCAGCATTTTCACTTCTAGGAATATATCTGAAGACACCTAAATGCTAATTTGAAAGAATATATGCACTCCTATGTTCACTGCAATGTTATTTACAACAGACAAGATTTGGAAGTAGTCTAAGTGTCTGTCAGTATATGAGTGGATAAAAGAGCTGTGCTACATTTATGCAATGGAATACTACTCAACTGTAAAGAAGAAGGAAATCTAACCATTTGTGATAGCACAGATAGACCTGGAGAGCATTATGCTAAATGAAGTAAGCCAGTCAGAGAAAGATAAATACCATATGATTTCACTAATATATGGAGTCTAATGAACAAAATAAACTAACAAACAGAATAGAAACAGACTCACAGATAGAGACTGATAGCTGTCAGAGGAGGGAAGAGTTGCAAGGCTGTGTGAAAAAGTGAAAGTACTAAATAAAACAACAAAAAAAAGAAAAAGGTCATAGACACAGACAACAGTATGGTGACTACCAAAGGGAAAGGGGCTATGGGGGAAGTAAAAGAGGAGATGAGGGGATAAATGATGATGGGAGGATACATGGGTGGTGAACATAAAATACAATATACAGATGATGTTTTATAGAATTTTATTCCTGAAACCTACATAATTTTATTAACCAATGTCATCCAAATAAATTCAATAAAAAAGAAAATAAGTGAAATACTACAAATCCAAATGTATCAAAAGAACAACAAATTACAACCATAGTAGGGTTTATTCTTGGAATCAAGATGATTTAGCAAGAAATATAATAATGTAAAAGATATGAATGATAAAAAGTAAAATGATCCCATCAGTAGTTGTCTTCCAAAAGTACCTAGTTTAGTTCAGCATCCATGTTTGACAAGGTATCTAAGGAAATTAGAAAGAATACTTCTTCAACATTAAATATATTCATATATATTTATTTGCATATATGCAAATATGTACACAGATAGGTACATAGATACCTAGATGTGCTCTTTCATGTTCTCTTTATCTTCTCCCCTCTCTTTCAGAGGCATTCCTCAAGGAGTCATAGATAACTGATATTAACAGTTAACTACTATTTTGTGATGAAATCTTACCCAATACAATGAGAAATGCTAAATAAATTATAATTCAGATGAAAGAGAGTATAAATGATATCAATGTTTGCAGCTGAAAAATTCTTAAACAAAATTCATTAAAATGGCCACTTATAAAACACAGACATATTAATTTTACAACAGTTTTCTGACAGTAACCAAGCAGAGAGCCCTTCACAACAGCAACAAGAAGAATATTTTACCTAGACACATACTTAATTAGAAACAAATAAGATCCATAGGGAAAATTCTACATAAGAATGAAGCTGTCTGATAAAAGACTCAATATTGTAAAGATATCAGTTTTGCATAATTAATTTCAAATTTATCAGAATTTTAGTGGACTTCTTTTTATAATACATGATTGAGTGATTTCAAAGTTCAAGTAGAAAAATAAACTACAATAAATAAGAAAATTCTGAAAACTAAGAAATAAGTGAGATTTTCTCTCATAGGTTTGAAATATATTATCAAAAATGATAATTAAAACAGTGGGGCTGAAATACATAAAATAGTGAACAGAATAAAAATTCTAAGACTTCAAGCATATGCAAGAATTTAATATGTGCTAAAGTGACCTTTGTTAGTAATAGGACATATATATGTTATTTTAAAATGGTGTCGAAACAATTGACTAACCATTTTGAAGAAAAAAAGGGAAATTTTCCAATCCATACCATAATTGAAAATAAATTCCAGGGCAATTAAAGATTTTGAATATAGAAAATAAATTGTATTTAACTCTCTAATGGTGAAATACAGTCATTTTTATTGAGCCAGTTTGTTAATAGCATTTCCTTTTTTAAAAAAATAAACTGCTAGTATCTTTGTCTATTAAAAAAAGAGAAGAAATCATGTTTATAGTCAACAAGAATTCTCTAAACATGATACAGAAGTTGTACTCAAGTTTTGTGGGGTCAGTCTGAATTCATTCAGAACTTTCATTAAACATAGTAATGTAAAATATGAGTACAAAATAAGAAATGAAGTGAATGTCTGTTCAGAATGAGAAAAAGCTGATAAATATCATAAAAATAACAAAATGAAAGGAAAATATAAGATTTTTATTAACTGTTTGGCACACATTGTAATACTTTTCTCCTACCTTTTTGGGGATTATATTAGCTCTTAATATGCCAGTGACTTTTTAAATATTATTTTCTAAAAAATAAGAAGATAATTCAATCTTTCCTATCATAGTTGATCAAAGCACTTTCTTTAAATTGATAGATTAGAAAAATTTCTTACATCTTCACAACTCATATGAATAATGTCATGTAAATTTTTAGTATTGTGTGTGTTGCCAAATATTGGAAAGCTCTAATAATTTTCTTTCATATATAAACTGACTTACAATTTTCTTTAAATTTTTAAATTATTTTAATTTTCTTGCCTTTGTTTCATTGTTCACATTTCCCCCTTGAAACCAACTTATTTGGTGATGACAGAAGCACTACATTCCATTCTGGAGTCACTTCACTGTGTTTAGTTTGAGTCGTTGAATATTCACTTGAACTTTCTGAAGCCGCACTTCGTATGTGTGGCATAGCTCATATGCAGGAGTCCTGAACCATGAAAGCATCACCCCTCAGCCCACATAAAGGTTCGATGCTGTGTTTCTGTAGGGGACACTTCACGTGACCACTTACAAAAGGCAAATGCTCAACAGACTATTTGTTCAGGATGGATTGATGTCCAGCTAATCATTTAGACTAGAACCAACTGCTGAGGACTATGAAAAAATGATGTTTTCATCATTTCTAATGAGTTCAATGTGCTTATTTCTCTTTTGATGAAGTTAAGTGTTTTTTAATAGAATTTGTAACATGTATTTGTGTTTTATTTTCCCTTGAATGCCTGGGTTAGCTCAGTAGCAGTACCCATGGAGACCCATTGTGTAACCACTTGTGGTGCTCTGAGTATCAATGAACAGAGACCCACAGGTGGCCTGCTCAGAAAGAGAGGAAATTATTTGGTTTTTACATTTTCTCAGCTTGTATTTCATTTATTTTATAAAGAACCAACTGTGACACAAACTTCAGTTCCAATTTAATTTATGCTGTTGGTTTTTCAAAATGACACTATCTGTTCTGTTTACCAGGCACCGTTCCACAAGGCTGGTCAGTTCCTTTCAAATTTCTGCACTTCCATCCTCTGGTGAACTAGCCTATGGTCATATTTGTCCAATGTCCCATGGTCAAGACTGTGCATCCCTTCACAATGTGCAATATTGGTCTAGTTACTAACCTCTCTAATTCTGTTTCCTCATGTGAAACACAGAGCTAGTCATAGCATCTCCCTCTAGGAACTGTTGTGAGAACCAACTGAGATCCCGATTATGAAGCTCTTAGAACACTAACCGGCACACTGAAGTACATATTAGGAACTGGTGTTATCATTAAGAACATATCAGCCAGTCACAAAAGACAAAGGTTGTGTGATTTTTCTCATTCAGGTATCTAAAGTAGTCAGTTTCACAGAGGCATAAAGTAGAATGGAGGCTGCCGGGGGCTGGGGGAGGGGGAAATGAGGTGTTCCTCGATGGAAACACAGTTTCAGATTTGCAAGATGAAAAAGCTCTGGAGATCACTTGCGCAAGAGAATAAATTTAACACTACTGAACTGTACACTTAAAAATGGATGAGATGGTAAACTTTGTTAAGTGCTCTTTTTTACCACAAGTAAAAAATAGAGTATTTTTTAAAAGCTTATTGTTGGCAAACTCCATCAGTCGTTGCTTAGACATCACATCTGTGGAATATAACAGGATCCACAGCCTGGTGTAACCTTGCTCTTATGCTGTAGTCAATTTGCTTCAACATTGAGATGTGGAAGACATTTCAGATAACCTTCCCATTTGGAGTCAATGTCCCCCAAAATGACCCTTAAATAATTCATGTTGGGCACCCAAGGGAGGACTGTAACCCACAAGAGAGCTTCATTCTAAGTCAGAGATATCGAAGTGGTTGTTTCTAATATAAACAGTGCCTTTACATAGCAGGTTTCCAGTAGGGTCAGGAGGATGCAAGAAAAACAAAATTCAGAACTTTTCCAAATCAATGCAGATAACTCTGGCTTGAGCTCTATAGGGGTAGATTCAATTTTCTGATTGCAAATTTAAAGATATGGAAAGCCAATCCTTCCAGGAGAAAGGCCATTGCAAAAAAGATGTCATAAAAATCGACTAGCATGAAGTCCAGGCTTTGCATTCTATGTGTAGGTTCTAGGCTGAGAAGCTTCATGATACTCTACAATAATTCAAAGGCTAGGAAGGAAGTAAATTTCAGTCATGGCCTATCCTTACTAGTAAACACTTTCAAAGAATTTATTTTAGGGCTACTTGCAATTAGCAAAGGCACAGAAATATCATAGAAATGGAGCCAAACAATCTCTCAAAAGTGTCCCTGGGGTAGTAATACTAGGCATTGTCCCTCTTTCCCAGGTTCTGGCTTTTAGCTTCAAAATCTAGCTTTGTTTTGTTTTTGTTACCACATAAGTTCTTTTATTTTTTTAATTATATTATATTGATGATGCTATTCCAGTTGTCCTGTCTTTTCCTCTTTTACCCCCATCACCCGGCAACCCCCACTCCCTCAGGCAATTCCTTCGCCATGGTTCATGTCCCTGAGTCATGCGTGTAAGTTCTTTGGCTACTCCACGTCTTACCTATACCGTACATTACATTCCCATGGCTATTCTGTTACTACCTATTTGTACTTCTTAATCCCCTGACCTCTTCACCCTTTCTCCCGCAGCCCCCTCTCATCTGGCAACCATCTGGTAACAAACTTCTTTTCTCTTGCTGCTTTTAAGATTCTCTCCTTATATTTAACCTTTGGCATTTTAATTATGATGTGTCTTGGAGTGGGCCTCTTTGCATCCATCTTGTTTGGAATTCTCTGTGCTTCCTGGACTTGAGTGTCTATTTCCTTCATCAAATTAGGGAAGTTTTCTTTCACTATTTTTTCAAAGAGACTTCCAATTTCTTGCTCTTTCTCTTCTCCTTCTGGCACCTCTATGATGTGAATGTTGGACGTCTTGAAATTGTCCCAGAGGCTGCTTGTACTGTCCTCATTATTTGGGATTCTTTTCTCTTCTTCCAGTTCTGCGTAGTTGTTTTTTGCTTCTTTATGTTCCAAATCACTGATTTGATTCTCAGCTTCATCCATTCTACTGTTGTCTCCCTGTAAATTGTCCTTTATTTCAATTAGTGTGTCTTTCATTTCTGACTGGATCATTTTTATGCTGCTAAGGTCCTCACTAAGTTCCTTGAGCATCCTCATAACCAATGTTTTGTACTCTGCATCTGATAGATTGCTTATCTCCATTTTGTTCAGTTCTTTTTCTGGAGTTTTGCTCTGTTCTTCCATTCGGGCTATGTTTCTTAGTCTCCACATTTTGTTTGTTTCTATGTGTTAGGTAGAGCTGCTTTGGCTCTGTGTCTTGGTAGTGTGGCCTAACGTAAGTGGTGTCCTGTAGGGTCCAGTGTCATAGCCTTTCCTATCACCCAAACTGGATATACTCGAGGTATGTCCTTTGTGCGGGCTAAGTGCACCCTCCCCTTGTAGTTGAGCCTTGGTTGCTGTTGGCTGGCCAATGGGAGGGATTTATCCTGGCCAGTCAGTTGCAAGGATTGGCTGTGGCCACTGACCATCAACCTCCACTTTCCAGATGTGTGGGGGCAGAGTGGTGGTGCTCCGATGTGATCTGTAGCTGTCCACTGGGTGCTCTGACCCTGAAGATTTCCCAGCTGGTGCAGGCCAAGGTCAGTCCCCATCTGTATTTTGCCCAGGTCACCCTGCCTAAGCTATAAAGCTATATGAGATGACTGCTACTTGTACTGGGGCTTGGTGATTTTCACGTGAAGCCAAGCTGTGATTCTAATCTGGCTGCTGCTAGTGCCAGGCTTGGGGCTCACTGAAGCCAGCTGTTACTTGTTTGATAGGATATAGGAAGTAGTGAAGCATGAGCCAAGACCAGCCATTCATATGGAAAAGCAGCTTGGGTGGGCACATAAGTTGGGTGGGACAGAGTCTCTGGGGATCTCTAATGCAGGTCAAACACTGTTAGCTAGGTTGATGGAGTCTCAGATACGGCACCAGCCTACCGTCTCTGTGCAGGCAGGGTTTAGCAAAGGGATAATGGTCTCTGCTTGCCCTGATGCCAAACTTCAGTTTCTCCCTGTGTACCACTAGTGCCTTTCATGCTGCTACCCCAGTGCTGGAACTCAGAGGAAGAGAGTCTGAGTAGGTGAGTCCAGGTGTGTGTTCTTTAAGAGGAACTGCTTGGGGCTCCAGAAGTTTCTTCCACTGATTCAATCCCCACTGCTTTTTGCAGCCAGAAGTTATGGGGACTTATCTTCCTGGCACTGGTATCCTGGACTGGGAGGCCTGGTGTAGGTCTGAGACTCCTTACTCCTGAGATATCCCTCCCAAATTTTTATCCACCACACCTGAGTGTGAGACCAGCCTATTCTACATCTGTGCCCCTCCTACCAGTCTGGATGGGTGTGGTTTCTTTAATTCAGTATTTGTCAGGCTTCCATTCAACTCGATTTCTGACAGTTCTGAGTGATAGTTGTCTACCTTTTAGCTGTAATTTTGATGCAGTTGTGCAAAGAGGCAAGCCATGCCTGCCTATGCTGCCACCTTGACTGGCCGGTCCTCCACACTAGTTCTTTCAAATCTAAGGACCAGACTCTGGGAAATGATAATGTCTAGATATTACCATCTTCTAGGATCTTTCTTACATTGATCATTTGGCTTTTTAAAGAATGATTTTTTAAATTTATTTTTAGAGAGAGGGAAAGGGACGGAGAAAGAGAAGGAAAGAAACATCAATGTGCGAGAGAAACATCAATCAGTCGCCACTTGCACACCCCCAACCTGGGACATGGCCTGCAACACAGGCCTGTGCCCCAACTGGGAATCTAACCAGTGACCTTTTGGTTTGCAGAAGGATGCTCACCCCACTGAGCTACACCAGTCAGGGCTGATCATTCAGCTTTTTTGAGATTGACTTACATTAATCATATTTATAAATGATAGATATATAAATAAGACTTCCAATTTAAGAATTTGTCTGGAATCCAGATCCCAACTTCTGATAGCAAAATCAAAATATTAATCAGAAGATTTCTTATGTACATGGAGTGAGATAATTTTAAGACAACCTCATATGAACCAGGAAAAGAAATCATCTTTGTCTCCCAATGGCTTATATCTCTCTAAGTGACTTGAATCCCTGCTTCAGTTGGCAGTATTAGATTAACACTAACAAATTCCTACTCTATATTATTATATCCAGACCATCTTCCCTGTTACCACTTTTGCCCAGACAGGGTTTATTGATAGGGCTCCAGCTTTCATAGTTAAAATCATATTCTTTCCCTGACTTCTTTAGATAATCCTGACAGAGAATTTTTGGGCTTGGAGCTTACCCAAACTCTCCAGTCATGTATTTACTGGAAGTCTCTTGGCGTATTTCTGCTGATCCTATCCAGGCCAATTAGTCTACTTTCATTTTTAGAGGGGAATAAGTCCTTCGTAGTCTTCCCTTGAAGATTATTCAGACTATTCTGAAATTTGCAAAGACTTTTCCTTAGAATATGAACAGCAAGGAAATTGGCATAGTAAAAACAACAAAAAAGGACCGTTTTGCTGCCTATGGCATTTCTGGCATTGAACATAGTGCCTGAAGCATAGTAGGCATTCGGTATGCCTGATGGGTTATTATTGCTGCTACTGAACTCATAGAGCTCGCAAAAATCCATGTTTCCCATTAGTCCTTCTCTCTGAGTTATCATTAGGGCATGGATGACAGAGCAAAGAAAGCCAGATTCCTAGCACTATATGTAGTGCTCAGCATATAGTAGGTACTCAAGAAATTTTCATGGGATAGAATTAGTGTAATTGACATGGATTTAGTAGTGTCTTTTAAATAAGAGGATTCATCAGGAAATAGCATGACAGGGTGATGGATTACTTGAGTTCTAATCCTAACTCTGTCACTTTGCTAGGTATGCAATCAATGATAAGCCATTTATTCACTCTGAGTTGTTTCCATTTCTGCATTTGTAAAATGAAGACCATAGTACCTGGTCTCAAAAGGTAGTTGAGAAGCATATGCAGAGAGCCTGTGATGGCACTCAGTAGGATGCAGAAACTCAGTAATTATAAGTTCCCCACACTAGCTTCCTGTAGTTTTCCTCAACTGTCACAAGATTTTATTTATTTATTTTCCGGAGAACAGGAGGGAGAGAAACATCACTTAGTCACCTCTTGCTATCACCCAAATGGGGGACCTGGCCTGCAACCCAGGCATGTGCCCTGAACCAGGAATTGAACTGGTGACCTTTCAGTTTGTGGGATGATGCCCAACTCACTGAGCAATGCTGGTCAGGGCAACTGTCCCAACCTTTTCAGCTTTTCTATCCATTTGTTGTTGGACCTTGATAAGTCAACTCAGTAGCTCTTAAGATTGGATACCAACTTGACGTGCTATCCCAATTCTCCATCTAGCCCTGGCCTCTTTTGCCTGCTCATAGAATGTCAGATCTAGAAGAGATTTTGAAGTCCTATAGCCCTGGCCTCTTATCATATGTCCTGCTCAAGCTCTACCTGTCCCTTTTCAGTACTTCACTGATAACAAGTGTCTTGCTATGCCCTCGTTACAGATCAGCACTATCAACTGCTCAATCTATAGTCCAGAAACTTATCCACTAAGGCTAATTGTAGTATGACTCAATGGGATTGAAAAAAAACCCCAGTAATAATAGGATTTTAGAAATATCTCAACATCTATTTATAGATATGGAACTTCAAGAATTTCTACATCATTTAGTAACATCAGATATCCAAGGTAAAGAGAAAAAGGTATGAATTTGGAAGCTTCAGTGTCACCATCTTTGGCATTTTTGGCTCCTGAGACCAGCTGGAGAAGACTTTCTGCTTTTAAAAAGCTCCTGTGACTGGGTCAGTGCTGGCTGGATGACCTCCCTTTGTAAAGTCTGTTGTGCCATATAAAATAACCTCATCAGAGGAGTAAAATCCACCATCTCCAGAGTTCCAGGAATTGTATGGGAAGCACACATTGGGGAGGGAGGGAGAAATTTGGGAGACCATTTTAGAATTCTGCCTACCATAGCACCCCCATGTGATGTGTTTCATCAATAGTATGTTTTCAGCTGCTATTGATTTATGAGCACGGTCTACATTATACCAAATGACAATGCATGTATATATACATATTATTGTTATATACATAATATATATTATACCCACACACACATATAAAATCAGTGGTAATTCACTTTGGTATTTTGAATTTGTGTTTTTACCACAAAATCCCAGCTGTCAGTGAATGTATCAGCTCCTTTTTGAGGGGTAATGGAGAAGACCCAGGCCAGGGTGTTAGCCAAGGCAAGCCAAAGTCAGGGTTGGGCCTTGAGCACTGGAAATAGAGAAGGACATGTGGCACAAGGCAGCCAGGAGTTAAAGAAGTGATCGAGCCAATGTGTATACTGAAATGCAACCAGGAAACCAGAATCCAAATGTCAATTTTAGAAGTGCACAAAAGGACCAAAATTTGAGATAAAGACATAGGGCAGGCACTTGGGGACATGGAAGTAGAATAGAAAGACTTTAGAAACTAAACATAGACAGGGTCCTACGTGATTGCTTCAAATGCCACTGAGGTGTCTGGGGAGTCAAGGTGGAGACATCTGTGTCCTTTGTCTTCTCATGAAGAAAAAAGGTCACTTACAGAACAGATCAGTGAACACGTTAACAAAGAAGCATTTGAAGTTACTGAAGGACAAGTTCCACAACATTTACTTCTCTGCCCGCTCTGGCCCTGCGAGGCCAGCCAGCCCTTCCGCAGTGTCGCAGGGAGTGTGTCCAGGGTTACTGACAGCACATTCTGCACACTGTTACTGCCCTTCACCAGAGCTAAACTGGCCAAACTCCTGTGTAAAGACAACCTTTCTTCTGCACTACAGTTCGTCTGCTGTGATCTACTCTGGCAAGCCTCTCATCATCTACTGGGTTCCCCCATCTATGGGGTTATTCTTCTGTAATTCCTCTTGCCTAATAAAAGCCTTCTCTTGACCTCCACTCCTATATATGCCTCCATTTGTTTGCTCCCTTTGCAGCAAAACTTTTTCAGTTATTGTTACTCACAGGGTTCCATTCCTGTCCTACAGCTCCTCCTGTAACTCATCCAACCTGGAAACCCACTGAAACTCCTCTGTCAAAGTCACCAGGGTCCCCATATTGCTAAATGTAATGGTCAGTTCTTGGACCTCTTTTGACCTGATGTCTGAGCAGCATTCGACCCTATGGATCATTCCATAACCATATTCTTCCTTTCTAGGCCTCCACACTCTCTTGTTTCTAACTTCTACACTCTTGATTGTTTCCTCTTCTTTTCCTTTGTTGACTCCTGCTCTTCTTCCAACCTCCTCTTGTTGGGGTGCCCTAGGGATCAGCCCTTAGCTGTGTTCTCTATTCATACTCACACCCTGGTTGGTCTCATCTGGTCTCATAGCTTCACTCTTTACATGCTGACGGCTCCCACAAGCATAGTTCCAGGGATTTGCTATGACAAATGCCTACTTGACATCACTACTTGGATGTCTAGTAAAGACTTTTAAATCAACGTGTCCAAGAATGAACTCCTGATCTTGGCCACAAAACCCACTTCCCCTCAGTCTTTCCCATCTTAGTTGATAATAGATTTCATTTCTTCTTTCACTGTTCACATCTGGATGTTCAGAAGATATTTTTGTCTCCATAAGAGTAACCCAAGTCCAAAACTATGACAACACCAAATACTGGCAAGAATGTGAAGCAACAGGAACTGTCATTCATTGCTGGTGGGAATGTAAAATGGTACAGCCGCTTTGAAAGACAGTTTGGCAGTTTCTTACAAAACTCGATATACTCTTACCATATGATCCAGCAGCCATATCCCTTGGTATTTACCTAAGTGGGTTGAGAACTTATGTCCACACAAAACCCTGTACATAGTTATTTATAGCAGCTTTATTTGTAATTGCCAAAACTTAAAAGTAACCCAGGTGTATTTCAGTAGGTAAATGGATTAACTGTGGTTCATTCAGACAATGGAATGTTATTCAATGCTAAAAAATGAACTATCAAGCCATTAAAAGATGTGGGGGAATCTTAAATGCCTATTACTAAGGAAAAGAAGCCAACCTAAAAAGAGTACGTACTTTATGATTACAACTGTATGACATTCTAAGAGAGGAAAAAATCTTGGAAACAGTGGAATGTTCAGTGGCTGCCAGGGCTATAGGGATGGAGTGATGAATATGTGGACCACAAGGGCTTTCTAGGGCAGTGAAACTATTTAGTATACTATAATAGTGGGTACACGTCATTCCACATTTGTCTAAATCCACAGAAAGTACAACACCAATAGTGAACCCTAAGAGAAACTATGGACTTCGGGTGATGAGGATGTGTCAATGTAGGTTCATCATTTGCAAAAACCATATTGCTCTGGCAGCAGATGTTGACACTGGGATGGGCCATGCGTGTGGGGCAGCACTGGGTATGTGGGAAATCTCTGAGCTTTCTGCTAAATTTTGTTGTGAACTTAAAACTGCTCTAAAAACAGTCCATTAAAAATAAATATGGTGTACTTTAAAAAATATTTCCAGACATTACCATATGTCCCCTTGTGGGACAAACTTCCCCTTAGTGGAGAATCACTGATTTGGTTATAGACAAGGTAATGGGGAGATCACAGACAGTGATAGGGTGATGAAGGAGACAAGCCCATGATGTGACTAAAAGTTAAAGGGAGTCATTTTATGAAGAATGATCAAAGAGGGCTTTTCTAAGGCAAGAACAAGTAGACTGAGACTTGAATTCCAGAATGAGTTAGCAAAAGAAAGGTTTAGAGTGAAGACACTCCAGGGTAAGGGAAGAACACATGCAAGGACTTCGAGGCAGGAGAGGAGTTCATATGACTTGGGTATTAAAAGAAAAACAGAGTGTAGAATAGTGACCAACAGGGCAGCAGGAGATAGGAACAGCGAGGTATCAGGTTGGGCTTTTCACTCATGGTAGAGAACTAGGAATTGAAGCGGAGAGCTATAGCAAACCCTGGGCAGTTTTAAGTAGAGGAATGACATTATCTTACTTTACAAAATGGGGAATTTAAGTTGAAACCTTGGTGTAAGGGTCAATTTCTATGTGTCTACTTGGCTAGGGTATGTGCCCAGGTGTCTAGTCAGTCACTAGTCTATATGGTCCTGTGAAGGTATTTTGTAAATGCAGTTAACATTTACAGTGAGTTGACTCTAAATAAAGTAGATTATCCTCCACAAATTTAGTGGGCCTCATCCAATCAGGTAATGGCCTCAAGAGGAAAAACAGGTTTTCCTGAGATGAAGGAGTTCTCTCGTAAGACTCTAAAGTAGAAATCTTGCTTGAGTATCTAGCCTGCTGGCCTCTCCTGCAGATTTTGGACTTGCCAGGCCTTGCAATTGTACGAGCCAGTCCCTGAAGCTGTTTCTGTCCATATCTGGGGCGGGGGGGGGGGGGAATGTAGGGATTAAGAAGCACAAAGTAGTCATGAGAATGTAAAGTACAGCATAGGGAATATAGTCAGGAATATTGCAGTAAGTAAGTACGGTGCCAAGTGGGTACTGGAAGTATTGGGGAGAATGCTTTGTAAAATACATGATTGTCTAAACACTATGCTGTACACCTGAAATTAATACTAATAATATTGAATGTAAACTCTAATTGAAATGTTTTTAAAAAGTAGCTGACACTGAGGGCTAGATTCTAGGTAGGCGTGGGGGACCTCGTATTTGATGGCTAGTGGAGTTGTTTCACTCAGATAGTCAAGGTTCACAGACTGTGAGATTTGGAGACTCAGCCATGCATCTTTGGCCATACCTGTCCCTCATTCACTGCTCTGAAGTGGGTGTTCCAGATCTAGGCAAGTCTAAGAGAGGCCAACTCCCAGTCCCAGGTCCAGTCCGTGAAAGAGACCAGCAAAGTGCAGCATCATCTAGTTATTTCACCTGGTGTCTAGGCACACCTGTTTCGTATACTGAGTCTGCATTTACTTTAGGCATGACTCATTTATTCATTCATTTAGGCATTCAACATACTTCTTCAGTGCCTATTGTTTGTAGCGATCTATTCTAGGTCCTCAAGGGTCAGAGTAAACTAGAGAGAAAGGGAGTCTCTATCTTTATAAAGCTCCATTTTAGTGGGGGTGATAGGTAGAAGAAAAGTAAACTGAAAAGATAAGATGATTGGAAGTTGTGGTAAGTGCTGTAAGGGAACTGAAACAGAGTCTAAAGTGGTTGTGTTTACAAAGAGTGGTCAGGGAGAATGTCTTTAATACATGAGCAGAAATCTAGAAAACAGGAAAAGGTTGTCCATGTGAAGGGTTGGGGACACATTCCAGGCAGAGGGAACAGAATTAGAAAGGCTCCAAGGGAGGAAACAGCGTGTTGTAGTGATGGGTCTTGTGGAAATAAAAACCAACCAGAAGAGAATAAGCAAAGACCATTTACTCAAGGGACTCAGCCATCGTCACGTACATTTTGGCAGATACTCAAAGGCTATCAGTTGTTAGTAAACCCTGGTCCTTTCAGTCTGATTGTCGAGGGGCTATTGTTTGGTTTCCTAGATCGGTTGTTAGAAATAGTGGTCTGCCTTCTACACGTATGGCTTACAGGTAGCAGACTGGCTTCCGAGGCTGGTTACTGTACATAATGGGTAGGTTTCCCAGGCTGACTGCTGCAGACTGAGGGTCAGAGTTCTGTTTTTATATATGGTCTGGCCAGTGTCCATTTGTACATTAGGATCCCAGTCTGAAATGAAAGCACACACATGTTGGGGCTCTACAGTGCAGGAGAGGGCCACCTGATGAGGCTGGCGAGGTGGCAGAGCTCAGATAACAGAGAACGTTGTAAACCACTAGTAGGGGACTATTTTCCTTCTAATGGAATGAAGGGGCATTGAAGAGTTTTAAATAGAGGGGTGAGGTGATTAAATATATGTTTTGAAAGGAACAGTTTTGCTGCTGTGTGCTTAATAGATTTGAGAGGATGAAGTGCAGAGAACAGTTTATAGGGGCTGTTGTAAGAATCCAGGCATAAGCTAATAGTGGCTTATTCTAAAGTGATGGGACCTCTGCTGCATAAGTAATCTGTGGCCAGGAATCATTTCTGGACTGAAGTTATACAGTAGGGGAGATATACAGGGTCCGGCAGAAGTAAGGCTTGTTTGAGTGTGGTTGGTAAGGTAATAATATGGGTGTAATAATTTATAGTTTTAACTTGAAATTTTGCCTAAAATGTCATATGGTGTGCTTGAGTGTGATATGGTTATGTTACAGAATTACGTGCTTATGATTTCATGATAAAAGTTTTACAATATAAAAGGGGAGTTATTTGTGTTGGACCCTGTATTTTTAAATGAGCATACACTCAAATGAATATATAATTACACGTTTCTGTAAATGCCATGAAGAAAAAGGTCAGAGACCAACACGGTGAAGAAGAGGGCTATTTTAGATTATGTGATCAAGTAAGTGTCTATTGGTAAATGTTGTTTAAGATGAGACCTGAGTGGTGAGAAAGATTCAATTAGGCAAAAAGTCGGGGAAAGAGAGCACGATGGCTCTGAGGAGGGCTGCAGAGATCCAAAGGAAGAAAGACTGACTTAGTGAGCGAGGACAGTGCGTGACTTACAATGAGCAGGAGAGGTGGGAAGGGCACGGCACGTATCTGCTATCTTAAAGGTCACAGCAGGGCAGTTCTTAAACAGAAAGCGGCAGGACTACTTACTAAAAGATCCTAGCAACCCTGGTTGCTATGTGGATAGGTTGGAAGGACAGGAGTGAAGGCTGGGAGAGGGGTTAGGAGGTTATTGTGATTGTCCTAGTGAGATGTGATGGTGGTGACACCAGGGTGGTGGCATTGAAGATAAAATGCAGTGGGAACATTGAGAGATCTTTTGGTGGTTGAATTGGTCGAATCACTTTCTTGTAATGATGTAGAGGTCAGGGAGGGGAAATGTCAAAAATTCTATTTGTTTCTGGCTTGAACAACTGGTGAATGGCTGGAAAATTATGTTTCTATATTTTCTTCTTAGGTTTACTTACATTATCAGAACTCAAATACTTGTTTTAAAATAATGGGACTCATAATTTTATCATTCATTCACTGCTTGTAAGTATCTCTGTTAAGTTTGTATAGGTTGTATAGTCTTACTCTCTATTTTTCATATTACCCATTTCCTTACACCTGGCTTGTAGACCCTATATCATCTTTTTTCTTTTTTCTTTTTTCTTTTTCCTAACATCTATTCATTAAGTATATGAAATGCATTCAAGTGGGTAGATTGGTTTTGCTGTTACCATTCTAACTTAGTGAACTCTAGTAGTCAGACTACACTAGTCCTCAGAACACACTACATGGACAGCCAGGCTATTAGTGAGAACTCTCCCTTCCTACCTTGTCCTCCAAAATGAATTTGCAAAAATATTGCTTCCAACAATTTACCTGACCTACAACTCAATAACTTGTGTTCCAGAGGAAATCATTCACATTCCCAAACTTTACCAAAGAAACTATTGCTTAGCTTAATCTAAGAAATACGTATTTTTGGTTGCATATTCTACTTTTAGCCCATTTTTCCCTTTAAATTTGACTTTAAAAGTTGAACAAAATAGCTATATTTACAAAGAGCTGCTCTAAAACATATGGAAGCTTATTTTTTCACTTTATATTTTTAGCTACATATGTCATAAATGAATACTCCCAATGTAAAAATTCAAACCAAGAATTATATAGAGCAAATATAGAGTAAAATATGTAAGTTTCCTTTTATTCTCTTTCATTTGCATATATGTATGAATGCAAATACATATGTAATTATACTCTATCAGTTGATAGGCAACTTGCTTGAAACACATAAGATAATGTCTTGAAGATCTTTCCATATTTATTCATAAAACATTACATCATTCTTTTTAATAATTGATAAGTGTTTCATCTGCATGTTCTGCATTTTTTAACTATTCTTTTTTTTAAAGGACATTGAGATTGTTCTGATATTTTTCTGTTACAAACAATTCAAATGGTCTTTCCTATACCTGCTTCCTTTGTGCATATTTGTGTTTTTGACAGATTCATAGAAATTATATTGTTGAGTCAAGAGATATGTGCATCTCATTACACCCACCATTTCTGTGAGTTCTTCACTTCATATCTATATTGCCATCAATACTGTACATGAATAATCTTCAAAGATTTTTGCCAGTTTGGTCAAAATGAATCATTATTGGTTTAATCTGTATTTATTTTCTTTATTTAGAGGTTGGGCATATGTATATTTGTCATTTTTCCTTTCTTTTCTTTTATGATTAACCAGAATACGTACTGGCAAATTTTAATGCTCAGTTGTCTTTTTATTTATTTACAGGAACTCTTTATATATTTTATATTATAATTCATCTTTTATACACAATATGTTTTTAAGCTTGTCCAATCTTTTAGTTTGTTTATGGTATCTCCTGTCATATAAAAACTTTAAATTTTATGAAATTAAAATATTCAATTCTTTCTTTTATGGCATATAGGCTTCCCATCCTTTGTAAAAATGTCTCCTCCAATCCAAGATTATAAAAACTACTCTCTTGTATTTCTTAACATATCTTTAGATTTAAAAATACTTAGTTCTTTATTATATCAGAAATCTATATTTTGTACATGGAGTTTGTTAGAGAATTAATTCCTATTTCTAAAACATGTAGACATTTAAATATTTGTGGAATTAATAAATGAACTTAATTTTTTTCACAAATGGATTTTAATTATCCCAAGCCATCTATTGAATAGTTAACATTTTATTCACTAGATTAAAATACTGTCAGTCTCTTATACTAAATTCTTGTAGATGAATGAGTCCATTTCTGGTCCTTTAGCACATTCCACACATCTCCTCCTATGCTTCAATCATATCACTTTAATTACTATAGATTTGGTTTGTTTTTGTATTTTAGACTAAAGTATTAAAATTTTAAAACAGATTCCTCTATGTTTTATGTTCTAGATGAACTTTATAATGAGCTTATGAATCCCATAAAAATCTGTTAGAAATTTTTATCAGAAATACATAAAATTTATAGATTGATTTGAAATATGTTAATTCTTTGTTACTTTTTGGTCATAATACTATCATTATAATTAGAGATGGTCACACTCAATTTCTTAAAAATAAGAGTTATTGTCTTAATCGTTAGTGATTAAAGATTACATAAAATAAAAACGTGTGTGTGAGTGGCCTGCTGCTCATCCTTAGATGTCTCTGAACATGGTGCTTGGCACAGAGAAGTCATTCAGTAAGTATTTTTAAAATAAATGTCATTATCACAAAAAAAAACAATTAAAAGAAAATGGACAAAAGACTTGAACAGACACTTCTCCAAGGAGGACATACAGAGGGCCCAGAGACACATGAAAAGATGCTCAGCATCACTAGCTATCAGAGATGCAAATTAAAACCACAATGAGGTACCACTTCACACCAGTCAGAATGGCCATCATAAACACATCAACAAAGAAGTGTTGGAGAGGATGTGGAGAAAAGGGAACCCTAGTGCACTGTTGGTGAGAATGCAGACTGGTGCAGATACTGTGGAAAATAATATGGAATTTCCACAGAAAACTAAAAATGGAACTGCCTTTTGACTCAGCAATTCCAATGCTGGGATTATATCCTAAGAACCCTGAAACACCAATCCAAAATAACCTATGCACCCCAATGTTCACAGCAGCACAATTTGCAATAGGCAAGTGCTGGAAGCAACCTAAGTGCCCATCAGTAAATGAGTGGATCAAAAAACTACGGTACATTTACACTATGGAATACTATGCAGCAGAGATAAAGAAGGAGCTCCTACCCTTTGCAACAGCATGGATGGAACTGGAGAGCATTATACTAAACAAAATAAGTCAGGCAGTGAGGGACAAATACCATATGATCTCACCTTTAACTGGAACATAATCAACAAAAGAAAAAAGCAAACAAAATGTAACCAGAGACATTAAAATTAAGAACAATCTAACAATAGCCGGAGGGGAGGGGGGAGGGGACAGTGGGGAGAAGGGTTTTCAGGAACTACTAACTATAAAGGACACATGGACTAAACCAAGGGGGAGTGTGGAAGCAAGGGAGGGATGTGGGTTTGGCTGGGGTCGGGGGGAGTGGTGGCGGGGGGGAAATGCAGACAACTGTAATTGAACAACAATAAAATAATTTTAAAAAATAAATGTCATTATCATTTAAAATCTGTACATTATTACAACTATATCATTTTTCTAGCTTTTTAAATTGGAATAATTTCAGACTTACAAAAAAGCTGCAAAGAATTCCTATATACCTTGGCTGAACTTCTACCTTGGCTGAACAGACGTCTTATTTAACCACAGTATAATGATTGAAAGGAGTTAAAAACAGCATTGGTACAATACAACGTTCTACTTCACAAACCTTATTCAAATTTCACCAGTTTCTCCACTTGTGTCTGTTTCCGTCCAGAATTCAATTCTGAAACCTACATGAGATGTAATTGTCATATCTCCATGTTTTTCAATCTGTGACAATTTCTTACTTTCTTTGTTTTTCATAAGCTTGACACTTTTGAAAGGTGCTGGTCAGTCATTCTTTAAAATACTGCTATATTACATTTATCTAATATTGTTTTAGGATTAGCTGGGATTATGCATTTTGGGGAGAATGCAGAGATGATGTTGTTATCTGTCTCATATCAGGAAGTAAATGATGTCAATGTATCTTATTATGGGTGATGTTAACTCTGCCCTCTTGGCTGAGGTAGTATTTCTTGATTTCTCCACTGTAAAATTAGGATTTTTTTCTTTTTAGATTCACAGTTATTTTGTTGGGGGATACTTTAAAAGATACAAAAATATTCAGCTCAGTTTCCCATCATGGTTTTGTCCACTAATTTTAGCATTCTTCCATGACTCTTACTGTTTGCCTACAATGGTTGTTTTCCATCTCCCCCATTTCTTTCATATTTCTTAGTTGTAATTCTATTACAAGAAGAAAGAGTAGTCACTTCCTACTTATCAATGGAATGTTCTAAGTATGGACTTGTGGGCATTTATTTTATTCTGTGGGTTATAATCTGATACTATTATTATTTACTTTGTCACTCAAATTATTCCAGCTTTAGACATTGGGAACGTCTCCAAATTGGCTCCTATGTTCCTTTTATTTATTTTTTAATCATCAACCAAGGATATGTTTATTAATTTGAGAGAGAGAAAGACAGAGGGGAGAGAGGGGGCGGGGAGAGAGAGAGCGAGAGAGAAACATCAATTGGTTGCCTCCTGCACACACCCTGAGTGGGGATCAAACCTGCACATTTTTGGTGTATAGGGCTATGCTCCAACCAAGCCACCTGGCCAGGGTGGCTGCTGTGTTCTTTTGACATGGCCCCATCATTTTCAAACATGCCTTTACTTTCTGGCATCAAAAGATGTTCTGTGCTTATCTTGAGTGTTCCCTGTCACAGTCCTGAAGCAAAAGTTTCTATAAAAAGCCTTGGTCCTTTTTATCAGAGAATAATACTTAGAATCAATACCTGGGCTCTGGGTGTGCTAATTACTATTGGGTGGTCATTCTTTCTGGGCGCTCTCAGCAATAGAGCTAGGGAATATATGTGTGTATAGTAACCTATGCATATATACATATCTCTATTTCTTTGTCCATCTGTATATATTTTATATTAAAAACCGTGAATTCATGCTAATATCTGTAGTTTTGATACAACAGCACATGGTTTATTCTATTCTCCTCCTTTTTTTAATTTATAACTTTTTCTCCTCTAAAATTGAAAAATCCAGCTCTCAATATCCACAATATGTATTTTTTCAATTCTAGTATAAACATAAGCAGTACTATGGGCTTTCACAGTTAGAAAAGCTCCTGGATATTATTTGGTGTAGTTCCTTCCTTTTTTCAAATGAGAACATCCAGGCCAATAGTGTTTAAATTGCCAAAATGAAGAAGTAAATTACTAGAAAAATTATTTTAAATGTGAGGATTTTAAATTTTAATATTGTGTATCTTTCAGAGGAGGATTTATAATGGACAGGAAATGTAATGTCAAGTAACTGCAAAGAATAAGCATTGTTTCACTTTTTCCCCACTATTGCTATAAAAGTGAGACCATTTTGGCTAAAAAAATAAGACATTTGGTTAGCATGGCTTGTGTATGTAATATGGCCAGAGGCCAGAAAAATTAAACACACTACTCATGTGGTGTTAAGATAGGTTCTAGAAAATGGGAGAACAATGTTTCCATCCATTACCATGTCTAACTTGTGCAGTTATGCATGCAGTGAAATCCTCAGAGTTCATTAAAATTTATAGATCTCTTTATATGAAGTAGATATAAAGGAATAATTTTGTTTCTTCTTTCATAAATATCATCAACATCTTGTCTTTTTTGACTATATTTTAATCACAGATATTGAAATTTCTGAAGTTGAGATGAACAGAATATTAAGTCTCCTGGAAAACCACTTATTTTATGAGCACAGAAGTTGACAATTATATACCACTAATGTTGACAACTCAATCATTACATTCCTCAGTGCCTTGTCTTCTCTCTGCTGTGAAGATTTGGGATCTCTGGTTTAATGAGGCCCCAGAATCTTGATTTTCTTTGAGTGGCCCAGTGCTAGACTGGAGAAAAGGAAGTGCCTGTCCCCATTGTCAAGGTGGCAATGGGAAAGATGTGACTACAGCATCTGAGAATTGAAATATGGAGCTTGTTTTTCTGTAAAACAATGTCACATGTGATGGTCAGGGTCTAAGGTTCTTTGGTAAAATACAATGTATGTATACCGTACGTTAAAACTTAAATGCCACATATAATGTTAATTCTATGGGAAAATATTCCCAAGCAATCAACCTGGAACACAAATCATAGGTTCATGACATTATGTTCAGTTCTTAAGCCCATATTAAGAAAGAATCCTGAGAATTAGAATTTGTTAATTCTTCAATCTTCATTCAAACCCTCAACAGTTTTCATCCATGCCTTGGCTAGGACAAACTGTAGGAAATGGCAAATTGGGTCATTGCCTTGGCCTTTGATGAGCTAGCAAAGCTGGTGAGAAAGCCCTGATTCTCCCTCTGTGTGCAGACGAGCAGAGGAACCCAAGTCAAGTTAAAGAATAAGACCTACAGTGATATTACAAATTGTCTTCATCATCTTCAAAATGCCTACTTCTCCCTAGTTTCAGACTTCCATACTTCTGAAAATTCCTTTCTGAATTTTTCTCCTTCCAATTATACTTGATATATATTTTGACTTTATGTCATTTATAATTGAATATTTAAATGGAGATGAGTATATAGAACGATTGTAACCAAGACCACACTCTGGGGATATGACTTAATCACAAGTCTTTATCCTGGTTCCAAGATGTTTATGGACATTAAATTGGGGATGTGAAAAACATCCTCTTGCCTTGTGTGATTTAAGGAATGGGACGTTATTTTTAAATTGTTTGACTGAAAACAAGAGCTATAAAATTTCCATGTCACAAAACATTGAAGGGTTTTTTTGCTTAGATAATCATGAAATTAAAATTTTTACCACTGAACAAGTAGTAGCTTTCTTAAAGAGAATCTTTATATTGCAGAAAACATTAAGGCTTTTTAAAGAAAATATACTAATTTTTCATGTTTGGAATTTTACCGAACTCCTTTTCTTATTTATCAAGGGCAAAAATATTTTTCAGAGGACTTCTTTTCTTCCTTTCAGTCCAATAAAGTAAAAATGTTTATAACAAAGGAAATAAGCTTGAGACAAAAAACAGAGACTGTTATTTTGAGGAATTAACCAAGAAGAATGTTGGGGGTTGGTGAGGATTTATTCAAACACATACATTGGCAACAATAATAAAATGAACAGCAAGTTTTCCTCCAAATAGATTGCATTTTATGTTTTTCTCTTTTCATATCTGTCAAGATGAGAATGCTTTTCTTTAAATTTACAGGGATTCAGACTGCTTAAATTGTTCCCACAACTGGCATAAACATCAATGGGCCTCATAGTAAGAGAAGTATAGTCCCCTGAGTGCATCTAAGTGACATACTAAAATTGGTCCCATAAATTTTACTGCATTACTAATCTTCTATTTTTGATATACAGTATTTCATATTTGAAACAAAAATTAAGTTACAGTAAAAACATGTGTAAAAACAGTCTATCTGTTGATGATAAGTGTAGACTCTTAAAAGAGCTGGAGCTGATATACAACATTAATTGAAAATATTCAGAAAGAAAATGTGGGTAATAGTTCATCTTAAAAAGAAACAGATTTGGAACTAAGAGTTAAAATTTAGAGGATGAAAAGTAAGCTGAACATTCTACTTTTTCTGTCATATGATCTTGTTTACAATGTTTCTTAGAAAATTATTTATCTTCAATAGATCTAAATGACTAAACCTTACACAATTTATATTAAAAAAAAAACTTGCCAAGATGCTAACATATTTCAAATAAAATCTAACTCACTATTATAATTATTTCCATATTTTAAAATGGTGCTTTCTATAAGTATAAATAAACATTGCAGGGTAAAAGTGACTTATGAGAAGATACCCTTAACTCTGTGAATGTTTCCTTGGGGGTTCAAGAGATTTTTTATGAGCATTACATGTTTATGTATATTTATTTTTAATGATATTCTGAATAGCGACTATTCAACACTTGGATGATTCTTTTATAAGCAAACATCCTATGTTAACTTAGTGTTTCTATTTATATTCAGGATCGCATTAGAGCCAAGAAGTTCTGTTTCAACTGTTAGAGCAACTGAACAGAGGCAGCAGGTGAAATCCAAGTCGTATACAAGAAGGTTTCTTGGGCTAGGACTGAGTCATCACTGATTCATATTTGTATAGGCAGGTGAAACTATAAAGAATCTTGCCCTTTCAGGTTCAAGATGATGGACAGAGCACACCTGAGAATTCATTAAAGTAGCAGTTTTGAAGTTTAGATAAAATTCCGTTTTCAACCTTCAACAATAAAGAGAACAAAAAGACAACATTGAAGTTGAGATTCTGACAAACTTTGGAAAATTGGATGAAAAGTGTTGGTTGATGATGGAAAACAAAAGAAGCTACAGCCTAACATACAGGCGGATTTGGGTACGAAGAAGACAAGAAACAAGATATAAGGCTGCAAGTTTGAGACCGTCCTGGTTTCAGGACTGAAAGTCCCACATCCCAGGAAACCCCTCAGTCCCAGGCAAACTGGGACAGTTGGTCACCCTAACTGAAAGCACAGAGTGTTGCGTAAAAGTTCATGTATAGATTGACTTACTTCCCCATCTCCTCCCTCCACAATTGTGCATTTAAAAAGAGAGAAAAGAAATACAATAAATAGGCTGGCCTCTGAGTATTAGATAGTTGCATGATTTTAATTGGTTTTATGCCCTTTGGTAGGTAATTTATGATTTCTTTAAAAATTATAAAATATAAACTACCTAAGTTGTACTTTAGTTTACATAATAAAATAAAAATATGGCTACTAATGTATAATTTCATTATCTGTGTAATACCAACTTTTATTTTGATAAAATGATTTATAAATACATAATTATAAAGCAGAAAACCATCCAAGTCTCCATAACCTGGAAACAAGCAATTCGGTGCCGTCACAGTGCGTCACACAACCATGTTGCAGCAGCGATTTAACATAACGTGAACACTTTTGCAAACCAGAACAAGTATTCCAATTTTAATTTTATCAATGTCATATTTTTTGTACTTAATTGCCTTTATTTCTGGTTTTATTCATGAATCTAAGATATAAACCTTAGGAATTTATACGGACTTTTATGTCTATAAATTAACACTAGAAAAAATTTAGATATACACTAAAGTATGTAAGAACTTTTTAAAGGAGTTTGTATATTTATTTATGTTTGATATACTTTATTCCCTGCTTATTCAGGTAGCCTGACAACATTACCAGATTTGATTTTATTTGATTTCCCACCACTGTTGGCCCATTTGAAGCTGAACTTCAACATCCACTTGTGTGACAGACACCGCATTTGCTGCTCCCAACAGGACCGAACCACAGGTCACAGCACAGTTCTTCATTAAATAAGTCACCTTTGGAGGTTCTTGGTCTCTGTTACACGGTGTCACAAAACATGCCAAAGAACTGCACCAAATCCTAAAAATAAGGCAAAACTAAACATGGTCCATAGAGATGTTAAGTGTTATTTAATATTACAAATAAGCATAGAAAGACAAATTAAACAGCCACTATTATCTGTCAAATAGAAAAAATTAAAATGTTGATAAATCCTTAATGGTGTGAAGCAAGGCCTCTCATTCACTACTCACGGGCACACCTGTCTTTGGAAAGCAACTTCACAATATGAATTCAAAGTCACAAAACGTGTCCAGATCTTTGCACTCAACATTCCCATTTTTAGCAATTTGCCTTAAACAATTAATTAGAGATAAGCACAGAGATATATGTTTAAGCATGTTCATGTGAAGATGAAAGATTAGGACCAATCTAACTTCCAGTACAGGAATGGTTACTTATAATGGCCCATTCACATAAGACAATGCTGTGCAGCTCTTGCAAGCCATGTTTTGAGGCCTAATTAATGATCTAATACACCATTTGCTCTATGGTATTATATGAAAAAGATAAAACATACATAAGTCCAGATACAGTAAGTTCTCAATTTTGTTAAATACAGAGTGAGGCAAATGTAGGTTTATAGTTGTTACTGTGGAAAATAATACAATAATTAATACATAAGAACACAATAATAAACTCTGTGTTTCATTATTTTAAGCCTACCTTTGCCCCACCCTGTATATTTTGGGAGAGAGTTTAAGGAACTCTCCCTAAGGAAGGATATATATCACGATACAACCAGTTCTTAATTATAGGAAATAGAGTGGAAATTATTTCTCTTTTCTTCTTTGCATTTTTCTATATTCCCCAACATTTCTTCAGTGGACTTTTATGTTTAAAACTCACACAAAAGTTATTTATCAAAGATAATTTATAAAAGTATATAGTTACTTTATTTAAAAATCCAGCAAAGATTATTCATAAAAGCAAATAATGTCCCATTGATAAACTTATAAAGTAATAGAGAATATTTTACACCACCACTGAAGTTTGGGAGGAGAATGTAAATTAGCAAAATTTTTGTGGGTATAAATCTGGAAATGTGTAAAAGCTTGTTTCAAAAAAGTTTGCGTTGTTTTTTTTTTTGACCTAGCAATTTAATTCATTGGCCTTTACATATATATTTTTTAAATTTTTTTCAAGTTTTTTTAAAGGTTTTATTTATTTATTTTTAGACAGAGGGAAGCAAGGGAGAAAGAGAAGGAGAGAAACATCAATGTGTAGTTGTCTTTCATGTGCTCCCCTCTGGGGACCTGGCCCGCATCCCAGGCATGTGCCCTGACTGGGAATTGAACTGGTGTCCGTTTCATTCACAGACTGGCACTCAGTCCAGTGAGCCACACCAGCCAGGGCTAGTCTTTATCTTAAAGGCATAAAAAATGTACTGAAAGATTTATATACACAAATGTTAATTATAAAATATGGGAAAAAACCCAACACTAACAGTAGAAGATTGGTTAAATAAAAAATAATTAACTTATTTTTTGGTCATTTATTAGAAATCATGTTAAAAAATCATTCAATGACACAAAAATAATCACAGTATAATATTAAGTTTAAAATGTGGACTACAACATTGAAGTAGAAAAATATTATAAATGTGTCAATAATAGATAAAATACTCCAGAATATATTTAGTAGTTTTTTTCTGGATGGGGAATTATAGATATTTTTTAAAAAGTCTTATTATAATCTGTTTTTAAAAGCACATATATAAACATAAAAGCAAAACCAAAGTCTTTAAACACTTGCAATGTTTGAAAATATATCTCTGAATTCCTTAACATGTCACCTAGGCCTAATGCCAGTCTCGGCTCTGAGTAATCTCCAGGCACATTCCCCACCACCACCCAGTGGAACCCGGTACTAAAAGCAAACCAGTGAATTTGCAGTTCTCTGAGTCAGTCGGGTTCTCCTGTTGCATGCCTTTGTGTTAAGTTGTTTTGCTTCCAAGAATAATCTCTAATGTTTTTGAACCCATTGTAGTTAATGATTAAAGAAACACATCAAACATTAGATTAAGTATCACCTTCTAGGCAAGCTTTCCAGATCCTTTCAGATAGTTAAAAATGCCCTTCCTCTCTACTACAATATTAGAGTCTATATTCTTCTCTTATAGCACTTATCACATTGTTTTCAGATTATTTTCTGTCAGCTTCTTTCACTTGAAAAAGTAGGATGAGGGCTTCCTATATATGCTACAGCAACTTGTAGGTACTGTAAGTACTCAATGATAGAAACTCAAATAGTTTTGAATTAATGGACCACTGATTATACACACTTTAAATTCCTAAATATGTAATCATCCATCAAACCAATTACCAGCAAAACCAATTCACAATGATTCATTATTCTATTAGAATTTATTCACAATATGAATTAATTTACCAATCCATGCCATATTTATTAGTGTCACACTAATCAATATCTGTCCAGGCTTATTGAAACAGGTTGGCTAAATAGGAGGCAAGCAAAAAGAAACTTGACTTTTCCTCACTCCTGCTTCTATAAAGGCAAGCCTTTTAGCTCCTGGGTAAAGGACCAGCATGTCCCAGAGCTTCTGCCATCTCTCTCGGATAATAACAAGTCGCCTTTCAGGTGGTAAGAAGTCCAACCAGGTGTGGTCAAAATGCCCAGTTCTCAACCCATTTGAAATTTTCCTCTCTCCTGGTTCAGGTCTGATTGCTCAACCAATTTGTAACTTCTGTTCCTCCCCAGCATGAGGTCTAATTTAATCAGAGACCTGCAGTGTGGAGGAAAGATGATTTCAGTTTCTTTTCATTTTCTTCTTGCTTTCTCTTGCCTTGCTGCTGTTTGGGGGTGCCTGGAGAGGAAGGAACATGAAAGTTGTACTTGCTGAGAACTGTTAGAATCTATGCTAGTGACTTCTGGGTCTCATAGATTCCACATGCTGAGTCTTTCTCTTAAGGGTTGTTCTTTGGATTAGTTGTAAGACCTCTTCCCCAACCCCCCACCCCCCATCGACACGAGGATTACTCACCAGTTCTTGGCTTTTCCAACTGGCTACTTACATCCAGCCTATGCCTTTAGCTTTGGCATCTGATGATTCTCTGGCCTCTTACATGCTAAGATTATTTCCCTTGCAAGACATGCCCTTAGGCCGACTCCTTGTTGAGATAACCCATGGCTTTGACCTTCTGCAGATTCCACCTCAGTCTGTGGGACACGCATACCTCTCTCTCCATATGCAAACCCCTCCTGTGGCAGTCCTCTTTGCTCCGACAGCCCAGTGCTTCTCTCTTCGCCATCACCTCTTTCATTGAGATATTTCAGGGTGTGAGTCAGAGGTTAGTCTGTTTACTCTATCACACTCATGCTCTACATGTAGTTCTCTCTAAGGCCCCCTTACTGGGTTTGAGGTAAAGGGAAGCATCCTCTCCTTCCTCATTTGAAAAAGGGAATCACACAACATACCAACTCTCCCCAAAGAAATCCTCACAATTGGCCTCTAGCCAGGGAATAAATTCTTGGTCTCCCCATATAGCCTGCAGGTCATTGATGGGCTAATGTTAGAAGAACCAGTTTCACACCCCTCAGTAGGCCTCCACACGTGGCCCAGCACCTTGTTTCAGCACACGGACGTTGGCAACTGGTGTATTATTCTCTGCCTTTGGGGGCTTTGTCAAAACTCTTCATGGGAAAAGTTAAATTTAACATCCTGCTACATATACATGTCTTTTTAATTCCTGTTGGTATTTTTAGTGACAACTACCCTTATGAAAAATCACATAATCAGGAATGCTAGGGAAGCAGAAGTGACAATTCTGGTGTATTGTTCCAGATAATTGTGAAAGTAAAGCCCATTGTCATAGTTATGGTTGAGAATATATGAGTATTTCCTGATTGTTGGTTAGTGGAATCATGTGTAAAGAAATAACTTCACTTTAAGGCAAAATCAGGAAAGAAAACCATAGAAAAGAGTTTAAGTTGGGGTCCAGTTTCATATTTTTCAGCTTACACAATATACCAGAATAAACTCAAAATGGATAAAAGACTTAAATATAAGTCATGACACAATAAAAGTCCTAGGGGAGAACATAGGCAGTAAAATTTCAGATATCCCACTCAGCAATATTTTCACTGATATATCTCCTAGGACAAGGGAAATGAAGGAAAAAAATAAACAAATGGGACATCAAAGTAAAAAGCTTCTACATGGACAAAGACACCATCATCAAAATGAAAAGAGAACCAATCGCATGGGAAAACATATTTGCCAATGATACATCGGACAAGGGTTTAATCTCCAAAATATATAAAGAACTCATATGACTCCACACTAGGATGACAATCCAATTAAAAAATGGGCAAAGGACCTGAGTAAGCACTTCTCCAAGGGGGACATACAGATGGCCTATAGACATATGAAAAGATGCTTAGCATCACTAGCCATCAGAGAGATAGATTAAAACCACAATGAGATACCACTTCACACCAGTCAGAATGGCCATCATAAACAAATCAACAAACAACAGGTGCTGGCGAGGTTGTGGAGAAAAGGGAACCCTAGTGCACTGTTGGTGGGAATGCAGACTGGTGCAGCCACTGTGGAAAACAGTATGGAATATCCTCAAAAAATTACAGATGAAACTGCCTTTTCACCCAGTGATTCCACTGCTGGGAATGTACCCCAAGAATCCCAAATCACCAATTCAAAAAAACTTAAGCACTACTATGTTCATAGCAGCACTATTTACAATAGGCAAGTGGTGGAAACAGTGTAAGTGCCCATCAGTAAATGAGTGGATAAAAAAACTGTGGTGCATTTACACAATGGAATACTATGCAGCAGAAAAAAATTCCTATAGTTTGCAACAGCATGGGTGGAACTGGAGAATATTACACTAAATGAAATAAGCCAGTTGGTGAAAGACAAATACCATATGATCTCACCTAAAGAATATAATGAAAAAAATAAACTAATGAGCAAAATAGAACCAGAGGCATGGAAACAAGGAACAGACTGGCAGTGACCAGAGGAGACGGAGGAGGGCTATAATGGTGGAAGAAGGGGACTAGTCAAACAACATGTATGAATGAGCCATGGACATGGACAATGGTGTGGGGATTGCCTGTGGGAGTGGGATATGGGTTGGGTGGAGGAGGGCAAAGGGAGAAAATTGGGACAACTGTAATATAATAACAATAAAAAAAATTAAACAAAAAAGAAAAGAGTTTTAGAATGATGGGGAAAATAATACAGTAGAGATAGTAATGCTTATCACATGTTACATGGGCTTCTCTACCTTTTCCAACCTCTCTTGCAATCAGATTGTGGCTATATGACTAGTTCTGGCAAGTGGGTTAGATGCAGTTAAGAGCTGCCCATGCTCTGTCTTCTCTTGTGAGGGCCCATGTTGACGAGGCAGCATCACCAGATAGTGAAATGCCCATTCTCCTTGATACCTGGATGAATCTGTGGAACAGAGTCCCCTTCCAATAAGCACTGGCCACATAGTATGAATAAGAAATAAACCTTTCTTATGCTAAGCTACTGAAATATGGAAGTTTATTTGTAACCGTGGATGTCTCTACTATAGTAATTAGCTAAAAATTGACCTGTGTGCCTTCCCTGTGTTTTTACCCACCTCCTCCTTCCATTTGCTCATCTTTGACAATGCATTGGCTTATCTTTCTTCTTTAAGTGTTTTGCTCTCTGAGACTCTAATCATCAAGATCTATCAAAATTCTCTTGAACCATTCTTTTTTTGAAATCTTCACTCAAGGATATGTTTATTAATTTTAGAGATGGAGGAAGGAGGGAGGAAGAGGGACAGGAGGAGGAGGAGGGGAGAGAGAGAGAGAAACATGGATGGGAGAGAGAAATATCAGTCAGTTGCTTCCTGTATGCTCCCTGACTGGGAGTCGAACCCACAGGCTTTTGGTGTACAAGACGACACTCCAACCAACAGAGCTCCCTAGCCTGTGCTCTCTAGAACTATTCCTGGTTATCTAACTTCACCCCACCACTGTGCCACGCTGTTTACCACCTCTTCATTTGTAGTGCCTAGACCGCTGTGATAATTCCTCCTCCATCCATTGCCACATTTGTTTTATGTGCTTGATTATTTGCTCAGAACCCCATTGCTCAGAAAACTATTGCTCATGGATGTAATCTGAACTGTTCTTAGGCTGACAGTTAAAGTCCTTTAAATCAGTTTGGGCTACTCTGCCATTATAACTCTTGTTGTTTCTCTACATGTCCCTGCTGCCTCAAAGCCAGCTAATTCTCTACCTTTTTATGCCTTTGCTCATATCAGATGCTCTCCAGCCAGTCTACCAAACCCTGGCCACCCTTTAAGCCCAGATCGGGTGAATCACCTTCCCGGAGGCCACCCCTACTATGCCTGGGTGGTCCTCAATCTGCTGAACTCCTCCAATGTATCTACTAAAGCAGTTATTAAATTGCTCACCTGAGTGCTGCTTTTCTACATTTTAGGGTTCTAAAACCTGTCAAGGAAATTATGGTTTTTGTCTTCAATCCATTCTTATAGATGTCTGCATTCAGACTCTAAGGAATAATCATTTCATCAATCCTGTGATTTAATATCAGTTTCAAGAAATAAAGTATATAAATCAAATCTAATTTTCTCATCTTAAACATCAATCAGTGACTTGGAAAAGGAAAGGTAGGAGCCTGTACAATAATACTGAATTGCAAATTCTCATTAAAACGTTCTATGTATTATTTTAAATATGAGCACAGTTTTTTAAAAAATTCCATATTAGATAAGTAAAATTTCAGTCTTGTCAAGGGAATTTATGAATTGACCTGAGTGAAGCGAGGACCCTGAGTTTATTTAAAATTCATTTGTATCATTTTACTAAGTGAAACATGTTCTTTAAGTCAGCAAATGTTACATGTTGGATTGTGTATCCACAAAAGTTTTGTGTAGGAAAAGCTTTTGTGGAGGGAAACCCTAACCCTCAGTACTTCAGAATGTAACTTTATTTGGAAAGAGAGTCTTCCTAGCTGTAATTAGTAAACAAATGGTCCTGGTGAAGTAAATTGAGCCCTTAATCCAGTATGGCTGGTCTCCTTATAAGACAGAAACAGACAGGGAGAAGATGGCAATGTGGAGGTAGAGGTACAGACTGAAGTGATGCATCTCCAAGCCAAGGGTCGCTGAGGATTGTCAGGGACAACCAGAATCTAGGAGAGAGCCGTGGAACAGACTGTCACTCAGAGCCCTCACGAGGAACGGACCCTACCCAAACCTTGATTTTGGCTTCCGCTGTCCAGAATGTGTGAGAATAAATACATGTTGTTTTAAGCCCCCCAGTTTGTGGTATTCTGTTAAGGTAGCCTTAGGCAGCTCATATTCCAAATATTCTAAATAACTACATTTAATAGTACACACTATGTCACAGAGAGCAGTGAACTATGATCAATATACCAAATCCTGCCTGTTATCTGTTTGTATAAATAAAATATTATTGGAACACATTAATGCTCATTTACTTACATATTGTTGTGGCTTCTTCCAAAGGCAGAGTTGAGTGGCTGTGAAGAGATTATTTAGCCTGCAAAGCCTAACATATTTACCATCTAGTCCTTTACAAAAAAAAAAAAAAAAAAAAGAAAAGAAAAGAAAGAAAAAGAAAACGAAAGAAAGAAAGGAAGAAAAAGAAAAAATGCCATTCTTGCTATATCCTACTAAGCCTTTAATTACAAGACTGAATATATGTAACAGTCTAATAGCAGATTTTTAAGCTAGCTTTCTGAAATCCAATTTCATTATTTATATTAGCCAGGATAGGCTATGGCACAGTAACAAACGTTTCCTAGATCTCAGTGATTTACATGGTGAATAGGTCTGGAGAGTCCGCTCAGTGTGGTGATTTGCAGTATCAGCTCTCCAGTCTCAAGTCTCATCATCTCATATTCTTCTGTCACCTGTGCAGATTTAGGGAGACTGGAGAACTGCTCCAAGTCTTTTTACACCTCTGGCTAAACGGGACACTCTTCCTTTCCTCTCATTTTCTTCATGTGGCCTCGTCTCACTGGAAAAAGTAGGAGAATAAATAGAATACAAGTACTTGGTAGTGCTAGCCTCATAAGATTAACACTGTAGCGACTCCTGGAACCAAAAATATAGTTTACTCTCACTGTCAGTACTGCTGAAGAGTCACAGACGGGTTCTACACAGATAAGGTAATTCTTTAGGATTCTTTAGTAGCCATTCCTAAACTTGTGATCTTTATGAAAGGTGGGTAAAACATCATAATTAATATTTTTTCATTTCCTGCTGCCAAAGAAATACCTGTGTGATATACAGTGCATTTAAATTAATAACTCAAATGAAGAAACACAAAAATCTAAGTATGAACGCCCTGGTATGCATGTTTAAGTACCGTTATTAATCTCTGCCTTGTCTTCCGTGTGAGAGGAACTGGCTCCAGAAGTCACACAATTGAATGATGTATATTGAAAGAGAAATATGTGCTTAGGTTTTTCCATGCAGGTGTGTGGGTTTTAGATTTTTTTGTCTGTGGGTCTGTTTGGCTGGAAGTAGCTTAAAGAAAATGGAATACCACACACACACACACACACACACACACACACACACACGCACACAATACCTTTGTAATTCCAGCCTTTACTTCTTACTTGAAAGAGAATTGAGGAGTGAAATAGGGGTTCAGTGGGGTGCTGATCCATCTTTTCTTTGCCTTGTGGAGAGAGTCAAGAAAAGAGGTCACCAGTGGGTGCTGGGGAGGAAAAACGACCCTGGACAGGGCTCACAGCCTGAGGGGTCCAGACACCACGACTGCTGCGCTGGCCCCCATGTGTGGCAGGGCCTGCTCACATGCTCTGAGGATGAGGCAGTTCCTCATCCCCAGGCCTTCCTGCCACTGGCTACGCTCAAGTCCTTCCCAGCCTGTCCCAGCCAATGCCTCCACCACGCTGGCAACAGCTCCCTCGCTCTTTCCAAGAGCCAGCATGGCAGACTTGAATGGAAAGTGTGGCTCTTCGTGCAGCACTTTTCCTGCTCCCACCAGCCCTCCTTTACCAGCACGCACCCCAAGGGAACAGCGAGCTGCCCTGTGATCTCTGCCTTCACATAAAAGATTTGTTTTTGCATATTCACAGAGGCTGATTATTTCCTTCCTGTCACCTTGGTGACATCTTAGCCTCCAAGTTGATCGGAGACGTGATTGTTGCGGATTGATTGCATCCAGGCAAGCTGATGTAGTTATTTAAAAATTTAGTAAGATCAGGGTTTTTGTTTTGTTTTGTTTTGAGGATGTTCAAATCAGTTCAAATAAAAACATATATTCCAAATTTCCTCATATAATCCCAAACATGTGGTGATTATTGAGCTATTAAACTCTGTAAATATGCTTATTGAGACAAAGCATAAATAAAGCCAAGAAAAAAATATTTTGGAAAAAAGAAGTAGAACTTCATCACACACAAAAACATCCTGTGTGACGATAATATGTAAACATGCATTAAATCTATAGATTGGTGTTACGAATTCATCTCACAGAAAGGGAGCTTTTAAAATATAAAATCAAGTTCTCTAATAAGTATTGCAATACAGATTTATTTGAGCCACCAAACTCAATAGATTTTTTTAAGTTGTACACATTTATGAAGCAAAAAAAAAATAAGTAGATTTCAGCAGTAGATGAAATTAGTAACCTTACATGAATTGGACTCCTCACATATGTGCAACTCATGTATTAACTGATGTCACCAGTGCTGGAACACTGTATCTTTATAGTTTGCAAAGTTTGTCCACATTCATAATGTCATCTCTTTGCACTGACTCCTACAATAATCTCATGGGGTTGTATTATGATCCTTGTTTTGCAGGTTAAGAGACTAAAGCTTAATGAGATTAGTGACCTTCCTCTAGGATCTCAGGACAGTAGGTGATCTCGGAGCTCAGGTCTCTGCCTCCGAGTACATGTTCAAGAGACTCAAAAATAGGAAACAACGTGACTGACAGTCCTTAATTAGCAACCAGGGCTCTTAGTTCATTGAAAGGCTTAGATATTTTCCTCATTTGTGTGTTCATAAATGGCTCTGTTTACTCTACAGCACCGCTTGCTGCAAATCTCTCATACATAACGCCCGTGTTTACTCTAGGGGTCAGTCCACATGACCGTTCCGGGTATTTGGATCTTTCTTACGAATGTTTCTTTGGTAGAGGATTGGGGTAGGCTTTTGACTTACTTTAGGCACATTTTACTTGTAAGATTTATAATCCCAAACACAATGAAATAAACAATCTGATCATTTCTAAATGAAAAAGGCTAAAGAAGTTTCACTTTGGAAAAGATTCACTTTTATTTTGTCATTAGATTATCTGATGCTTTCTATTTTTCTACAAGTCCGCAGAGTGTGCAAAAACAAAAAAGTGGAATCAGTGTTAATTAGCTCAAGAAAAATGTCTATAGCCGTGGCTGGTGTGGCTCAGTGGATTGAGTGCTGGCCTGAGAACCAAAGTGTCGCTGGTTCATTCCCAGTCAGGGCACACGTCTGGGTTGTGGGCCAGGTCCCCAGTTGGGGGGCACGTGAGAGGCAACCACACATTGATGTTTCTCTCCCTCTCTTTCTCCTTCCCTTCCCCTCTCTTTATAAATAAGTAAATAAATAAAATCTTTTAAAAAAATGTCTATAGTAGTCCACCTTTATCCATAGGGACAGGGTCCAAGACCCTCAGTAGATTCCTGAAACAGCAAATAATACCGAAACCTTGTATACAATGTTTTTCCCATACATATGTAAAAAATAATAATAATGTAAATGGAGCCACTTTAAAATAGCATCAGAGCTGCCATCCCAGAGGAATGGCCTTGCACATCTTACTCCTTAAACTTTGGAATGCCAAAACAGGGCAAATTAACCTTTGCACTGGCCCTAAAAGCAACAGTGTATCCCAAAGAGCTGTTTGTGATGATAAGAAAGCAGTTATTATGACTACCAGACTGATGACTACCTGACTGAAAATTCAAAAATATTCTTCAGTGTTAACATCACTATGTTAGCTTATCTGAACCTGTAGAAACTCTTCCCTTCTATTTACATAATTGTTCCCCTTTCCTTTCTCATAAATACCCCTTGCCTTCCTCTCCTGTTGGGAACTGTACTTGGGTTTCTGCCCAAATCAGTGCTTCCTGACTAGCTCTTCTTTTTGATTTCAAATAAATGCTTATTGCCTGTCGCTTTGGCCTTTCCTATTTAGGTGTCTATATGCATGTGTGTGTGTGCGTGTGCATGTATATATATTTCCACTTAAAGGAGCACTTTAAGTCTTCTTTTTGGCATGTCCCAGTTGTCAGCATCACCACTTCTGTATTTTGGGGCTGTTAGTAAGTAACATAACACAAGCACCGTGAGACCGTGACAATGGATCTAATGACAGAGACAGCAGCATGGAGACACTGAACAAGGGGGTGATTCACATCCTGGGAGGGACAGCGTGAGCCACAGAAAGATTTCATCATGCTACTTGGAACATCGTGCAATTTAAAACTTATGAATTGTTTATTTCTGGAATTTCCCATTTAATAGTTTTGGACCTCAGTTGACCAAGGGTAACTAAAACTGCAGAAAGTGAAACCACAGATTAACGGTGACTACTGTAATCCTAACAGGAAAATTTCTGAATTATAATAAAATGATAAAATATTTATTAGTAGCTAAAATGTATTAAAATCAATCTAAAATCCCTATTTCTTTTTTTTTAAATCCCTATTTCTGATGTACCTTAACAAGTTTTTCTTTTACCTTGGCTATCAGGAAGCTCAGAGTCTACAGCCTAATTCACATTAACTATATCTTAATGCCTTGTATTTATTTTGCAAGATTTCTCCTAATATTTTGAATTTCACATTGATAAGGTATATGTTTTATGGTTGGGACATTAATATTTATTTTTTCAATTTTTTTCAATTGCAGTTGACGTTCATTATTATTTTATATTGGTTTCAGGTATACTGAGATATATGTTTTAATTATACTTTGCCTCAATGCCATTATGGAAGTTGATAGAACTTGTTTAACATTATTTCAGTGTTTACTGAGCACTTACTATCTATTAGATCTGCAGATAGAAAGATAAAACACAGCCTCTCTTCTCAACCAGATGAAGGACTCACAAATAGAGATATAAGTAAATCTGCAAACAAACAAGTAACACACACCTAGATACAAATATAAAGTCCAGAATCCTGCACGAACCAAACATCCTTTAGTTGTTAAAAAATTAACAGATTTCTCATGTCATAACAGAATAGTTAGGTACTCAATAGATATGTGTCGAGTAAATGAGTAAGTCAATGCCTGGCTAGAAAAAATAGTAGACAGAAGACATAAATAAATGATAATAAAATAAATAAAATTTAGGGAAAAACAATGTTAGATGTTAAAACTTTGAGAAAATATATAACTAATTCTGGAGTGATCTCAAGAGAGACAGAACAGTAGTCCTCATGGTCTCCCCGTCCCACGGTGTCCACAGGGCTGATGGGTGAGGAGTTCAGGCCCCACCACGGTACTCCCGCCTCCCTGCTCATCAGCCTCCCTGCCATGAGCACATGATGGAAATCTGGAGAAAGTTCGATTAGTAACCAAAGACTTCATTTCAGGTCACATCTAACTACATTACTGTATTGGACATTGATGTACATTCCTCCATCTGCTATTCCATGAAGACCTACCATGTGAAAGACCCAGTGAGACAGAGGGCAAGGATTAAAAAGGAAGAAAAAGTAATTCACACTGAGGTGATGTCTTGAAGGTATTGACCAACTGGGTTACTATTGTTGCATACTTTTACAAAAACAAGTGATTTCTTACAAATACGTGACACATGCTAAGAATTGATTTGGGGGGGAAAGTGCTTATGGAAATGTCTCAGAATGCTTTCAAATTATCTACTGCTGAAAGCTCAGGAAAAATTATTTATTAAATAGATCTGATGTAGTAAAAAGCATCTTATTTTTTTCATTTTTTAAATTTTATTGTTGTTCAAGTACAGTTTTCTGCCTTTTCCTCCCACCATGCCCCCCCATCCCAGCCATCCCCACTCCCCTCCCCTGATTCCACCCCCTCTTGGTTTTGTCCATGTGTCCTTTATAGTTGTTCCTGAAAACCCTTCACCTTTTTCTCCCCATTATCCCCTCCTACCTCCCCCCTGGTTATTGTCAGTTCATTCTTAATTTCAATGTCTCTGGTTATATTTTGCTTGTAAAAAACATCTTATATTTTCTAAAATTGAACAGTGGAGTTCCTCCTCAGTTGCAAGCCAATGAAGAAGAAATTGTACATTAGGCATTCGACAGCCCTGAAACCCATCTTCTGAAAGATCTCCTGTACAAGGTAAGTAGTTCCCCCCCCCCTTTCTTTTCCTGTCTATCTGGAGAATGGGGAATGTTAAGGCAAAGAAAGCAAAGAGCTTTCCAAAGTCACTATACATGGGGCTAAATTGAGTTCCTGCAACCTCTGCTTGTTAACAAAGCTGCCAGTGGTACCAAAAGTGCTCTTTGTGACACAGATTTCAACTTGTAAATGTGTTGCAAGACCTAGGTAAGACTTGTTAGAGCAGTACGGTCTTGTGTGTGCAATAAAAATAAGTGAAGGTTAAAAGTATTCAGGCAACCAAAAATCATCCCAATAAGTCAGTTTTACTCTGTTCCTGTCTCTCCCAAATTCATCAGGGCTTTTCTGAAGTGCTATAGTTTATCTTAACCATCAGTATGTGAATGGTCTTAAATGTTCACAGTGCGTTCAGATACAGAAGGATTGGGGTCCAACCCTTCTTTGAAATAGACTTGCAGCTGAGGACAATTGAAAAGATGAGAGGGTTAGGATTTAGTCCCTGGATATACCTTAACCTTTTTGCAGTAAAACTTCATTGATTCTTATTTGAGGCACAACAGCCAAGAAAAAATTAATATTAAATGAATCCCTGTTCAAAAAAATAAATAAGAAAGAAGGAAAAGAAAAGATTAATAAAGGCTGTGAAATTCTTGTGTTGCTTCTGGATGTGTTTTTAATAAAGTGCCCAGCAATGGTTGACGATAAGTAACCAGGCTAAAGCATTCTTCCTTATCTCCTGTTTCCTGCACCCCCCAGGCTAGAGGAAGATGCTGACTTAAGGTTTCCTTCTCCAAACACACTCTGTAGGTGAAAAGGCTTTAGATCTTCTGTTGTTTTTCCATGTCTGCATTAGGACTTACCTTCATGATCTTTCTAAGTCTTATTTATGTGATCACTTTTAAAATTCTCTCTGTTTATATTTTCTGAGAGTCTTCATCTGAGCCAGACTTTTGGGTATATTTATCAAGTCTGTATTGGGTATACCTATACCAAAGCTTAGGGCCACCTCTCAGCAAATTTGTGGCTGGAAAATGTTGATAGTCCAGCATTACTGGGTCCTCACCTCTGCAACCTCTCTCTTTTTTGCCATAATGTTTCCCTCACTTCTTCCCCCTTTCTTTCTCTTCTTCTCCATCAGTTGCCATTTGGAACCTCAAGACCCTATGGTAAGTACCTGGCTCACTTCTCCTTGCCTGGGGTCCTGAGTTCACTGGTAGGTCGGGTGCTGCCCCAGCCAGGAGCTTTCTTGCATCTGTAGACACACGTTGCCTGCACTGTGCTCCTGTGTGTACTCCAGGCCCTCCTTTCTTTTCCGGGCAACCTGCTCCTTAACTGCCTCCCAGATACCGTGTGTGAAGGATAATGGAGGGAGACCATCAGTGAAATGGATGTGGTCCTCTCAACCTTTGCTGTGGATTCCTTGGGTCTGGATTGGGGCGTGGAATCTTTGTATTTAAACAGTGTCTCAGGAAACTCATGTAACCAGAAATTGGATATGTATTTAGCATGGCTATTTTACTCCCAAGAGAACTCAAATAAAATGAGTTTTAAACAGCCAGGAGGACACAGTGGGACCCCTTTGGAGGCACTTGCTTAAGCTGCTAAAGCTTTGAGGAGGCCCAGGGCCCAGAGCAAGCCTTTTCCAAGAACAGTATGTTGTGGGCCTGAAGGCCTCCCACCCCACTTCTGCTTTGTTTGCCTAAAGGGAGCTATAGAGGATGTTAAAGATAAGGCGGATGGAAACTAGCACAGGTGCCATCTGATGACAGCCAATCAAGAGGCTTCTATATGGAAAACTCCCCTCTGAGTCATGGAACACATCTTTTTAAAACATTGTTTTGAAAATGTTTTTTAGGGGAGAATGTTTCCAAGTTGACACTAATGTACCCACCCATTTGTATAGTTCAGGCCTTCTCAAATTTTTGGTCTCAGGAAACCTGCTCTCTTAAAAATCATGATCCCAAAGAGCTTTTTAAGGTATGCATTGTATCTATCAATATTTACTGTATTAGAAACTAAAACAGAAATTTTTTTCAGTATTTACTTATTAATTCATTTAAAATAACAACACTCAACAATTACATCCAGATAAGTAACACATGTTTATGAAAAATAACTGTATTTTCCAAAATAAAAGCAATGAGAAAGGAGAATGGCATTGTTTTATATTTTTATAAATTTCTTAATTGTCTGGCTTAAGAATAGAGAGCTGTATTCTCATATCTGCTTCTACATTCAATTGAACGAGTTGGTTGCAATATCACAGGTCATGTAGTCTTTGGAAAATATCGCCATACACACAGGATAATGAAATTTAACAAGGAGAATAATCTCTTGGTATTATTATCAAAACAGTTTTGGCCTTGTGGGCCCCCTGAACGGTAGTGGGGATCCTTGGCACACACTTACAGAAGTACTGCATAGTTCATCCACCCCTTTCCATCTTGTTGCTTGGTTCTAACTTGGACAGGATTTTATGTAGAAACATATGGGAATATTTCTCTTTGTGAATAAAACTTACCAATAGGCATTCATAATAGTGCTTTTATGAATGTTCAATAAGAAACATGTTGTTAAAGCTGCATGTGAACTGCCTTGTTTTGCAAATGTTTGTGTATTAAATAATCTTCATAAATTGAATTTAGTCTGAAGTTTATTTTTTCAAAGCAACATTTTACTCAAAAAGCCTATACTTTCTGGGAATTAAAAAAAAAGGGATCTAGGAATTGGTTCAAGTGGTAGTGGAATGTGTAACACAGTCAGATACCTGGTGACACAATTTGCTGTGGGGAATGGGAAGTTTTGATTGATCATTGGGGATGGCATGTCACGGAACAGTGGCTGGATTTAGCTTGTCATATAAATGCCATATATGGATGAACATCCGTTAAGGAGCGGGCATTGAAGATTAGTATAAAAAGGCAAAGGGGTCTGCCATTGACCTTGTGGGTACGAATACACGTGTGTGTGTGCATGTGGGTGCTGGTGCATGTGTGTGCTTCTTTGTGTTGGTACACAGTGATACACAGTATTGTGACAAATATACAAATAAGACCTTCCAAGAGGGACGTATAAGTTACATCTGTCTATGTGTCTGTTCAGTTATGTCTCCCTCACTGTAGCCCACTTCTCGATGTCTGGAAAGGGTTAAGGAGCCCAAATTCCAGGCTTCTACACTGAAAGTGGGGGGTGTATGTAGGATGACACAGTCCTGAAGCAACATAAGGGGAGTCAGTGATTTTTGTGAATTGGGGAGGTAATTTTTTCAATTAAAACAAATATTTTGCAGAGTAAACATTGTAGGTTAATGAACCTCTTTAAATTCCAACAGGTCATGGATTTGTATTGTTGCAAATTAGAAATACTTATATGGAGTCCTATAGAAAACCCAGCACAATACTTAAAGTGTTCCCATTGAATTAATAGCATGAAAAATCTCCGCAATTATTTTACCAGCCCAGATACAAGGAAATGACTGGTTCAGTCCAGAAGAGTATAGAGGTGGACCAGCAGAGAGAGAGAGAAGAGAGAAATAGAAAGGGAATCCAAGAAGGTAATGAGGACTCAAAATGACAACAGAAAAAGAGAATGCAGTAAGGCCCCAGTTGGAGACTTCCTCATTCTAGTTAAGGATTTTGCCAATGGCATAGCACAATATATTTTTTAATTTAACAATTTGTACAAGATGTGGGTCACCAATGGTTACTCAGTTCTGTTCAGTTTATCTAGCACCCACTGTGTGTGCCGTGTAATGCCTTAGACATGAGGGACAAAGGTGCATCAGGTCATTCCTGCCTGCAGGGTCTGCAGGTCTAGTAGAAAGACTACGTATGATGCAGTGCAGAATGATGCAGCAGAGGGGAGCCCTGGGGGTCGGAAAGTAAAGGCGCCACCTGGTTTAGCTTGGGAGTCTGGCTGGTAGACAAATGGGGAGGAGTGGGGGGAGGTCGGCCAGACAGAGGGACAGCCAGTACAGTCAACTGGGTGTGGACAGCCTGGCAGTGCCTTCAATGGAAGTAAGTTAATGCTTCTGGCGCCTGAGGTTGGAAGCAGTGGAAAGAATGGAGGGTATGAAGACCAAAATCTGCAGGCCGCTGTGACAGGTGGCAGAGGGCCAGGTTGAAATGCGAGGCCCGAGGAACTGGGGATTCCAGCTGATGATGTGACAGGATCAGGCAGGGAAAAAGGAGGAGAAACGAGAGTGTGATCATTATTTTGGTGCATTTATTAAGATATGTGATAAAATAACTCTTTTGGGAAAAAGCAGATAGCTTATTCTTTATATAAAGGTTACCTGAAAACAGATCTGAAAATCAAATATGATAAAGTCAAATCACACGCACTCGTGTTAATAAGAAAGTATTATTCCCTGAGAGTCAAAATTTTAAAAAATATCCAAAGCTATTTATCCTTGACATATGATGTTTGCTGATATATTTTCAGAATGTCTTTTTTTTCTCCTTTGCAACTGAGTGTAGTCACTGAAGGTGAAATCTAGTGAATAAAGAAACATTACGTTTAGCAGGCATAACAGGCCTAATATTCTTCATCTTCATCCCTATTATATTAATTGTATATATTGTTGTATTATTATTGTATTAAGTGTGTGTATATACATATATATACACATCATAGATAGATGTAACATACCCTAGGTACCTCATCTCCTTCCCTTCCTTTTTCCCCCAGGGATAGCCACTGTCCTTAATTTCATGTTTCTGCTTGCCCTGTACACATGGGTTAGAGTTTCTCTAGGGAATATACCTAGGAGTAACATTGTTGGCTCCTGGAACTCAGTATTATCACATTGCTGTAACGTAGTGGATATAGTTGTAGTCCACCAGACATGTATGAGAGGACTCTTGGACTAGGAAGGGTCACACAATTACAGGTGACCAGTCTGATGGCCATGACAGTGTTCAGCTTCTTCACCTACTCCTTCCTGCTCCTTCAAGCAGCTTTCATCCATTAAACAAGGTTTTCTTGCATCTGAAAAAACCCCCACAACAAACAAAAACAGACTATGTTTTCAACCCTGAAACACGCTTTCTCTTACTGTTAAATGCAATATTCATTTTAGTGTTCAGATGCTATATAATGCACTTTTATGACCAGTTATTGAAACAACATAACATTATGAGTTCAAATAGCTACCTGCCAATTAGGCTTTTGTACACTTTCAAAAAATGGGAAAATGAATTTTGCAACCCCTGCCTTCAGCTAAATATATGTCTGGGCCTTTCTGTAAAACATCATTTACTGCAACTAACTTAAGCTAGAATATATTGTACAAAATTGGAGAAAGTTGAGTAACTATAAACAAGAAGAATTTTGAAAATGTCATGGCCTCAAACTACAAAAAATGTGACTACTGAACACTAAACAAACTTAGGGCAGGTGCACTCAGAGAAAGAACAAATATATCAGCGGCATAGCAAGTACAGGGATAATATTCCTAAAAGAAGATGAGGCTATTCTCAATAACTTTGGGTTGTATAAAAATCTCTTTGGGTTGTAAAAAAGTTTCAGACAATAAGGAAAAAGACCTTTGGTGAGATAATATTTATTGTTTGCCTTCCCCTAGCTAGAGTCGTATGTATACATGAATAACAATTTGTCAGCAGTTGCATATTCGATTCCAAGAAAAGAAACAACCACAAGCATTAAACGTACATGCAGGGAAGATACCTGCCTAGTCACCTGCACAAAAAATGAGCTGATTTAAAGCAAAAGGAACAAGTGGAAACTTTAATATAGTGTAAATAACTATGGGGCATTTAATTAATTGCCTTTTCAACAAGAAAGGTAGAATTAAAAATTAAACAGTATTATTATTCTGTTTATTGTTAAATATTTCAGTAAAAGAAAACTTCAAGGATCCTTTACTATAATTATAATTTATACAATAAAAATCCAGATGAGCCCCCTGAAATAGTTGTAGCAGTTATGTGGTATTCATCACCAGTCCTACCAACATCACCACACAGCTCACACAAGTGCAGACACTCTGCTGTCACTCCATGTGCACGCACAAACACACACATTTGCACTCCAGTGTAATATCTCGAATATCGCAGAGGGAAAAAGCAAGCAAATGGCAGCACAATTACGACATTACAAGACTGGATAGCAAGAAGAGTGAGCCAGTTTACTCAGCCAGCATTGCACAGCCATCGGTACATTATACAGCTTACTTCAGACCATTTTTTTAAACTTCCAGTGAAGGATAGGAATGTTTATTGTTGCTCCAAATATATAAATATTAGTTTACTTCAGGCTAAATGTTGCTGGTTTGTTATTTTCATATTTTCAAGGCAGGCCATAACTACTATCTTGAATAAAAAAACACGTATTAAAACATCAGAAAATCGTGAAGCAACAAAGGCTAGGTGGTTTAAAATTTAAGAGAGGGAAAGAGTATTCAAAAGTTGACAATCTACATGCATTTTTTTCTCCATTGGAATATTTGCTAATTCTGGCCAGGGTTAAGAATTAATGACTTCAGACCATTTTTAAAAAATTGCTAAGTAGACTTTATTTCTTGATCTTTCATCCATGTTTCACTCAGCTTATCTTGTCTGCATTCTCCTTCCTTCCCCAATGCTTGCATCATCCATCTTAAATTGCTTTTAGTTTCTTTTATAATCATTATCCTTTTACAATATGGAGTTACGTTGCTCAATAGGGATCTACTCTGAGAAGGGTATTGTCGGCAATTTTGTTGTTATGCTGACATCACGGCATGCATGTACACAAACCCGGATGGTACAGCCTACTATACACCGAGCTATACGGCATGGTCCAGCGGTCCCCAACCTTTTGGGCACCAGGGACTGGTTTTGTGGAGGACAATTCTTCATTGGACCAGGGGTAGGGGACCATTTCGGGATGATTCATGAGCATTACATTTGTTGTGCACTTTATTATTATTGCATTGTAATATATAATGAAATAGTTATTCAACTCACCGTAATGTAGAATCAGTGGGAGACCTGAGCTTGTTTTCCTGCGACTACATGGTCCCATCTGGGGATAATGGGAGACAATGACACCCAAACTGTGTTGCTTATGTACCATCTACTGCATAATCTTGGTTTGGTGGCTGTCACTGCAGAAAACTGTGCTTCACAAAGACAGGATGTTGGAAACACAAGCAGGCTTTTCAGGGCTTTTGTGTCAATCTCAGGATATTTCACCTTTAATGGACTTTAATCCAGAATGTATGGAAATTTGAAGTTCTCAAACATACTTTTAAGGCCACCGTCATTTGCGATCTCAAGCAGTTGATCCTCTTCTAGCACAGACAAAGTCGATTCACCTGCTTCATTCACAAATGGGTCACGGATCCATTCCTTCCCTGTTCAGGGGTTTATTGTGGTTGGGCAGTAATGCTCACACTCTTCTGAAAGCTGAGATAGGTGATCACACACCAGCTGGGAGAAAGAAGGCCCTGACTCAGCCTCTTTCAAAATCTCTGCTAATGTTTGAAACGTGTCGAAAATCCCCGTGTTCACTCATTGCCCCATAATTCCAATCTGGCTTTGAATGCAGCCACTTTACTGTGACTTGAGCACAGTTGTCGTCCTCCCCTGAAGTGACAGATTGAGTTTGTTGAGCAGGTTGAATATGTCACCCAAGTAAGCAAGTTTTGTGACCCATTCTGCGTCACCGAAATGTGCTGACAGTGGTGACCGTTTTTCTAAAAGAAATCTCTGGAGTGGCTTTCGTAACTCAAAAACACTGGCCAGTGATCCACCGGTAGAAAGCCATCTCACCTCTGTGTGTAAGAGGAGACGTGTGTGCTCTGCGTCCATCTCCTCACAGAGCTGTGTGAACAGACATGAGTTAAAGGCATGTACTTTAATGTGGTTGATACTTTTAAGCACATCTTGCAGAACATTGTTAGGTTCAGGTGACACTTTTCGGCTAGCCAGAATTTCTCTATGGATGACACAGTGTGTAGACTCACATTCAGAAGTGACCTCTTGGACCCGAGTAGTGAAACCAGAGTCATTCAGTCATGGCAGCCGCCCCGTCCGTGCATACACCGACACAAAATACCAATTCAGTTTTCCTGGTATGTAATCATTCAAAGACTTGAACAGTTCTGCAGCTGTGGTGTGGGTTGGCAACAAAAGTGCACATAACACATCCTCATGCACATCTTCCTGAAAAATATATCACACAAAAACAAGCATCGTTGCCTTGTTATCAATATCGGTAGACTTGTCAGTGTGGATTGCATACCATGGTGACTCATTAATCCTCTCTAACAATTGTGCCTTACTATCCTCTGCTATTTCATCATTTCATCTAGTTATGGTGCTGGCAGAAAGAGGAACACATGCCACCTATTGAACTGCAGTGTCTCCTAAAAGTTCATGACAAAGGTCCTTAGCAGCAGGCAGAATCAACTCTTCACCAAGAGTAAAGGGCTCCTTAGCTTTAGCAATGAGGTGAGCCACTAAGAGTGATGTGCTCAGTGCAGGCACACTAGATAAAGGGGCGGCCTTCCATAAGGCCTCTCCATGTGACAAAGCAGTTTTGAAGGTTTCATGGCTTTGTTGGGTAGCTGGTTGCCACAAATTATACAAAGTGGGCTTGGAGAACATGAACCACCTGTTGCAATGAACCCATAATTTAAGTAGGACTCTTGGTGTTTTCTTTTAAGTGCAGCTTTCTTTCTTTCTTTCTTTCTTTTTTTTTTTGACAGTCTTAGAGTCCTCTCCCGTCTCATCATTGGGTCTTCGCCCCTTTTCAAAGAAGCTCTCCAGTGATGTTTTTCCTTTACTCATTTTGGCTAGGGTTAGCTTGTGGGCTTACCAAAACTGTGACTGAGACAAGTGCGCAGTGTGGGGAAGAGGCGTGGATGGAAATGGTTAATAAAATAATGGGTGGGCCATGCGTGGACTGAAATAAGTGTTGGATTCTGACTTAAAGCCTGCCACCAGATGCAGCTTAATTGTCACTTGCCACTCACTGATAGGGTTTTGATATGAGTCTGCAAGCAATTGATTTATTATGGTCTCTGTGTAGTCAAACCTCCCTGCTAATGATAATCTGTATTTGCAGCCGCTCGCCTGCACTAGCATCACTGCCTCAGCTCCATCTCAGATCATCAGGCATTAGATTCTCATAAGGAGCGCACAGCCTAGACCCCTGCATGCACAGTTCACAGTAGTGTTCGTGCTCCTATGAGAATCCAGTGCCGCAGCCACTGATCCGATAGGGGAAGAGCTCAGGTGGTAAAGCAAGTGATGGGGAGTGGCTGTAAATATAGATGAAGCTTTGCTTGCTCACCCACTGATCACCCGCTGCTGTGCGGCCCAGTTCCTAACAGGCCTGGATGGACCGGTACTCGTCCACGGCCTGGGGGTTGGGGACCCCTGGCATAGCCCATAGCTCTTAGCCTATAAGCTTGTACAGCATGTTACTGTACAAAACAACAGGGACTAAATCAAGCACAAGAGAAAATGATGCCATCAAGAGACATGGTAAACATGAGATGATGTACGAGGCTGCTGCGGGCATAACACAGCACACTGTTTCACAGCAAAGTTTTCAAAATATAAATAAAAGAGTATGTTTTAAAATAACTGTAAAAATATAATGTGAACCAGTAACATAGTCATTAATATCATTATCACCCGTTACGTACTGTACGTAATTGTATGCGCTCTGCCTTTTCATGACTGGCAGCAATGGGTTTGTTTACACCGGCATCGCTGCAGACGCGTGGGAAAGGTGGAGCGCTACAACGCGCTGATGGCTGTGACGTCACTAGGCGGTGGGAAGTTTTCAGCTTCATTATAATCTTCTGCGACCACCATCGCATATGTGGGTTCATCACTGACCAAAAAGTTGTCATGCAGCACATGACTGTTTATACTTTTCATTTCCTGTCATCTTGCATTTTAAGTCAATTTCCAGTCCTACTGGGAAGAGATTTAAGATTTTCAAGGTCAAAACATTTCTTGCCTTACTAATGTCAAATCTATGTAATAAGGCTCCCAACTACCTCCTTTCACTAAAAATAAACTGAACATAGTGGTTTAAATTCAAAATGAAAAAAAAGTCTTCTATGAACACTTCATGTGTGATATTTTAAATGTACATATATGTGATCCACAAAGAATTTTTATATACGGTTATGATAGAACAATTTGGTTTAATTTCACTGATTCCCTACTGGTCAATCAAGTTGGTGTAACTACTTGTGTTTGAGGGTAATTTCGTGTAGCATTTAGAAATATATTCATACACATATGTACTTATATATGCACATTTCTTTATAAATATGCAGACTACAGCAAAAATAAATGTCTCTATAAGAGTTCATTATGTAAAAGAAGATATTAGTCCTTGTTTCTCTCTTAAGACTTCATGAAATGTAGAAAATAAAGTTACTCAAGTTGCCCATATAATAAAATAACATGATGTTTCTAAAACAGTGCTAATCTGAAAAACATATACTGTCTTACAAACACTTTTAACATTTACTTTTACATGAAATTGAAGAGCTAAAAACCAAACTCCCAGGAGAGAAAAAAGGGACTGAAAAATAAACGATGAAGTTGCAGAGTTACAAAAGCACCCTGTTGTGTAATTTGAGAGACTGCTGCAAAAACCAAATAAAAGCAGGGAAATAAACAGAGCAGGCTTTCGAACAGATGTAGGGACCCCAGCAGATTTCAGCTGACCATGCGTGAGGCTGAAGGCTGGTAAGTTCAGGCCTGAGAGTCTCTCACTTGAGGGATCTCTGTGAGTTCTGGGAGCGGTAGATGCTCCAATTGCCGAAATGGACTTCTGAAGAAAGGGACTCAAATCTTCAAGGCTCTGGTAATTTCCTCTGATTTCTTTTCTCATTGAAATAAATCTTCACATTTGCTCTTAATTCTGCGTTTGTAATTTTGTGCTTTTTTATTTAAAGTGCTCTCCAAGTATGGTTGCCAGATGAATTAGTCTTCTAGGGCTGCCACAACAAATACCACAGAGTGGGTGGCTTAAACAACAAACATTTCTTTTTCTGGATGCTGGAGTCCAAGATCAAGGTGTTGGCAGCTTAAGTTTCTTCTGACACCTCCCTCCCTTGGCTTCTAGATGGTCTTCTTCTCCCTGTGTCTTCATATGGTCTCCCTCTGTGTGTGTCTGTGTCCTGATCTCCTCTTCTTATGAGGACGCCAGTCTTACTGGATCGGGGCCCATACCAGTGACTTCATTTTAACTTAATTACCTCTTTAAAAAACCCTACCTCCAAATAAGGTCAGGTTCTGAGGTACTGGGGGTTAGAACATATGAGTTTTGGGAGGACACAATTCAGACCATAAAGCCAGGTTTAGCAAATAAAATTTCAGAACTCCCAGTTAAATGTGAATTTGTGAATTTCAAGTAAACAGTGAATAATTTTATTATATATACCATATAGCCTGTTCAGTATTGGGGATATATTTACACTAAAAAATTATGACTTGTTTTAATGAAATCCACATTTAACTGGGAGCCCTGTATTATACCTGGCAACCCTATTCCCAAATTATATAACATTCAGGCAGGGAGAAGTACTCAATGAGGGAGAAATAATCGATGAGGACAGCACAGGGCTCATCAGAATGATTTCATTTTAGAATTAAAAGAAACTTAACGGAGCCTGGAATCTGATTCCCTCACCTAGAACTCGTTACCCATGAGACCCGGGGTTACACGAGGGGCTCAGAGCCCTGAGCATTCATTCTCACCTCAGGCCAGGCCCTTCCTGAGCTGAGAAAGCACTGGAGACTCTGCCTACCTGCAAGTTCACCCAGGACAGCTTCCAGAAGCAAGCTGTGAGTAAGAGGGTTGGGTCTTGCTCTCCCTCTGTTTGCTCCTTCACACTGACACACCACAGCACCAGGGCCCTTGGGCTAATCTGGCTGTCTGCCCCCCACCCTCCAGCTGGAATACACCCTGAGATCTCTCCAGGCCACCCTCAAATCCACTGTATTTAAATGAGGCTGTGGAGGGCTGGTTCCAGGTAGCTGTCTCCGTTCCAGCAGCTCTTCAATTACAGATCCCTTTGAGAACCCAAAGAAAGTTATGAATCTTCTAGCCTCCAAAGTGTACAAACTCACCAAGACAATGTTGCATCTAATTTCAGGGGACTCTCAGAGCTCCTGAAGCCCCATTATGGAAGCACAGGTTAAGAGCATCTCGGCCTTATGCCACGCCTACTCCGGTATATGCAAGGACGTTGCTGCCATGCCAAGGCTGCGCCTGGACACACACCCTAACCGTGAAGTGTATGTGTTCTGAGGAACCCAGAAAACCAGGCTAAGATGGGTGTATCTTATCAAGGCACTTCTGGAGCTGCTGAGTTGCATTTTTAATAGAGGACAACACTTAAGTAACCGGAGTTCTCTAATAACGGACTTCAGGCATCAAGAAGGGCTGACCGGGAAAATCTCTGCACGTGGAGAAATTCCCCGGTACCTCTGGAAGCAGGAATCCCACACACTGCCTGTTCAGGCTGCTAAAAATAATGATAATAACAGCTAGCGTTCAATGAGCATTTGCAATGTCACAGGCAGTGTGAGAGGCGCTTTGATAACGCATCTCCAAGACAGGTTCCTTTAGTGTCCCTTTTATTCAGGTGGCAACACAGAGAATGAAAGGGTTGAAATAACATGCTCAGAGTCAAGCAGGAGGGTTCGAAGCCACCCTGCTGTCTGCTGACTTCCATGACCAATCCACCACCGTCCTTGGAAAGTTTCGTTACTGCTGTCTGGGTGTGTAGCCTGCAGGCTGCTAGATCTGCTCTGCCCACTTGCCACCCTCCTTTCATGTCCTCTAGGCAAACATCTGGTGAGGGGCAAAAACCCCAGTAGTTGCTTTAAGGCTTTAGTTCTCAGAGCATTTGGGAGCAGAATTAGGGAGAAGCTTCAAAACCTGGTCAAAACAGAAGATTTTGGGTCTCCTTTGTAGAAGGTGGAATTTATGCGCCTTCTTTCTCACCATAATTTTCTTTTAAAAAAAGGATGTGGGTTCCTGTCCCACAGTGACAAAGTGAATGAACAAGCTATTTCAGAACTTTTTATTTGTTTTTAATCACATAGTCAGTGTATCCTGCCTTTTGGCGCAGTGACATGAACCAGCTGTTTAGGTAATAGAAAACACTAAGCGAACTGTGACTTGGCTTGTTGATGCAGCAGGAAGGCATTCCCAGTCCTGCCTCACTGAGCCACCTGTCTCTCCTTTCTCTCCCCTTCCAGCCACCAGCCTTACAGACAGGCCTTCTCTGCAAGAAGCCCTCATTCCTGTCTTGGGTAAGTACTAGAAAGCCCAACCTCTGCTTATGTTCTTTACATATTTTTTAAAAAAATAGGTCTTAAACCTCCTCTGTCCTTTGGCAAATTCTCTGGTTAAAGCTCTCTGCTTATGATCATTCCAGTGTACACTCTGTGAATGTAAACCTATTGTGAATTTAATGTGGTCTAATGAGCTTTGCTTAGGAAAAAATTGTTCTTGGGTCACAGCATCACATTCATTGCTGTCACCAGCCAGCTTTTAATTACATGCTTTCGATTACCAGGGCAACGAAGGGAGAAGCTGGGGCCTCCGGGTGACCTCATCTTCACCAAAAGAAAAACAAGGAAAATAACAGGCCCTCCATCTTAGATGGAACATTACTCTTATTCACTTTGACAGCACATTTGTAGAATGATTTTATCTTGATAATGTTGCTGGATGGTAACTTGTTTCCTGATTGGCTCCTATCTTTTTTGACTTTGAACTAACTACTTGAGAAAAAGAGACTATATGCCTTTTTTGGCAATTCTTTTCCCTGCCAACACACACACACACCACACACACACACACACAAACATAAAATGTTGGCATCAAAGTGTTAAATGTGTCAGGGAAGAAATGGGCACCTTAGAGGCTTCAAGGTATTCGAGTGGAGGGAAAAGTTATGTTTTATTCTCTATGGAAGCCTTGGAACACTGCGGTCACAGCTGGCCAACTGGAAGGACTAAATTTTGCTGACAGAAGCAGTAGTGATGTCTGCATTCAGAGGAAAGGTAAAAGACCCACTTTGTCAGAAGGTCTGTGATGCTGGCTAAGTGAGAATACCCCGGTGCAGCAGAGGCTGCCGGTGCCCACCCACAAGCCCAGTGCACACTAGCCGGGCACCCACAGGCCAGAGCCCGCCCATCTTTTTCTAAGGGTGCTCTGAGTGCTGAAGCCTGCTTTGCCCGCCTATGAAACAGACCAGAAGTGCCAAGAAATTAACACTCCTGGGAGCACCTCTCAAACAGTGACTGACCAGAGTTGGTATATGTATCAGATAGCTCTGCTTCCTAAATGAATGCCCAGCCACTTTATAAAACAACAATGTTCTTTATTATTTCTCATGATTCTCTAGGTGAGAAAAGCAGGACTCAGCCGAGGAATCTTAGGTTCTTTCTGACTTTGGGTCTCTCACTCAGTTGCCCTCAGCAGGCAAGTAGAGGGCTGTGAGACCCAAGACCCCTGTCACATGCCTGGCACTTGGATACTCCTCTAAGTGGCCTCTTTCTCTCTACTCATGCCTCATTATGTAGTAGATGAGCCCAGATTCTTTTTACAAAATGGCAGTTGACTTTCTCTGAGAGTGTGAAAATGGAGGTTCCTGGGTCTCTTACTGGCCCAGAAATAGCCCAGCCTCACTTCTGCCTCCTTCTACTGGTAAAAGCAAGTCACCAGCCAGCCCTGGCTGGAGAAGAGGGGAAGGACACCTCACCTTTCACTGTGAGGAAGGGCAGATCTGTGCCTGCTGGCCTAGGAGGCCCCCTTCCACAGGGTACAAACACGAGGTCCCTCACCCATTGGAGTGCCAGGTCTTCAGGTCAGCCAACTCAGAGGGGGTCCACAGCATTGTGGGAGTGAGATCCTGCCGACTTCTCCCTTTTCCATCTCTCTTCCTCACTCCATTGACCATGTTTCCTGGGACCACCTCCAAAATGACAGAAGTCACTGCCTTTCCTCTGGGTCTACTGCTGGGAAAACTCAAACCCAGACAGCAGGGATTGAGGGGATTGAAGTCACAAATATAAGGTACTTGTATTTTGAGTCCCAGTTTCCAGTTGAAAGCTGTGAATTGGAATAGGGGGCAGATAAGAAAAACTCAGAACAATTTCCTCTTGTTTTTTCTCCAATCTTACAGCTCACAGGACCAACTCAGCAGGTAAGGGTGAGAAATTTAGAAGAGGGGATGTTACCTGTGTCTCCTTTCCCCCCATTGACAGCATCGTTCGAAGCTATAATCTCCACGATCGGCTTTGGAAATGGTTCTGTGAGACACTCTGCACTAAGAGGCTGTGGAAATTGACAACAAATCCTGCTCTCATCCATCTTTGGGTTAAAAAATGTGTCTTTCCAGTCCAGAGACGGTGACTAATAGCTTAGGTGTGTGATGCTGGTGACAGGGGCTTGTTTTATTGTTTTAATCTCTGAATTGGGAAATGTAAATGAATCTCATCATACTGTGCTTAAGAGATGATTATGTCTTCTATATTTTAACACATTTTTACATAACAAATAAACCTCGATCTTGGGAAAACTAGCTCCAAGCAATTGGGATGTTAGCTCTCAGAGACTTTGCGAGTACCCACTGTGTTTTCAGTGCCAAGAGCCAGGTCTCGGCACATAGCAGACACTCAGTAAGTATTTAAGTAGATGAGTCTCTGGAGGAGTGGTGACTAATGATAAGGACAACACTTTGGTAGCTCCCTTACCCCCAACCCCCATCACTGTCAGATAACATAGCAGGGATGAAAAGAAATCTAGATAAAAATAATTATTTTCTGGTACTAATGGAGGGCACAAAGTGTAAAAAATTTTGATATTACATTATTGAAATACAGGGGAAAAACTTTTAAATATTTACTGTAATAAAACTTGGAGGTAAGGAGTTAGAAAAGGAAGGAAGAGAAATATATTTTTTTAATTATAAATAGATACTACAAATCTAAAAGGAAAGTTAAGAACCACAATTGCTGAATAGACTTATATTTTCTTTAACCTCTACCTGATAGAATTCTACTCTGTGAACTTAATAAATTGGACTTTTTCATAGGAAAAGGATAATTGTCATTTCAAAGTTGCATTGCAAGAAAAACTAGAAGAAATACAGGAAGAGAGAGTGACCACATTCTTTAAAAGATCAGGATGATATATATTTCTATTGAATAGTTCAACTCAAGACAAAACTGTAAAGTAGTTTATTGAACTTTGGGGCTCTTCTTTCTACCAAATACTTTTTCTCACTCCTCCCACTCCGTGAGTATTTGGTCTTTGCCCAGGATCCCATTTATTCTACTATAACTCATTAAATATTATTGGACAATTATTTTGTACCAGGCATTGGACCAGATGCCACTGGGAGAATAGAAATGAGCAAAACAGAAGTAATCTAACCCTCAGGAAACTTATGAACTGGAGGGGAAGGTAGAAAATAAATAATCACAACTGTAATAATGTCCTAAATAAATAGCTTCAAACTGATAAACATTGTACCTGGTTATGAGTTGCTAATTTGTCTATTTTCAACATTTAAAAAAACTTGCCCTATATATGTACTAAATAGCACCCAAAGGATGGGTCACTATTATTCAATTCCATGAAAAAGTCTTTATTATTATCTCTTAGTCCTTGGATAGTCTATTTTTGATAACAGAACCTATGATAAGTCATTGTTGGTTTATAAAGAGCTATTTTGTTGACCCTTGTCCAGAGATGCAATGACCTCAACAAAAAGAAATGAATGTTTAAAGAAATGTCAGGTTCTGGCTGGGAACTGCCTGGGAATTATTTTGAGGAGAACTGCTTGACACCTGGAAACAACATCATTCAAGTCCACACAGATGGAGCTTCTCCATAAGACTGTTGCACTCTAATGCAAAACATTCCTTAGTGCTTCCATTGTGCTTTCAGTGATATCTTTGTGGTCCGAAGAGAGATAACAGGAGCTTCCCAAAGTATTATCTTGTATGATTTTTCTAAGGGTGATCTCCCTCCTCAGTAGTTTCTACACAAAGAAACTGCCAAAGCGTCATGAAGGAAGTATGACTGCCTGACAGAGCTTGGCTGCAGTCTTTGGTAGTAACCACAGAATAGAGACACATTTCACATTTATTCTCTGGAAATCCCGAGGCAAAAATATTCTTCTTCCTTCCTTTGGGCTCTGTGAAACACACTATTTGACTTCCTCTCCAGCAAGCTGTCTGCCTCACTTTTAAATTCACCTCTTACGTTCACTTCCTCCAGAAAGCTTTCCCTAGGCCAAGATACACTCTGCTCAGTTGTGTAAATCGGTCTCAGTGCTCTAACATTGCAGTTCTCAGATGTCCTGTGTTATTTCCGCCACAAAAGTGGCCTCAATCTCCCCAATGTGATCTGCTTGCAAGTGCTTTTGTGATTGTTTATTTAAGTTTCAAGTCCACTTATGACTTTTGTTTCTAATGGTGCTGGGTGTTCACTCCTACTCTCAATAAATTGAAAATTAATGTTTTTGTTATCATATATGATTATTATGCAATTCACCCATCATCATCATCATCTCTGAATGAAGCTGTAATCATAAGAACACTTTCAAATTCCCCAACCTGATTTGTACTCACATACAGTCTCCTACTATATTCTTTTCTTTTTAAATAGCTTTACTGTTTTTGTAAAATTGCTGAATGTTTGTTGTAAAACTTCGATCCAGATGGAAAAGGACATGAAAGTAAAAATCACTCTAGATGCTGCCACTGAGAAAACTATTACTAAACTTTCAATGAACATTCTTCCAGATAGTTCTCTACTTCATACAGACATGTAGATATACGCACATAGTTTTCCATAATTGTCACATAACTAGTTATACTGTTTTATAAACTTTTATTTATTTATAAATTTATACATATATAGATAGTCATCATTTTTAATATGTTAATAGTAGTATTACACATATGTCTTATATACAACCCTTTGCCATAAACATTTACGCTGTTTCACAATTTTTACTAATCTAAACAATGCTATAGCGAAGACTCATGCATATAGTTTTTTGCACTTGTGGTATTATTATTTACTTGGGGTAAATACTTAGAAGTAGAAATTACCGTGTCAAAGGTACACATGATACTACATTATGACAAATGTTTTGATACACATTGACAACTGGTTGTAATCAATTCACACCAACAGTACATGAGAGTTTTCTATCTTGTCTTTTCTTATAACATCATTGCTGAGCCCAAGAGTATTGGGGGGAGGTGCTAATTACTGAGCTGAGTGAACAGTAAATTAGTAGCAGTTTTTAGACATTGTTTTTCTTGTCAGCAGTATGGAGGTTATCACCTTCATTCTCTTGTCACTACTCTGCTCCTTTGTTTTCATCATTTGAATGAGATGATTTCCCTGAATTATCACACACAAGGATTTTATGACAGTCAATTTATATGAGCACCTGAACCCATTATACAGCATAATTTACACGTGATGTGAAGTGACAGTTGCTAGCAGATTGCATTGGCATGCCTTTAGAGAAGACAATTGCTCAACAGGAATCATTCTGAATCAATTAATCGAGCCACAGCTCAGCTGTAACGCTGTGACATTCTGACACGAAGAAAAAGGAACTACTTGTGCATTCTGTGCCATTTCTTTGCCCACATAGTCTTACATCGTCAAGCTCATTAAGGCCATTAGGTCTTTGACAGGAATTTTATCCAACACCCTTGGCCTTCCACAGTGGATTCAGGAAAAGGTGGCTCTTTTCCTTTAATTTTTATCTGAGAGAGTGAGTGTAGTAAAATTTAAAATATATGTATTTTTGCAATATGAATATAATTGAATAAGGGCATAGTAATTCATAAAAAATATAAAATCAAGCCTTTACCAGTGTGGCTCAGTTGGTTGGGCATCATCTCACAAAGTGGAAGTTCTCCTGTTAGATCCCATCAGGGCACCTGCCTGGGTTGTGGGTTTGGTCCAGTTGAGGCACGTAGGAGAAGCAATTGATCCATGTTTCTTTCTCATGTCAATGTTTCTCTCTCTCTCTCTTTCTCCTTTTCTTCTTTTCTTCTCTAAAAATAAGTAAATAAAATCTTTAAAAATATATATAATCTATTTCTGGTGTGATTACTATCTTAGGAAATTAGGCTATATTAATTAGCTATGGAATCTGCCTCAGGAGTTCCAGGAAGATGGTATTTGAAAAGGCATGTAGGAGTAAAGAGAGATAGAGACGATGGTAGGGATTACAGTGAAGGACGTAGACCTTGATCTCCAGTTCAGTGGATTTCTTTCCCCCTCTTTTATGTTATTTTCAGATCTACTGTCTTCTTAATAACTGACTTTGCTTCTACAATCTTGGAAATAATCTCTATGGTCTTTGTGTAGTTGCCTCACACCCATGGACCATTCGGAGGCCCAAAACTGATGCCTGGATCCCACTCTCAGAGATTCTGAACCCACCATTCTGGAGTGCGGCCCATGCAGCAGCACTTTAAAAGGCTGCCATGAAGTCAAAATTAAGAATAACTGATTTAGATAAAGAAAGCCATTCAATATGAATGATTAGACACAAAGTATTTTTGAAGTATCCCATTCAATCCAACCAGTTAAAATCCTGCTATTACTGTAATTATGTACATAACTTTTATATTTAAAAGCAGCTACATTACCCATAAATTAAGAGAACAGACTTCTTACATTGATAGAAAACCATTACATAGGTAATTTTCCTGTTGCCACTGGTGACAGAATAAATCCAGGGTAGGAGTTCTCAAACTTTACTATGCATATGAATCACCTGGGGAATTGATTAACACTGACATTGCCAGGTGAGGCTCCTAGAGATTAGGGTTCCAAGGCTGGAAGCAAGCCCAGCACTCTGCTGCTGTAACATGTACCCCAGGAATTTTGATGCCAAGGGATCCTGATTCACACTTTGCAAATACTAACCTGGAGGTTCTAGACTGGGGGAAGCTGGAGTGGTTCCCCACTTGGCACACTTGCTGAAGACTTCGCAGGACCAATTTAAGAAATGCACAAAGCATTTCAGAATGCTTTCTTTAGACTTCAGCAAACGGGCGCATGGTAGCCTCCAAATAACTGTCTGAAGCTCGCTGTCCAGGAAGAGTTAGGTAGAGAGGGGGAAATAGAACATACAGCTCAAGTATTGAAAGGGTACAGGATATAAGAACAAAAGAAATAATACAAATAAATGTGATATGTATAGATTGATTAGAAAAGATATAGAGAAACAGACCACAAACTTTTTTGTTTTATTTCCAATGGCAGGCAAAAGGTAAAATTAAGCATAATTTAGGATATTTTCAGGTAATACACATTGGCAAAACACCTATTCCAAACTGGCTAAAGTGAAAATAAATATATTGACCCAATTAGCTGGAAGGCTAATAGGCAAGGATAGCTTTAGGCATTACCTGACTCAGGCTTTAAGAATGTCACTTTGCTCCGTCCCATGGTTCTTTTTCCTCTGAGTTAGCCCTGATCCAGGCAACGGGTCACTCTCAGTAGATCTAGGCTTTTACCAGATGGTTGAAGCAGCTACAAGTGTCGAATCCTCATATCATTATATCTATTGGAGGAGAGTGCTTTCTATCTTTCCCACTAGGCTTGCCAAAATGTATTATTGACTGTGTGATATGAATCAACCAATATGACCAGAGCATGGGGTTTGCTTATTGGCTTAAAGGCCAATGAGATCCCATTGCTGGAGCTGGGAGAGAACTCAAGTCCATCTGGAAGCACATGGACTGATTGGGGAAGGGCATGATTCTCCAGAGGAAAGTCTGTTAGGAAGAGTGTGCAATGCATGTGCTTTACTCAGTGGCCAAAAACCTTGACTGTCCACTGATGTTCAGTTGCTTTAGAACACATTAAAACATCTCTGAGAATTTAAAGAGCAAAAACTACCACAAGATTTTTCCTGTACAAAAAGGGTAAGGACAGAAGTAAAGGATTATGGGCTGACAACTCATCACTGTAACTTGGTTTTGACCTCCCTGAGCAAATGTGGGATTAATTTAAATCTAACAAGTGATATAACTTACAATAACTAAAGGTTTCCTGTTGCTCAGACCCCAGAAAATATGTTGGCATTTCTGTTGACATTTTGAAACATGAAATGTGCATAGAACAGTGAGAAGTGGCTATTATGTCAAAGAAGAGAAGTTTATAGAATTACTGCATGTTCCCTGTTCCCTCAACCTCCCAGCATCCAAAATGTTTCTAGAAAACAATTCAAAACAATGCATCTTCCTACTTTATTTTCAATAAACCACTTTTAAAAATGGTTAAAGTCCAAATCAGCGCATTTTTATGGGTCACCTCATCCACTATAGATGTCATTTCAGGCCCTGTATCTTAATCTTATCTATGTTGCTTCTCTTTGGTTTTAAAATTTTTCTTTTGCTGATGAACTCTACAGTTAGGAGCTATTTATTGAATTCTACTTGTTCTAAATATGATTTAGAGAGCTTTATAGAATATGTAATTGTTTATGCCTATTAAGACGTTAAAACACAAGAAGATAAAAATAAACTGATCTAGTGAATTAAAAATAAGTATCAAGAAAGTAAAATAAAGTACAAGCTAAAAAAAAACGAACAAACAAAAGCAAACAAACTCACAGATACAGAGAACAGATTGGCGGTTACCAGAGGAAAATGGGGTTTGGGAGAGGGTGAAGTGGGTGAAGGGAATCAGGGGTACAGTGATGGATGGTAACTAGACTAACAGTGGTGATCACTGTGTACTGTATACAAATATCAAATTGTAATGTTGTGTACCTGAAATATATATAATGTTGTATACCAATTTTACCACAATTTTAAAAAAACCAAAGGAGAGGTCAGTATCCAATAGGGGGGCCACCAAGATTGATGGTTTTTAGAAGACAATAGATACAGCTCTGAACTTTCTAGCAGTAAAGGGAGGAGATATGATTTTTTTTTTAATTTTAGATTTTTTAAAAAAATTATTTCATTGTTGTTCAATTACAGTTGTCTGCGTTTACCCCTCTACTCCCCCCCCAACCCCAGCCAAACCCACCTCCCTCCCTTGCTTCCACCCCCTCCCTTGGTTTTGTCCATGTGTCCTTTATAGTTATTGCTGAAAACCCTTCCCTCCATTATCCCTTCCCACCTCCCTTCTGGTTACTGTCAGATTGTTCTTAATTTCAATGTCTCTGGTTATATTTTGCTTGCTTTTTTCTTTTGTTGATTAGGTTCCTGTTAAAGGTGAGATCACATGGTATTTGTCCCTCACTGCCTGGCTTATTTCACTTAGCATAATGCTCTCCAGTTCCATCCATGCTGTTGCAAATGGTAGGAGCTCCTTCTGCTGAATAGTATTCCATAGTGTAAATGTACCATAGTTTTTTGATCCACTCATTTACTGATGGGCACTTAAGTTGCTTCTAGTACTTGGCTATTGTAAATTGTGCTGCTGTGAGCACTGGGGGGAGCATAGGTTCTTTTGAATTGTTGTTTCAGGGCTCTTAGGATATAATCCCAGCAGTAGAATTGTCAGTTGAAAGGCAGTTCCATTTTCAGTTTTCTGAGGAAATTCCATAGTATTTTCCACAGTGGCTGCACTAGTCTTCATTCCTACCAACAGTACACCAGGGTTCCATTTTCTCCACATCCTCTCCAACACCTGTTTGTTGATTTGTTTATGGTGGCCATTCTGACCAGTATCTTATTGTGATTTTAATTTGAATCTCAATATGATTATTTGCATGATTCATGAAATATTTAAAAGGTCAAGATACAGCTTTTCACGGTAGTATATCCCCCAAATTCCTCCCATGTGTCCTCAGCAAGAGGACCCTGGGTGACAACGCAGTGGAGGGAGTCCTAGGTTAGATCAAGAAAGTATATACAACAGCAAATTTTATAGATATGTGTCTCACAATTCACATACAAGCAGGTTGATGCCATAGTAAAGGGAAAGAGAGAGAGAGACAGAGACAGAGAGAGAGAGAGAGAGAGAAAGATCTTTTTAAGAAAGTTCTATCATGCTAAATGGAAAAGGCAAGAAGAATTGAGTTCACCCTTCTGATCATCTGCTTTAATCCTGAAGAATGTATAAATTGCTTTGAGGACAGTGTGGGCTGCATATACATCAGGCAACTCTCAGTGAATATTATTTATCTCCTTGAACTTTTAATAACATTGAGTAGCAGTGATTTTGAGATTAGATTTATTGTTACATTCCTCATAAAAGTCCTGGAATATCTTGCTTATTAAATACAGACATATGTACTTTACAAGATAGCCTAGTTGAAGATACCACAATGAACATTTTACTGTACTTTTTTATTACATATTTATCCTTTAGCCATCCCTCTGTACATCAATCAATCCATTTTTGCATGGATTTTAAGATTAATTGTATGGGCTTCTGCTAACTACTTTAGCAGGTGTAACATTAGTTGGAATTCAATATTTTGCAAAATTTCTTCTTTTGATATAAAATTTATAATCAAACAAATGCACACATTTTAATCACTGAGTTTTTCCCCACATTATTTTATTGTTCAATTACAGTTGTCTCCATTTTCTTCCCACCATTTGCCCTCACCCCAGCCCCCTCTTCCTACTAATTACTGAGTTTTGACAAATAATTATACTTGTATAACCAAAACAGTTATTAAGATGTAGAATATCTCCCCTAAAAGTTTCCACATGCCCTTTCCCAATCTCTGCTCCTACCCATAGAGAAAACCACTGGTCTGTCTTTTTTTTTTTAACCTTAGATTTGTTTTGCCTTTCTAGAAGCTTATATTTAAAGAATCATCCAGCATGTACTGTTTTGTGGACATTGCCTTTCACTCAGCTAGTGTTTTTGAGATGTATCCTTATTATTGTACATATCAATGGTTTCTTTGCACTCCTGAGCGTGCGCATGCCATTGTGTGCGTGCGGATGGATTCTAGACCATTTCCAGCCCTTGGCTATTATGAATAAAGTTGCCGTGAGCGTTCTTGAATAAGTCATTGTGTCTACTACTATGTTATGGCATTTAAAGCTTGAAAAGGTAATGGTCTCCTAAGCACTTATTACATAAATATCTGTGAGCTCAGAGAAGCCTGCGACTCCTACGCATGTTGACTAGATTTTGCATTTCCTCGACTCTTATGATATGTTTATGTAAATTCTTTTTAACTTTAACTATACTGCTATAACTAACAATTTGTGTCTGACAATGGAATCTTGAATTCTTTCATATTCTTAGGACATTAAACCTCAAGGATATTCAAAATGAAATACGATGGCTTTATCTGAGTTGGAGGTCATACTTAATAATCTATTATTGAAAATAAATACACTTTGGGGAAAAGGAACATACTAAATATTTTGAAAAAAGGTAAAATGCCATTTATTTTCACTTGGGGGGTTAGAAGATTTTTTGTCAAATTTTGTTAATTTGTTAGCATCTGTTTTTCTCTTGTTCTCAATAATAGAACTCCTGATTTTTAGCTGATCCAGGGCCACAGAATAAAAACTACACTTCCCAACTTTTTTTTGTCCCTAGGTGTTTTCACATGACTAAATTTTAATCCATATGGCACCAGCTGAAGTGTTTTGTGCAAGTGTGTGCACCCCCAGTAAAGAGAAGGAAACCCAAACAGAGCTAGCCAGGCACACTGAGGGAAGGTAGAGATCAATGTTGCAGAAAGATGAGGTGACTAGAATTTGTGAATCAGAATACCAAAGAAGGAACTGCACATGTAAAGACCTCCAGAGACCTGCAGAGTAGTGCACTTGAGTCTTTTGCTGAGTTCTGCTGTCTACAAGGGTGGGTCAAACCCCATGAAGCCGAGGAAAGAACCACAGAAAATAGTAAGCAAGTGATTCCTGGAGCTTGCACAGGGATGGGGATAATTTGCATCTTCACCAGTCATAATGTAGAGACCTCATCATGCAACAGGTATTTGTTAGAGTCCTCAAAGGAGTCATGACTTTTGGTAGAGTGGCTAAATTATCCCTTGAGTAAAGGCTATTTTAGACCTGACCCGAATACTTAAAAGGAGTATAAATGGCTGAAACTGATGGAAATAACTTAACAACATGTTAAAACACTTTAAATAAATCCACCAGTCTTTAAAGAAATATAACAAAATCTAGGACTCAAAATGTAAAAATCAAAAATGTCTACCATTGAAGAAAAATTTACTAAGCATGCAATGAAACAGAAAACTATAGCCCATAACCCCTTCAAAAAAATAAGTGAAAGCATTCCCAGAAATGACAGAGATAATAGAATTGGCAGATAAGTGCTTTAAAACAGGTATTATACTGAATATTGAAATAGGGTGTAAGGAAAACTATGAAAATAATGAGAACAATAAAAAAGGCCCAAATGGAAAATAAAATACACCAATATTATAAAAATCACAAAGAAAATTATACTGGATAAGATTAATTAAACTATGCCTTTTCCCTAAAAAAAATTCTGTCAACTTGAATACATAATAATAGAAACTATCCAAAATGAAACATAGAAAGAAAAAACATTTCCAAAAAATGCACAGAAACTCAGTGACTTGCAGGAAAATATCAAGCAGTATAACATGTATTTATGGGTTTCTGGAAGAGCACAGTCACGGTGGGTGCAAAAATTTTTGGACAAGTAATTGTCAAAAATGTTATGAAGTTGACGAGAAATATAAACATACAGATATAAGAATGAAACAAAAACTTTAAACAAAAATGACATCAAGCATATCATATACAAATACTAAAAACAAATCATAAAGAGAAAAATTATAAAAGCAGCCAGAGAAAAATGACACATTATGTTCAGAGGAACAAAGATAAAAGTGACAGCTGAATTTTCATCAGAAACCATGCAAGCTAGAAGACAGTGGAGTAACATTTTTAAAGTACTGAAAAATAAGATTAAAAACCTATCAAGCTAGAAATTTATAGCCAGTGGAAAGCAACCTGAAAGCTATTTTCCCCACTTAGCACCCCACTTGTAAATAAGGGGTATCACTCCAACAGAAGTGCACCCGTGTCTCTGCTTCTCACTCCAAAGCAGAGGTACAGAGGTTTTGATCAGGGGACGAGGTGGCCATAAGAACAGATAGTTCTACAGTTCTCTGTAAGGGGACTGACTTTATCAGAAACAGAACATGGGGAAGCTCAAGGCTAAGGGCACTGTTGAAATCGGTAGAGATTTTGGTCATAAGCAATTAAGAGGAGGGTGGTAGCCCCATGATAGCAATAACCTAAACCAGAGACCAGCTAGAAGATTAATGATGAGAATCAAGGAAAGAAAAAGCTAAGAAGAGCTCTCCTAGAGTCATAACAAGGACTCAATCCCTGGCCTCACAGATGACTCCTGAAAAGGGGCCTGACTCAGAATGTGAAGGAATCTATAACCCAGGACATTGTGGAAAACTATAGACAAATCAGCTAGAAATTAGTGGAAGGTAACTCTTATTGTGATATTAATAGATGCAGACAAACTAGGAGCTTGACAGAGAGATCAAGGAAAAGGGACATTTAAAAAGAGAGCCCTGCTAAAACCATTATCATCCCAGGGTGACCGTATGATACCCAAGGCTGTGCCCTCTGAAAAACGGCAGAGGCTGCACACTACAGGGGAAATCCTCATCACTGAAATCGCTCAGTCAAGTCACCAAACCAATGAACCAGCAAGCAAAACAACAAAAACCCCAAGGGAGGGATGGTATCCAGAGGTTCTACAACATAGCATTGCAAATGTAGAGTTCTCAACAAAGAAATTACAAAACATGCAAATAAACAGGAAAACTGTAACCCATACAGAGAAAACAAAAAGAACAAAACAGAAACTGCCTTAGCGAGGGCCCACATGTCAAAGACCTTAAAGCAGGTGTTACAAATATATTCAAATAACTAGAGGAAACCATGCCTAAAGAAGTAAAAGAAAGTATGGTGACACTCTCTCATTGTATAGAGAATTTTTAAAAAGGGATATAAATTATAAAAAGACAATGGAAATTTTGGAGTTAAAATGTATAATAGCTAAAATGAAAAAAACCTTTAATAATTATTAATGTCAAAAACAGGAGAAGAGGGAATAAAGCTTTATAGGAGTAACATTTCTAACTCAATAGAATTAAATTTGTAGAGATGTAAAATCAATTCTGATGTTATGATGTAAACCTACAGCAACCACTAAGAAAGATATCGAAAGTATAGTGAAAGATCACAAAAGAGTCCAATGTTACACTAGAAAATACTTGGAGCAGTAAAAGTGGGTTAGAGGAAAAACATGAGAAATATAGAAAACAAAAGGTAAGATGGCAGATGTAAATACAACCACAAAATGTACCTATCAATAATGACATTAAAAATGAATGGATCAGTCCTGGCTGGCGTGGCTGAGTTGGTTGGAGTGCCATCCTGCCCACCAAAAGGCTGCAGGTTCTTTTTCTGTTCAGGGCACATACCTAGGTTGTGAGTTTGATCCCTGGTCAGGGTGTATATGAGAGGCAACCGACTGATGTTCTCTCTCACATCAATGTTTCTTTCTCTTTCCCTTCCTCTTTTTAAAAACAATGAAGAAAAATGTCCTTGAGTGAGGATAAAAGAAAAAAAATGAATGGGTCAAACGATCCAATCAAACTAGAGATTATCAAAGTGGATTGAAAAAAAGACACAAAAAAACCAAGACCTGGCTATATGCTGTATGTAGGAGACACATGTTTGATTCAGATACAAATAGGCTGAAAGTGAAAAAATGAAAAAAGAGATATCATGGCAATAACATCCATAAAAAATCTGGGGTGGGTATATAAAAACAGACAAAATAGAGTTTAAAATAAATTGTAATACTAGAGATAAAATGGGACAATTTATAATGATAAAAGGGTTAATTTATGGTGAAGATGTGACAATAACAAATATATATGGTTCTAACAACAGAGCCCCAAAATACATGAAGCAAAAGCTGACAGAATTGAAGGCAGAAATAGACAATTCAGTAATAGTTGAAGACTTGAATACTCCATTTTAGATAATAGGACAGAAGTAGGCATAAGATCAACAAGGAATTAGAAGACTTGAACAACCGTATAAACAAACTAGATTCAATAGACCACCTAACAACAGCATAAAATGCACATCCTGAAACACACATGGAACATTCTCCAGGACAGCCTATGGCTCATGGGGATGTAAAATGGTGCAATCACTTATGAAAACACCTTGGAAATCCTTCAGAAAGTTAGGCATTGAGTTTTCAGGTTATCATATAACCCAGTAATTCTACCCTTACCCAAGAGAAATAAAAACATGCATGCACAGAACAACCTGGACACAAATGTTCATAAAAGTTTTAATCATAGTAACCAAAAACTAAGAAAAAATTCAAATGCCCATCAACTTATGAATGTATAAATACAATGTGATATATCCAAACAATTAAATATTATTCTGCAAGATTTTCCTAAAATCTCTCAAATAAGAAGCATCAGGCCTCAGCATGCCCTGTACCTCTCTCCAAGTGACCCCAGACGAGAAGCACCTGGCCTCGGTTTGCAGCTTGGCCTCACCTTGGCATGTCCGAGCCCAGCACAAGTAGCAGCTATCTGTAGATCACTTTGTAGCTCATGCTGGGTGGCCCTGGGAAGAACACAGGCAGTGGCTGATCTTGGCCTGCACCTCCTAGGAGGCCCAAAACCAGTGGACAGCTTAAAACCACATCAAAACATTACTATCCAACCACATCCAAGTATCACCACCCAACCATCTCCACAAACGACACATACAAGGTTCAGACTTACCAGGCACCAGAGCCTCGTTGGAGTAAGTCCTGCTCTGTGGGGTGGGCACCTACACAGCTGATCATCCACAGTGATCAGAGGTACGTGGTCAGTGGTCACAGCCAGTCATTGCATCTGATAGGCCTGGAGGTAAATTCTTCCCATTGACATGTCAATAGCAATCAAACCTCAACTACAACATGAGGGTATATACAACCCATGCAAAGGGCACACCTCAAGTGCCCAGCTTAGGTGTTTGGGGGGCTGTGCCACTGGACCCTATTGGATACCTACTATATTAAGCCAGTGCTACTAACACAGGGAGTTATAGCAGCTCTACCTAATACATAGAAACAAACACAGGAAGGCTGCCTAAATGAGGAGGCAAAGAAACATGGCCCAAATGAATGAACAGAACAAAACTCCAGAAAAAAACTGAACAAAATGGAGACGAGCAATCAGATGTAGAGCTCAAAATACTGGTTATAAGGATGCTCAAAGAAATTAGCGAGGACCTGAACAGCATAAAAAAGGAGTAGTTAAAAATGAAGGATACACTAAATGAAATGAAGAATAATTTACAGGGCATCAAAGGTAGAGTGAAGCTGAGAATCAAATCAGCAATTTGGAATATGAGGAAGCGAAAAACACCCAATCAGAAGGGCAAAAAGAAAAAAGAATCTGCTCCCCTACACACACACACACACACAAAATGAGGATAATGTCAGGAGCCTTTGGGACAACTTCAAGCACACCAACATTCACATAACGGGGGTGCCCAAAAGAGAAGAGAGGAGGCAAGAAATTGAAAACATATTTGAAAAAAAATGACAGAAAACTTTCCTAACTTGGTGAAGGAAATGCTCATACAAGTCCAGTAAGTGCAGAGTCCCAAATAAGATGAACCCAAAGAGGCCCACACCAAGACACATCGTAATTAAAATGCAACAGGTTGAAGACAAAGAGAGAATCTTAAAAGCAGCAAGAGAAAAGCAGTTAGTTACCTACAAAGGAATTGAGATCCCATTAGACCCTCAGCTGTTTTCTCAAAAGTAACCTTCAAGACCAGATGGGATTGGCATGAAATATTCAAGGACCTACAACCAAGATTACCCAGGGAAGATATTATTTAGAATTGAGGAACCATAAGGAGCTTCCAAGATAAAAAAAGCTAAAGGGGTTTACTACCACCAAACCACTATTACATAAAATGTTAAAGGGCCTTCTCTAAGAAGAAAACAAAGAAAAAAAGATAAAAAATATAAACAATAAAATGGTAATAAATACATATTTATCAACAATTGAATCTAAAAACCAGAATAAATGAACAAAGTACAGAAACAGACACATAGATACAGAGAACAGACTGATGGTTGCCAGAGGAGGGGGTGTGGGGGATGGGTGAAAAAGGTGAAGGGATGAAGAAGTACAATTTGTTGTTACAGAAGAGTCATGGGGATGTAAAGTCCAGCATAGGGAATATAGTCAGTAATATTATAATGACTGTGTGTGGTATCAGATAGGTGCAAAATTTATCAAGATGATCACTTAGTAAGTTATAATGTCTAATCACTGGGGGGTACACCTGAAACTAATATAATAATGCATGTCAACTACAATTGACAAATAGAAAATCATTTAAAATAAAACATATACATAAGTATTTTGGGGCAAAAAGAAAATGCCCTGAAGCAATGTTACAAGATGGATCAACCTTGAAAACATTATGCTAAGTGAAAGGAGCCAGTTACAAAAGACAACATGCTATATGATTTCATTTATATAAAATGTACAGAATAGGCAGATCTATAGAGATAGAAAGTAGATTACAGGTTGCCTCAATCTGGGTGAGTGGGAGGAAATGGGGAGTGACCGCCAATGGTACAGTGAGGGGGCTGGGGAGGATGCAAATGTTCTAAAATTGATTGTAGTAATAGTAGCACAGTTTCGTGAATGTACTAAACATTATTAAATTTTATACTTAACATGAGTGAACTATATGGTATGTAACTTTCATCTCAATAAAGTTATGAAGAAATATTTTAAAAATCTCATTCCCTTTTACCAGTCATTTGACCAGGTATTAACTAATGAGATGCTAAGTTTCTCATGAAGAATTTTACTCTCAAATAAAAACATAAAACTTCTTAGAGGAAATCCCTTTGTGTCAATTTTTTATTTTGTTCCTTAAATTTCTATGTGATATCTGGAGCTGCATCAGTCATCTTGTGACCATAAGGCAAGAAACACGAGTGTGAAAGCCACCCCACAGAGGACAGTGGAAGGAGAGAGCGGAAAGAACCCGAGCGCTGATGGCTTCAATGATCGACGGAGCCAGAGCTGACAATCATCTCCGTCATCCATCTCCTTATACGAGACCATTGTTAGGCTGGTTTCTGTTAGCTGAAGACAAATACATTCTACCCTGGTAAGAGAAGAAAAGGTAAAAGGTTTATGTACAGAAATGGGTTTAAGAACATAATTTCTTGAATATCTTCTATTAACTATATAACAAGGGAACAAACATATTCTCAATATGCACTTCAAACCACAGACTTCTCTGTGTGTATATTTTTCTTTATTTAATTTTTAAAAAATATCATGAAGTAGTTATAATTATCTTCCACTCACAGATAAGAAAAGCTATAGTTAATAGGAATAAATAACTCGTAGAAAACCACAGTAAAGGTTGGAGAGGTATAATGAGCACTGGTTGTTCTCACTTAGTGGCTATTACAGTGTGGTATGCTATTACTCTGTAGTATTGCCACGGCTATGCTTTGTGTACAACAATATGTCATCACTGGCATGTTCGCCTCTCAGTACCTACCACTTTTTATCAGGGCTTTTTCCTCTCCTTTTCTTTCTTTCTTCTTTCCTTTATTTACTTATTTAGAAAACACTGCCCAAATTTCTACCACATTTCTAATCAATGCCTTATCTGACTATTACATAAACTGGTAATTCACTACCTTAGTAACCAGCTTTACCACAGGATCAAATAAAAAATTCTTATGTTACAGAACTTAGAGTATAAAAATATAGGCTTACAGTAGAAATTTCTTTTTGAAATTTTCAACATGTCTCCTAAAAGAAACTATCTCCAATTAAAATTTAAATTGAAAATGTGACTTTTTAACTTAAAAAATTTTAATTTGAAGGACAATTTATTTAACTCTATAAAAAGTTAATTTTTTATTAGAAATAACATAAACTCATCACAGAAAACTTAGAATCAACAGAAGAATAGACTAAAAAAAGTCTTCACATATATTTTCACCTCTAACAAATACTATTTTTGACATATTTTCTTATAGTACTTTTGCTATGCTACACTTAGATTTGCATATGCATTTGAAATGTTTAGATTGTTAGCTGTGATCCCACGATTCCCTTATATTTGTACAATCTTGCATTCCACTTTTTAAGTAACTGTTGTATCATCAGTATTTTTATACATGGCAAGTTTGTACAAGCTATACATTCCTTCACCCTCTTTCACTTCCTTCTTTTAAGATACTAAAACATTTCCTAAATATTTAACACTAAATAGCAGTCTTCAAAATGCTTATTAAATAGGAAAAGTGCTATAATAGATTATATGTGATTATATGTGAATATATTTATAAATATAGTGTTTACTTATTGACTGCATTTCACATACTCTCCTTTCTGCAACTTAAATGTTTTTAGCTGTGTTTTTGCATTAAATTGCTTCATATACATTATAAAGGAGAAAAATAGAGAATAAAAAAGGAAAATAATAATGGAGAATTAGTGGAGAGTGATTTTGATGCAATAATTTTTGATGCTCTTTACCAGAACAATTATTGAAAAGTGGTTGAAACTATCTTACCTATCCCCAGAATGGCAGAGGAAGGACAGAAGAAAGGTTTGTCACAAAATAACCTTCTTCAAGAATACGAATTTTCCTCCATTACCTCAAAGTGCACAGATCACATTTTAGTCATGGTGCACGATGTTGACTAAGGCATATTGTAATTTTCTAACTAGTGTGTCACGACTTTGCAGAAATTTTAAGATTTCTTTTGCAGGTGAAATGTTGATAAGCAAACTGGAAAGAGGATTAAAAATGGATTACATGTGTTTGTACATGAGTGTGCATGCATGCCCACGGAATTCCTACACTGAGTGATTTAGATGTGTGTGTGTAGTAATTGGTGATGGCACCTCTTCTCCTTTTCAGTATTCACATGTGAGCTGTGGTAATGGCATTCTAGTAATTATCCTTTCAGTTAAAAAACATATTTACATAGCTGCATATTTTTCTATATATATGTATTTCTATATTAAATGTAAGTAATTTTACATGTAGTTATATATGTATTTATTATATAGTATGTGTTACATATAATGCATGCTCTTTAATTATACCACCCTAACTTTTAAAAGTTAATCATTATTATCCTTTTAGGGAATTAAACTAATTGACTTTTAGAAATTTAGGGATAGAAATGATTTTGGCTTATTCCTGGACAGGTAAATACTGGATGAGAGTATAGAAATTTGGGCTTGGGAAATTGGGTGAAGTAATAAACTGTAAAACAATAAAAATGATTTATTAAAATTATTTTTAAGCCCCATCCTTATATTTCTGTGGTTAAAATTACAAATAGCCTCCTGTATATGTGCTAAATCTGAGCAGATAAAAGACAAAGGTAATGGAAAGTTAAGCATAACTTCTGGTTGCTCAGAGCAGAGCAATTGGCAGAAAATTTTCTGCCAATTTATTATTATGCTTAAAAGGTAGGTCCATGTTCCTGGTCAGCATTCACACTAAAAAGGCTGAACATTAGATCAGGAGCAAATGGGAAGAAGTTTTCAGTGTCACACCATCAACCTCAGCCCTTTCCACCTTCCTCCGTGACCTCCTTGCTGCATCCTGTGAAGGTCATTCACCTGGGTCTGCTGTTTCTGGTTAGCACTCCCATAGTTTTGCTTCAACTTTCTCCTTCCATCTTCTACCTATCAACCTTACCTCTCAGAACTCTGTACCTGATTCTACTGTCCCAGGTAGTTAATACTTAATGATATCCATGTACACCTACATTGGTCCCTTAAAGTGATCTCTGATGGTTAGCTTGCCTCCTCTCTCTTATCACCTGAACTTTACATCATCCTCAACTCCTTCGTACCCTTATTTTTCTCTCACTTTGGATCAGTTGTCAAGTCTTTTTTTTATTTCTCTTGAGATTTATCTCTTTCAACCAGGGATTACTTAGACGTGTATTGTTTAGCTTCTGGGTCTTTGATTTTCCTGTACTTTTTTCTGTTATTCATGTTTGGTTGTTTTCCTTCTCACTGGAGCATACATTCTGTTTGACTTCATGTTTTAATTGCTTCCTATTGGTGAGGGTGGGATTGCTGCCCTTGGTTTAGGAAGATAGCTGAACTCATGACACCTGACACTGGACAGATGAGATAGGCAGCAGTTTATTAGTTTTATATACTCACAGATGGAGGGAGGAGCACATTGCACACCACAGAGGGCCACAGGGGCCTTGAACTCAGGAAGAGAGTGAACAACCAGGGGCTGTGGAAGTCAGGCTTTGTAGTATCAAGATGATGGGGTGTCCCCTGGTTCCCATAGGAGGATAAGATTGGTTTGTTTGAATAGTTCCACATCTGGCAGGGAACTGAAACCTGCTACTCAAGGACATGCAGAAACTGCTACTGTTCCCCTTGATAAGGAGGTTTGTTTGGCCAGGGGACCTTATCCACAACAGCAGAGTGGGAGGGGAACTTGTGGTTAGGCCAGATGAGGCCTTCTCAATTTCACCAGATGTCAGGGCAGAACATAATAGTGGGCCTTAATTTAGGTCTTAAGCCACATTTTGATTATTTTAAATTTGTTAAGCTTTGTTTTATGGCTCAGGATGTGGTCTATCTTGGTCTGTGTTCCATAGACATTTGAAAAGTGCATTCTGCTGTTCTTAGGTGGACTATTCTATAGAACCAATTAGATTCTGTTGATTGATTATGTTGTTGAATTTTTCAATATCCGTGTTGATTTTTTTTGTCTAGTAATATTATTTTTATTTTATTTTTTAATTGCATTTGTTTTTTTAAAGATGTATTTATTTATTTATTTTTAGAGAGAGGGGAAGAGAAGGAGAAAGAGATGGAGAGAAACATCAATGTGGTTGCCTCTTGTGTGCCCCCAACTGGGGACCTGGCTCTCAACCCAGGCATGTGACCTGACTGGAAATTGAACTGGTGACCCTTTCGTTCTCAGGCCACTGTTCAATCTACTGAACCACACCAACCAGGGCGGTCTAGGAATATTATTAATGGTTGAGACAGAGATGCTGAAACCTCCAATAATTATAGATTTGCCTTTCTTTTTTCAATTCTATCAATTTTTCTTCACATATTTTGCAGCTCTGTTATTTGGTATGAACACCTTTAGGAATACGTTTTCATTGGTGGATTGAAACTCTTATCATTATAAATGCCTTTTTCTGTCTCTGGTAATTTTCTTTGCCCTTCAGTCTACTTTATCTGATATTAATATAGCCACTTTGCTTTTTTAAAATTAATTTTGGCATTATATTTACTTTTTTCCATCCTTTACTTTCAATATGATTTATATCATTACATGTGAAGTGACTTTCTTTTAGAAAGAATATACTTGGTTCAAGTCTTTTAACCCATTCTGCCAAACTCTTTTAATTGGTGCATTTAGACCATTTACACACATTTAATGTGACTGCTGATTCATTAGGGCTTTTTTCAGCCAACTAATTTTTGATTTTTAATAAGAATCACTTGGGTGGCTTCCAGCCAAGATGGAGGCATAGGTAGATATACTTTGCTTCCTCACACAACCAAAAGGATAACAACAAATTTAAAAACCAAAAACAACCAGAACTGCCAGAAAATCAAACTGTATGAAAGTCTGACAACCAAAGAGTTAAAGAAGAAACATTCATCCAGACTAATAGGAGGGGCAGAGACAGGCAGCTGGGCAGAGAGGAGTGGCAAGGCCACAGCTGGAGGGTGGGGCAGTCCTATATTTGTGTACAGATAAATGGGGAGGAACAACTGGGGAGGGAGACAGACTGTGCAACCCAGGGTTCCAGTGTGGGAAAATAAATCCTCAAAACCTCTGGCTGTAAAAATCTATGGGGGTTGGGGTGGTGGGAGAAACTGCCAGTCTCACAGAAGAGTCTGTTGGAGAGACCCACAGGGTTCTAGAATGTACACAAGCCCACCCATCTGGGAATGAACACCAGGGCAGCACGTTGAAGAGCACAATTTGCTTGTAGGTAGCAAGGGAAGTGACTGAAAGTGGAGTGAGAGCTGTGCAAGTGGCATTGTTCCCTCTCTGACCCCTCCCCCCCATACAGCACCACAACTTAGCAAAGTGGGTTGCCCCGCCCTGGTAAATACCAAAGGCTTCCCCCCTTACAATGTAACAGGTGTGCCAAGACAAAGAGATATGGCCCAAATGAAAAGAACAGATCAAAACTCCAGAAAAAGAACTAAGCGATTAGGAGATAGCCAACCTATCAGAGGCAGAGTTCAAAACACTGGTAATTAGGAAGCTCAGAGAAATGACTGAGTACAGTTGCAAAATAAAGGAAGAAGTGAAGCCTATACAAAGGAAACTGGAACTCAAATCAACAATTTGGAACAGAAGGAAGAAATAAACATTCAACAAGAACAGAATGAAGAAACAAAAATTCAAAAAATTTAGGAAAGGCTTAGGAACCTCTGGGACAACTTTAAATGTTCCAGTGATCTGAATCATAGGGGTCCCAGCAGGAGAAGAGGAAGAGAAAGAAATTGAAACTTACTTGAAAATATAATGAATTAAAACTTCCCCAATCTGGCAAAGGAAATAGACATACAAGTCCAGGATGCTCAGAGAGTTACAAAGAAGTTGGACCCAAAGAGGAACACACCAAGGCACATTATAATTAAATTACCCAAGATTAAAGATAAGGAGAGAATCTTAAAAGCAGTAAGAGAAAAGAAGAGAGTTACTTACAAAGGAGTTCCCATATGCCCATCAGCTGATTTCTCAGGCAAGAAGGAGCTGGAAAGAAGTATTCGAAGTCATGAGAGGCAAGGACCTATATCCAAAATTATTCAGCAAAGCTCTCATTTAGAATGGAAGGGCAGATAAAGTGCCTCCCAGATAAGGTCAAGTTAAAAGAATTCATCATCACCAAGCCCTTATATGAAATGTTAAAGGGACTTATCTAAGAAAAAGAAGAAGATCAAAACTATGAACAGTAAAATGATAACAAACTCACAACTATCAATAACCAAACCTAAAAAAACAAAAACAAACTAAGCATACAACTAGAGCAGGAACAGAATCAGAGAAATGGAGATCACATAGAGGGTTATCAGTGGGGAGGGGGAGGAGGGGGAAGGGGAGAAAAGGTATAGGGAATACGAAGCATAAATGGTAGGTACAAAATAGACAGGGGGAGGTTAAGAATAGTATGGGAAATGGAGAAGCCAAAGGATCCAGGGACATGAACTAGGTGGGGGGAATGCTGGAGGGAATGGTGGCAGAGTGGAATAAAAGAGAGAAAATAATGAGACAACTGTAATAGCATAGTCAATAAAATATACTTAAATTTTCTTCTTGACTTCTGTTTGTTTTCTCTATCATCACTCTTTCCTGGTTGCTGGTGGATTACTTGAACATATTTTTAAATTCATATTTATTTATTTATAATGTTTAGGCATATATCTCTTTGCAAAGATATTTTAGTGGTTGCTCAAGATATAGCACCATATACATATAACTTGCCAGTTTGCTGGCACCACCACTTTGCCAGTTTGAATGAAGTGTAGAAACCTTACCTTCCTTTACATCCTTTTACCCTCCCCCTTTATAATATAATTGTCTTAGATATTTCTTCTACATGCATTTAGAACCATATGAAGAAGTGTCATAATTTTTGTTGCAATCCTCAAACATGAGTTAAGGATTTAGAGAAGAAAAGTCTGTTTTATCTGCCTGTATTTTTGCTTTCTGTGTTCTTTCTCCTGATTATCCATGATCCGTTCTTTTATTATTTTCTCTGTTTAGAGTTTATTTTAGCCATTCTTTTAAGATGGGTCTGCTGGTAACAAGTCTCATTTTTTTCTTCAACTGAGAATGTCTTACTTTATGCTGTGTTCTTTAAAGATATTTTTACTGGAGATAGAATTCTGGGTTGACAGTTCTCTACTTCCAGCACTTGAAAAAGGTGAAAAATTCCATCTCTCCATCTCCTCTCGGTGATAATGAGAGCTCCATTATCATTCAAATTATTCTTTCCCTATAGGTAAGGAGTTATTTCCCCTTGCTACTTTTAACATTTTTTCTTTGTCTATAGCTTTCAGAAGTTTGACCACATGTGCTGGTTTGATTTCTTTGGGCTTGTATTGTTTAGGTTTCATTTAGCTTCTTGAATGTGTAGGTTTTTGTCTTTCTCCTTCCTTTCCAGGACTCTAATGACACAAACGCTAGATCTCCTGTAAGATTCCCACAGGTCCTTGAAATTTTGTTCATTTTTTCCCCCTCAGTTTGTTCTCACTCTGTTGCCAAGGTTGGGTGACTTGTTTTCTATTTCAGGTTCACTAATTCTTATGGCCCCTCCATTTTCCTCCCATTATGCCCACTTATTGAATTTTAAATTTTGGTTATTGTATTTTTAATTCCTATCTTGTTTTAGTTTATATCTCCTATTTCTTTGCTGAGACTCTATTTTTTTATTTGTTGAAAAAAATGTTATGATGGTTAATTTATTTGTCTAATAATTCTAACATGTTTGCTATCTCAGTGTTGGCATCTTATGTTTTTAATTTAGCATAAGGTCTTATTGGTTCTTAATATGTTGAATGTTGAATGATTTTAGATAGAAATTGGACATTTTGAGTATTATGATATTTGAAATCTTATTTAAACCTTGTAATTTAGCTGATTTTTTCTGATACCACTTTGGGAGAGGAAGGAGGTGGCTTATTACTATAGGTGTGTGTGAAATTCCAGGTTCTCTACTCAGCCCCTGTCAACACCCAAGGAAGGGCACTTCTCACTGTTGCTGGGTACACATGGCTACACATGGCTGGTGGCTACCATATTGAACAGTGCAGGCTATAGCAGTACAGAAGTCCTTACCCTACGTCCATCCCAATGTTCACTGACTGAGGTCAGGCCTTCACCTTCACATGCCTGGCTATTACATACGGTAGCTTTCTAGATCTTTCCATGTTTCACCATTTAGCCTCTAAGTTGCCTCAAGGATGTTTGCTCTAAAACACCAGATCATGTCATTCCCTGCTGAAAAGACATTCCTGAGGGTAGGGACTGTGACTTAATTATTGCATTCTCTCCTTTTCCTCTCCACCTGGCACTATATGAGTATACACTTGGCAGCTTTTAGGTCTTATAAATATCTACTGGGAGAAAAGTAAACATAGTTTAACAGGGCATTCTGGAGTTAGCTTGCCTTACTGTCCTATTTTGGGGGGTTTAGGGCCATGTGGCAAGATAATAAAGGGATAGTTTGGGGAGGTGACCTAAACAGGTGTCAGCTCCCTCCCCCACTCTCAAATGCATAATGTTTATACGACTTATTACATTCTGGTGGGCAGATCTACTTCCCAAGCATCCATCCCAGTGTATTACCAACACTGTGGTCAGGGGGAAGAAACACATTTATAAGCTTCTCAAAAAGTGACCCCCTCTATGAAATACCACCATGGGTAATGAGGAAACGAGATTCTTTTTTTAATTAAATTATTTTTTTTTGTATTTTTTCCATTACCATTTTGTTCCCTTATATCTCCCTCCCCTAGGAATTACCACCCTGTTGTTCATGTCCAGGAGTCCTTTTTCCTTTTTGCTCAATCCCTCTAACCCCCTAACCTCCCCTTCCACCTTAGCTGTCATCCTGCTCTCCATCTATGAGTCTGTCTGTGTTTGCTGTGTTAGTTCAGTTTGTTCATTAGATTCCACATGTGAGTGAGATCATATGGTATTTGTCTTTCTCTAACTGGCTTATTTCACTTAGCACAATGTTCTCCAGGTCCATCCATACTGTCGCAGAATAAATCCATTGTTTTCTTTTTAGCTTTTTCTTACAAGACAAAACATGACTTGAAAGAATAATGTCAATAGCAAAGCTTACTTAATTTAAATGTGATCTTTGCCATAAAAATTATTTTGATTATTAGTGGTATTTCTGTGTCTCAGGGACACAGACGGAAGCAGCCTTGAGTCTATGTTTGAATACAGAAGGTTCTCAGATGAATATATGAACTTTTCTCTCCTCCTCCCTTCCAACATCCTCCTGTTCTCTTCCTATCACTGGGTCTTCCCAGCACACAACACCCCTTCCCTCCAGTTGCAGTTTTCTCTATGGGGGATGCATACGGTTTCTCAGCTCAGTGAACTTTCCCTGTTTCAGGAAGGAAGATTTAATTGCAGGGTTTCACGTTTTCAAAGAAAATGTTTAGACTGGGAGGGATCAGCCATATTAGAGAAACGTGGCTTGTTAAAAAATGAGTGGCATAAACTCCCTGCCTTTTGCTGGCAGGGAACCCAGGAAGAAATTCGTTGGCTCTTATTGAAATACCAGTATTTGATTACTTTTATCCCCCAACAAGTGCTCAATTCACTTGGAATCCAGTTGTTAGCCTTGATGCATGGTCAAACAAATTTGCAGTTGCCTATGCGGTCCATGTGCATGTGATAGGATAATACTCTAACTTAGTCGTTGTAAAGTTGGCTCCTAAATAGTTTTGCACACAGCAATAACATTTCATTATTTGGTAACTTGCAATTATGACTCGGTTGTAAATGCTTTGCTTTGTCATGAGTGACAAAGTTGTACTGTTTTAATTCAGCTCAGGCATTAAAAGTTGTTTTATAATTATGATGATGATGATGATGATGCTTGTCCTTTCCTTGACCAGAGGCTAAGGAAGGCCCTTGTCTAATAAGGCCAACTGTAAACTGCAGGAAGTAAGATATCACCTGCAATGGCCTGTTTATTGGGAACACTAATACACAGTGGGAGGAAATAGCAGTATCTGCAATTATACATCAAGCCCTCATTTTCCTTTCTGGCACATGCACATTCAGCCAATAAATCTCACTTTCTTGTACAAGTCACTAGCTTTATGCTTCAGAGAGCAGAATTTCCCAACTTGGTCTCCCATGAACCTTCAACCTTTTGTTTTGGCTGCAAAGCAAAGCTCATGATATCTTCTTCCTTCAAAAAGGCCCCGTGGAAGTTGCTTTCCCTCTGTGAGACACCGGATGTGCTCATTGGCAGGCTGGAGCACAGAATGCAGCCATATGTACGTTTGTTTCCACTGTGAGTGTCTTTACTTGACACATTCTGAAGAGAGCAAACTGTTCTCTGGCAGATTAATAATCTCCTTGTCATGCGACAGTGATGTGAAAGGTTTGTAATACGAACATATTCGTAAAATCTCTGCATATTTGAAAAAAGCCAGATACAGAAAGTACATACTGTCTTATTCCATTTGTACATTGCCCAAAACAGGCAACAGAAGTCAGAAGTCAGGATACAGTCACTCCTGGGCGGCTGGGCTGGGACAGGGCACAGGAGAGGCTCCTGGGTGCCGAGAGCTCCTGCTTCATGGTCTGAATTGTGTGCACAGGAGCGTGGTCACTTTGTGAAGACGCACTGAGCTGTACACTTAGGACATGTGCACTTTCTGTGTTTATGCTACATTTCCACTATAGACTGACATTTTCATGAAAACATACTGCAAATATGCTAAAACGTTCTTCATACAGGTCATCAGAACAGTAAGCATTTGTGGGTTTGGATCTAAAAGGCCTGCATTTGCAGCACAGGGCATTACTGCTGTTTTTCTTCTTTACCATGTCTCATGACTATTAAGCAGCAAAATGAGACATTCTAAGTGACCAGTCAGTTCTTTTTTCTGAGAACATAAGCCGATTGCTTTTTTTCTGGTACCTAAACATTAATAAAATTCAATGGCTTTTCTAGAAAGGACTCTACAGCTTAGATGGATCCAAGAATAAATGTCAGGGCCTCTGCCCACCAAGAGAGTCATTTTAAAGAACACTCCCATCCCTGGCCGGGTGGTGCATTTGGTTAGAGAGCATGGCCCCATACACCAAAAGGTTGTGGGTTCAATCCCCAGCCGGCGTATATACAGGAGGCACCCAATCGATGTTTCTCTTGTTCTTTCTCTTCCCCTCTCTCTCTAAAACAATTAGAAGTTAAAAACAAAGGCAATAAAGAAACATATCTTTGAGTGATGATAAAAAAATAAAAAGAATAAAAGAATACTTCCAGCCACCCCCAGCCCAACTGCTATCAAACTGTTGAGCTGAAGGGGTAAAACCCACGCACACTGCAAACCCAAGGGCAGGAAGTCAGAAAGCATGGGTAATGATATTTACTCAGAGATGGATTCACATCCTACTTAACTCCATGGGAACTCCCAACAGTTGGTCTTGACAATTCCAGCAATTCGGAGGCTCATTAACCTATTTGCAGGTGCTCTGCTTTCTGAGCTGTCTGCATTCAAAGAAAAACATTCTCAAAATTCTCTGTCACGGCCTGACTCCTCAGTTCAGAGGTAATCATAATGTTTTTCAGGACTCTCAGAAAGGAAATGAAAGCTTTGGTGATTCTGAAGTGGTGTGTTTTAAGTTTAGCAATCCAATCAAACATTTAATGTGAAACCCTCTGTAACTGGAGTGAAACATGGTAGGTAAGTAGTCTTCTTCAATGGCTGGGCAAATCTTCCTAGGCTGTTACGGATGAAATCAGACTGTGCTAAAAGCCCAAGTCTCTCAACCATTTAGGAGATATCAAAGAGAACCAGAGCATTTCCTCATGTCCTTCCTTTATTTTTTAGGACACATGCCTGTATTTTTCTGCTGAACTGCAAAGTGGATTCCTGAGTTAAATTGTTCTGCCCAATCAAGCTAAGCCCTGGGGAGCAGGGCAACTCTCTTTCAGTGGATACTGTTACGGATTGCCTTTGGGAATCACATTGTTTCTAAAATGCAAGGACTGCAAAATACTTTGCTGGATGTATTCATTTTGGAGACATGTTAGGATTTGCAAATTTCCCTGAACTCTTTCCCCCTGTAAAAGAAGCCTTCAATCACCCTTTATACTGGGATCTCTGCTATATGGTAACCCTGTTATAACAAGGCCTTTCCCAGGATTTGCAGGAATGTGCCTCTTGGACAGGGGCCAAGACCAGCCTGCCTTACCCTGACTTCTATGTTGCCCAGAGAAGGGCTGGAGACAGTCTCTTGGATGTTAATCACCATTCTGCTCTAGTTTCCAAATATGTCCTTTCTGAGAATTGCCTTACAAATAATCTCTCTCTCTGGAATATTTAAAAGCTAGCTGTTTTGATATCTTAAAATCTAAAGCTTATCCTGAGAGCATATGAGTAAAAGCTTAAAGTATCCAGGACAAATGATTGGACCATATTTTTGTGGGCTTGGAGGGAGGGTGGTCAACCCTATTGTTTACTTTGGGGAAAGACATTTTCTATTTCTTAGCAGCCCAAGGTCTGGGACACAGCTCTACTGGTTCCTATTCCAGAGATGCTGCCACAAACTCAGACCCCACCTTATGATATATTTAATACTTACTGTTGCAAAACTACCCTATATTGATCTTTTGAAAGCTAGAGTAAATAATCTACAAATCTTGAGCAATCAGGTATGGGGGTTAACTGTAGTGACAGGTATAAAGGTAGCATTTTGCAGAATTGGCATTTTTCTGACAATACCCTGCAAAGATTCTCTGTTGGATTAACAGACTAATTCTTGGTCTTTTAGGGCTACTTTATTAACATCAACACTGACCCTACATTCTGTACAAACAGCTTTTACTGTATATAGTAGCACTAATTAAAGCAAAAGAAGTTGGAGAAATGCGTACCTCACCAAGAGAGACAGCACTGTTTTGTTTCTGGAGCAATCTAAATTAGATTTCATCAGTTTTGCATCTTAAGGAATATAATTTGACTTCAATGATACAGATGTAACTTTCATTAAGAAGATGTAACATTCATAAAGGTCAGTGTCTATGCTGAGAGTAAAATAACTGTGTGTATGTCCGGGACTGCCTCACATGGAAGGATAAAAGAGAGATGATGTATGTGATGCTGTGACTGAGGACCGTACACCTAAGGAAGAAGATGAATGAGATGCCCACCTGGGTACTGAAAGACATGATGGCTGAGTGAATCAGCTATTCTCAATCTATCTGTTCTAAATGCCTCATATGTGGCATAAACTGAAGCTTTGGTGTCTTTGGTCACTTGTAACATAGACTTGGTTATTGTCTGCCCATTGGATCCACTGAGTATCACTGCCTTCAGATGAAACAACTTTTGTCTGAAGCTAAAATACAATCTTTCGGCCCATCTCAGACTAAAAACCAAAATTCTTATAAAGACCTAAAAAGTGGAATATAATCTGGCTTCAGTGGCCTCTCCCATCACACTTCTCCTTGCTCATTCTGTCCTGGTCTTTAAATACTCCTAGCATGCCCCTGCCTTGGGTCCTCGTTGTCCTAGCTGTTCCCTCCGCACAGCACAACTCACAACCCCCATACTTACCCAGCGTACTTTTTTATTTCCTTCAATTCATTGCCCAAATATAACCTCCATGAGGTCCACTCTGCCCACTCAATTAAATTGCAGAACCTCCTTTAGCACTTCTGCTTCCCCCACTCCTACTGAATATGGAATTGATTGCACTCATGTCGGTAACTTGCTGAATTTTCCTCCAGAGCACGTTCCTTATCCTAAAAAAATTATAATCCTCACCTAGTTACTATGCATACTTGAAATTAGCCACCTTTTCCCCAGTAGATTTTAAGCTGTTAATGAGTAGGGATTTGTTTGTTTTGCCCACTGATGAATCTGCAGAACCTAGAATGGTGCCCAGCACAGAGTTACTCTGTATGCATTTGTTGAATAAATGAATGAACAGTTAAATCTGTTGGAGCATTGGTAAAGAATTGGGTACAAGAAAACTAAAGCAATAAAAAGTGAGTTGATCATTGCCACTTTTAGAAAAAAAAAAACCCAGAAGGTTGTCTGAGGAAAAAAATACATATAACTTTGGCTGAGAAATGAACAATGTTTATATAATCAAAAAATATAAAAGCTGAATATTGATTAGATAGGCCAGTTTATTATATCTTTCTTGGGAAGATGAAGAGAAAGGAAGAAGGTGGAGCAGTTGATGTGAGAGAGCTAAATCTGATCTCTGTAATAGAAAATCAGTAAATAGTGTCTAAAATTGATAATGGAAAAACTTCAGAGAAAGTATGCTATTTAGAAACATGAATGAAAATAACAGAGATGCAATGAAAAATTTGAAAGTGTTATCTCTGGGGGTGTGAAGAAGATTGGGGTTGCAGACTGGTTTCCATAGTAAAATATATTACTATTTGAGTGTATGTATCACCTCAATGAAAATAAAATATCATTAGAAAAAGAAATATTTCCCATAAGCACCTTTTCCACATTTCTCTTCAAATTCTTTTAAAATTTTCTTGTTAAAGAATACTTTTAGATAATTCTTTCTATTTATTCTATGAAATATAAAAGTAAATATGAAGCATTAAAATCACTAGATTAGTAAAAAATTTAAATTGTCTTAAGTATATTTCAGAGAGAATGGTTAAATATTTTCAGTGTTGCCTGGATGTTTAGATTATTTTTCTTTTTTCTTTTTTTAAAAATTGTTCAAGTACAGTTGTCTCCATTTTCCTCCCACCACTCTTCCCCACCCCAGCCATCCCCACCTCCCACCTTTGATCCTACCCCCCCCTTTGGCTTTGTCCATGATAATGTATTCATGGGGAAAAAAGTTTAATTTGCTTTTATCAGCAGCGATGCAGCTTCACCATCCAGCACAAGGGGAAGTACATTGAAGAAAAACTAACATATGAGCTCAGAAAATTTAAGGATTGTTTTTTGGCTAGAAGTTACCTTTAAGCCAGTCAGTGACTCCTTTTGGATACACCTCTATAATGAATGAACTTTGTTTAAAACAAAGCAAACAATGGCAGCAATTTAAAAAATCACTAAACACACAAATACATGTATAAACATAAATATAAATAAATTATAGATGTACAGGTGGGCCAAAAGTAGGTTTATAGTTGTGAGTACATGAAACACAGTTTACTTTTATATTAATATTTATTAACTATTGTATTATTTTCCATACAAACAACTGTAAACCTGCTTTTGCTCAACTCTGTATATAAACTCTTTTTCTAGTATTTTGATTCCAAGCATGGAAGACTTCAACTAAAATTCCATCTTCCAGAAATGCATTCATGTGCCAATAACAGACCTCGGAAGAGTCATCTAGAATGTCTAATTACCTACAAGTGCACTTTGGATGTGCTCTCAGAATCACGGACCGTCTGACAAACAGGATATTACTATCAACTGAATTGTTTAAATGATTATGGAAGCTGTGATAGTGACCTTCAAAGAACCATTGCATACTTACCTATTTATAATCATCTCTATATGTGTGTGTTGAGACAGTTTCATTCCTTTCTAAATGTCAGGGTAAACCCACACATACATGTATACAGATGGATACAGATATGTGCACATGTGTGTACATGAGTGCAACACTTTTGCTACCTAGCAACAGACTGGCATGTGATATAACAACTTTTATTTCAATCATCCCATGAACATAATTCATAAATTCACATAACAGAATATATATTATTTAAGATGATAAATTATTTATGATGATTTCAATAGGTAGTTACATTTTATTTTATTATAAAATTAACAATGTATTTTGCGTTAAAGGTTATGATGAGGTCTTTCAAATACAGCCATGCGCTCACTCCTAGCATAGCAGCCACTGCCCAGTATTATCATGGACTGCTTTTTCAGTGCCTGGCTCCCAGGTGTTACTCAGTTGGTGAAAGGACAGGAAGAGAGAAAGATAGGAAGAAAGTAGAGAGAAAGGAAGGAAAAAAGAAAGAGAGAGAATAAAGGAGAGAAACCAGGGAGAGATTCCTAAAATGAACAACTTGGGTATCTTGTTTAATATGAGATGAGATGAGAGTCACATGACTAATACAAAACATAAATCTATTACCTAATTCTGTTACTTTTGAGTAGCAAATTGTCCAAGCCGTGTTGGTAAAAAACCCAAGTGAGAAAAACACTGTGTTCTTCTGGAGACTTACAGATTGACCTCTTGCAGTGACTACTCTGAAAATCAAATTAAAATGGTCCAAGGGAGACTACCGAAAGAGCCTTGAAAGGACTTATAAAAGAGTTTTGGAGGGATAGTCTAAAGCATGACTTCAGTTTAATGGGGCACAAATTAGTGAGCACTGTGGCATTAGACAAATCCAACATGGAATAGGCCGTCCACGTTGCAGATGGACTGCTGGGCCCACAGTAGAGCTTTTAGTTACGTACATCCTTGTAGGGATGGCTCCCAGTTAACATTGCTGTGCTAAGTGATTGGACAGGACAGACCAGGAGTGACCCAGGCTAGGACTCCACACATACAAGATGATCCACTCTAAATCAAATCAGTAAGTCTATTAGGAATTAGTGAGATAAAGGCAGTTTTCACAAACTAAGAGGGATGTATCCTGGGTCCCAAAGGCCAGTATGGAAGTGATGAAGACCCAGGCAAAGTCCTGGCATACAAGGAGTCAGGAACCTGGTAGGTGATCTGTGTGAGAGGAAAGGGAAGCAAAAGCAAGCCTCCAAAGTAAGCCTGAACCGAAGCCTCCTGGCATCTCCAGGTGTCTTCCCGTGGTCTTGGTGGTGCAGAAGATGGATCTCTTTTGTGAAGGCAAAGAGGACCACTTGGCCAGTGTTGAGGAGTGAGACAACCAGGAAGAAGTACTTCTGAAAACTGGATTCCAAGGTAAATATGGGGGAGCTATAGATACAAGGGGGAAATCAAGCTGCTTTTTAAGGTTTGTTAACTTTTTTTCAGTCTGTTTTTCCATCCAGGACAAGTAGGATGTAGTCATAGAGAAAGTGAATCAGATGCAGCCTCAGGCCTAAAATGCCACTTCTTCATGACAGTTCTCTTGTTTTGCATTAGGCCTGGCAATTGACTTCTGGAAAATAGACCATGCAGTTCTGCTTCCTATTAATAGAAGGTCCTTTTTCTGTTGTACTTATTCAACTCTAACATGTATGATGGTGCCCCTTTAGAGTACAGGCCAAATGCTGTGGCAGCAGATTCTTAGAAAATGTCCTAGGATTTGGTTGCATCAGATATTGCTTGAACTAAGAGGGCCATCGACTAAAGATTGAGATTCATTTTATGATGATGGCATCTATTGTAATGTTATTTGATCTGTGATAATACTTGTGATTAGAGAAAACCTTATAAAATTTTTTAATGCTATCATTTACTGAACTGGGATAGATTTAAGTATGTTTTTCTGCATCTGGCATTGGAATTCTGGCTTTGGGTCAGATTTTCTTCCCAGTTTCTCAGGCACTGGCTCCATGCTATGGTGTTTGGGTTGCAAATATTGCAGTGAATACTTAAATACAAACAAAATGTCTCATCGATTAAATGTCAGAGTCCAGTTTGCTTCCTGAAACTCAGAAAGAGGAGCCAGAGACCTGGGCTCCATGCCCAGCTGTTCCACTGACATTCAAGGTGACCTTGAGGGGGGGAATGATTTAACTATTTCCTGCCTTATGACAGTTGGGGGCATTGCGATCATATTTCTGAGGTTTTTAGGTTCTTTGCAATTTTTGAAAAGTGATTGCGTGGAGTTATATGAAGCTCTTCTCCCTTACCTCTGTCTGCTTGTGTCTATGAGGCCTCCTGGGGAAAAAAATGTTAACAAGGGGTATAAGGTATTAGGCAGTTCTCGTGTTAATGGCATCAATGACAGCATTATCTCCCAGAAGAAAATTCAATGGGTCAACATATACAATGCTTATTATTTTGTACATATAATTTTCAACCAATTTGAAAGAAATTCTTTTTTATTTTCTGTAAAAGAAGCCAAGAATGCCCATGGCACATACAAAGCACCATTTTCCCAGCTCCTGTAGTGAACTGAGTAAGGGCTTAAGCTAGAGTTAGACTGACTGAATAACTTCATTTTGGCAGGTTACCTAACTACTCTGTGCCTCTGTTTCCTCTTAGGTAAAACTGTCCCCATTGCATAAGCCTGCTGTGAGGACAAACGAGTCCATGCATTTAAAGTGCTTGGAACCTCAGCGTAATGTTCTTCAGGTCTATCCATGCTGTCACAGAGGGTAAAATTTTCTCCTTTTTTATGGCTGAGTAGTATTTCATTGTGTAAATGTTCCATAGTTATTTTATGCACTCATCTACTGATAGACATTTGGGCTGTTTCCATATCTTGATGATTATAAATAGTGCTGCAATGAACATAGGGGTGTTTATGTTCTTTCAAATTAGTGTTTTGGGTGTCTTTGCATATATTTCCAGAAGTCGGATCACTGGATCAAAAGGCAGATCCATTTTTAATTATTTTAAGGTATCTCCATAGTGCTTTCCTCAGTGGTTCTATCAGTCTGCCTTCCTACCAACAGTGCAAAAGAGTTCCCTTTTCTCCACATCCTCACCAGCACTTGTTTGTTGATTTATTGTCAGAGAAAGACAAATATCATATGATTTCACTCGTGGAATCTAATGAACATACTGAACTAGCACGCAAAATAGAGACAGACTCATAGATAGAGAGCAGGCTGACAGCTCTAGTCGGGGGAGAGTAGGGGGTGGAGGGATCAAGCAAAAAGGAAGAAGGACTCATGGACATGGACAACAGTGTGGCGATTGCAACGAGGAGGGGGTATAAGGGAGTAAATGATAATGGAAAAAATACAATAAAAAATAAATAAAATAAAGTGCTTGGAACCATGGCTGGCATTTAGTTAGCATTTGATAAATCTAGCCCTTATTGATGGCATTCTCCTTGTTATTAATATGATTAGTCCTAGGATAGAGTGCATGGTGTTAAATTTGGAAAACAAAGAGGAATTGGTTGTCCAAGGTGGGAGAGTTCTTACTTTGTCAGTTACAACAAAGAAAAGTGTTGCTTTGAATCTGAGGAAGGTTGGAAGAGGCAGTAGATTATGGTCAGTCAATGGAGCTGGAGTCAATCCATGGTTAAATGCCCCCCAAGAATCATTTGGACAACGTTAAACATTTCACGATATTACCAAATTCTGTACCCAAGGCATCCAGTGTCTCCTGCTATGCTGAAACCAAGAAACTCAGCTTTGACCAGGAGAGAAGATTTAGTTCAGGTTAGGGATGTAGACTAACCAGGTGGGTATCTTAAATGCAGTGCACAGGCTCAGAGCTATCGGATGTTCATGCAGCTTTGTCCAGCCAGTGGCCAAATGTGTACTGTGCTCCCATTAGACCAGGGATGTTTGCAGCCGCTTTCCTCCTCAACACAGCCACTTTTCCCTGTATTAGAACTAACTAGTATGTCCTCTGACACAGGACTCAGCCAGTTTCAGAGCTTAAATCTGCTTCAGCTCAACCCATAACCCTAAATATGCCTTTCTGTGACTGACACTGTTCATGCCTCTAGGAAATGCTTCCCAACAGCTTTGCCCTATGTCCTGAAAACAGTAGGTGAGTGTATCTGAATGCCGTGGAAATTTTCAGTTTGTGTCTCTGCTGTCAACAGGGATAAACACTGCTTCAAAGTTGAGGGAGAATTTAAGTGGTGGACTCATTTGGGGGAGAGAAAAGGCAAATTAATGAACTTGTCAAATTCTTCTGTTCTTGCACAACAAAGCATTATTTCCCAGGGTTGCCCAGCATCCATTTTCTTGCTTCCCTCCTGGCTCCAATTTGTGGTTCTGGGGGTACCCAGGAATTAGCAGAGTCTTTTCAACAGTTGTAACTAGTAGCTAAGAGACATTTTGCTATGTAAAACAATTCATATTACTTAAAATTTATACATAGGACTAGATATGAGATGGATGCTATTAATTCTTTATGTTGACAACCAAATGGATATTAATAGCTAGAATTATGCATAGTTTTATAAAAATAATAAATTTAAAAGGTCAATTTTATTTAAAAAATTATTTAAAAATTCAATGTCAATTAAATATAATTTTTATTTAAATAATTATTATACATTTTGGTTTTGTAGATCTTAACTTCCATTTTTCTTTTAATTTGATAAATAATTTTAAGTATTTTCAAAAACAAATAACATATAAAATAATTTTAATTTAATAATTCATTTTCATTCCCTTTAGGTAAAAATACATTAATATTTGCACACATTTCAAACAATTATATTTTTAATCCTTTGATTTATTCTTGACCATAAACAAATCATATAAAAATCCTCATTATAACAACATTGTTAGTGTCTTTGTTGAAAGCAAGAAAAATTATTATTGTATATATATAGAATATATACAATAATATATACAAAAATTATTATTGTATATATATAGAATATATATACAATAATGCATGAAGTGTATATTTTATTGCTCAACCAAACATTTCCAACCTACGTATAGGATACCAAGACATGCATGATTATATAAATCTATTTTCTTTGCCATTTTGATATTTTGGATAATAATTTTAACCCACTTAAGAACTATAGCTTTGTACATTTTTTAGTATGTCATTCTAAATGCTTATTTGATAAGGTTAGAGGTTAGCACAGTCAGTTTGCTTACTCTGTGGTAGCTGTGCTCTGTAAAGTCCCCCAGAACACTGACCTGGCTAATACTGAAGAATTGCTCTAGCACCGATAGATAGATTCCTGTGAGCCTCTGGTCACAACATTTTTGTCAACCAATCAAAGCATAATCGTATTTTACGTGTGTTTCTGTTTAAAGGCACCTTACTTGACACATATTATTATTTCATTAACATTGAATTTATGGCCCACAGCACTATAACACATGCCTGAACAAAGATTCTCTAACACACATATTTAAGGCATATCACAGCCTTCTTGAATTTAGAAACATTAGACAGCACTTCAGGACTGTATTTGGAAGCCAATTTAAATAGTGAAAATACCAAAAAAAAAAAGCACAAACATGTGAACAACGTGGCATTAAATATATCATAAAAAGGACACTTTTTTTCACCATATGAGAGCTGAAACAGGACGGCCGAGTGTCCTGTTGTTCAACCTCAGCTGGGAATGTGCTTGCCAAGGCAACTCAATTTGTCTGCCTCTTTGTGTGTGTTCCCCAATGACGGCAAGAGCACTCACTGCATTGATGTGATTTGGGGTTACAAATGAATTTTAGACAAGTAGGCAAATTAGCAAACACAGAATATGCAGATAATGAGGATCAGAGGTACACATTTTATATAACAATTTACTAGCTTGATTTCTAACTTTAAATATTTATTCACACTGTATATAAACTTCTGTTTATACTCTTTGGCTGTATAAATGTGAGAAATGGTACTGAATTAACAGGAAATTCCTAGATAAGGGAGTTATAATAAAAGGTGGAAAAAATGGGCTCAGTGTGTGGGTGAGTGGGGGGAAGGTATGTCCTGAGAAGATCCTGATAAACCTCTTTACATATCACTGGTACATGATACCAAATGGCTAAATATCAGGATTTGGCAATGCAACACAACATTAGTGGTTGAAGTAACATATTGTGTTATGTTTGATTAGTTTAAATAAATATCACAAGAGAGATCATTTCATTTTAGAATAGTTTTTTTTTAAAAAACTTGCTTTTGTTAGCATTTGTTTAAATGCTAACAAAAATCTGCTGAAGCCAAGGCTCTAACAGAAAAAGTTTTAAAAGAACCGAAAATTCACTTTGCTGTTTTTCCAACTGCATCATAGTTTTCAATATGAAATGAATGTGTCTCTTGGCACCAGTAAAACAGGACAGTGTTTTGTACTCAAGGCAGGAGACATATATTAGTTGTTGCATTTCAGACAACTGTAAATGGTTTTGGGCCACTGAATGAGAGAAAATGATTCTAAATGCATGGAATGGACACAAGAGATTAGGCAAAGATAACCAGAGTCAGGCAACTCTTCAGGAATGGCCTCCAAAGCTGGCCCCAGAGAACTCTTTATTCTCAGATGACAGCAGTGAAGAGAGTTATAAGTCAGCTAGCTGGTTAGAGGCTAGAGGTATCATAACCATGATAACCATGGATGAGTGTGTGTGGTGTATGGGAGAAAGAGAGAGAGAGGAGAAGATGGATACAGAGACTAATAGATGGTGTACACAAGTTGACTGGACGGATGTTTATGAAAAAATCACCTGTGGTCCAATCTGTCTACTTATGTTTTTGTTGCCTCTGCTTCTGGTGTCATACACAAGAGATCCTCCATACATCAAGGAAATGATCAACAGAGTGAAAAGACAGCCTATGACATAGAAGAAAATATTTCTAAATCTTCAAATATCTGATAAGGATTTAACATCTAGAATATGAGTATATAAAGAACTCATAATAAAATAACCTGATTAAAAAATAGGCAAAGAACTTGAATAGATATTCTCCAAAGAAGATATCCAAATGTCCAACAAGCATATGAAACGATGTTTAGACTTCCAGTCAAGATGGCAGCATAGGAAACATGGCTTACCTCTTCACACAACACATCAAAATTACAACTAAAATATAGAACAACCATCACTGAGAACCATCAGAAATTGAGTTGAATGGAAGTCTGACAACTACAGAATTAAAGAAGCCACATCCATCCAGACTGGTAGGAGGCGTACAGATGCAGAATCGGCTCGCCCCACACCCACATGTGGTGGATAAAAATTCGGGAGGGATATCTCAGGAGTGAGGAGTCCCAGGCCCACACCAGGTCCCGCAGCTCAACATTCCAGTGCCAGGAAGATAAGTCCCCACAACTTGCTGCAAAAACCAGCATGGATTGAGATGGTGGAAGAAACTGCTGGAGCCCTGAGCAGTTCCTCTTAAAGAACCTGCACATGGACTCACCTACTCAGACTCACTCCATCTGAGCTCCAGCACTGGGGTAGCAGCTTGAAAGGCACCAGTAGTACACAGGGAGAAACTGAAGTGTCTGGCATCAAGGTGAGCAGAGGCCATTGTACCTTTTCTAAAACCCTCCCCTCACAGAGCCAGCAAGCTAGTGCCATATCTGAGACTCCATCAACCTGGCTAACACTGTTTTATCTGCCTTGGAGATCCCAGAGACTCCACCACACCCAACATACAGGCCCATCTAAGCTGTTTTTCCATATGAATGGCTGGTCTTGGCTCATGCTTCATAACTTCCTAAATCCTCTCAAATAAGCAACAGCTGGCCTCACTGAGTCCCAGGCCAGGAACTAGCAGAAGCCAGCCTAGATTTACAGCTTGGCTTGGCCTGGGAATCTCCAAGCCCAGCACCAGTAGCAGCCACCTCAGATTGCCTTATAGCTCAGGCAGGGTAATCCTGGGCAAAACACAGGTGGGGGCTGAGCTTGGCCTGTGCCACCTGGGAAACACCAGGGCCAGCACACCCAGTGGACAGCTACAGACCATGTCGGAGCACCACCACCCTGCCCCTGCATAGCTGATCCTCCATGGAGGGCGGAGGTTGATGATATGGTCACAGCCAGTCCTTGCAGCTGACTGGCCTGGGTAAATTCCTCCCATTGACCTGCCAACAGCAACAAAGGCTAAACTACAATGGGAGGTGTACTCAGTCCACACAAAAGGAGCACATCGAGTATTCAGCTTGGGTGATAGGGGAGGTTATGCCATTGGACCCTTCGGGACACCTTCTACATTAGGCCACAGTGCCAAGACACAAGAGTCAAAGCAGTTCTACCTAATACATAGAAACAAACACAGGGAAGCTGCCAAAACAAGGAGACAAAGAAACATGGCCCACAGGAAACAACAGATCGAAACTCCAGAAAAAGAGCTAAATGAAATAGAGATAAAAAATCTATCAGATGCAGAGTTCAAAATACTGGTTATAAGGATGCTCAAGAAAATTAGTGAGGACCTCAACAGCATAAAAACAATCCAGTCGAAAGTGAAAAATACACTAATTGAAATAAAGAACATTTATAGGGAAACAACAGTGGATGAAGCTGAGAATCAAATCAATGATTTGGAATATAAGGAAGCAAAAAACAACCAATTAGAACAACAACAAGAAAAAAGAATACAAAAAAAAAAAAAGTGAGGATAGCATAAGCAGCCTCTGGGACAACTTCAAGAGGGCCAACATTCACATCATAAGAGTGGCAGAAGGACAAGAGAAAGAGCAAGAAATTGGAAATCTATTTAAAGAAATAATGAAAGAAAATTTATCTAATTTGGTGAAGGAAATAGACATGCAAGTCCAGGACATACAGAGAGTCCCAGACAAGATGGATGCAAAGAAGCCCACTCCAAGACACATCATAATTAAAATGCCAAGGTTAAAGATACAGAGAGAATCTTAAAGCAGCAAGAGAAAAGAAATTAGTTACCTAAAGGGTATTCCCCACTAGACTGTCAACCTATTTCTCAAAAGAAACTTTGTAGGCTAGAAGGGTTTGGCAAGATATATTCAAAGTCATGAAAATCAGGGACCTACAGCCAAGTTTGCTCTACTCAGAAAAGATATCATTTAGAATTGAAGGGCAAAGAGGTTCTCAGACAAGCAAAAACTAAAGGAGTTCATCATCACCAAAATATTATAATATGAAATGTTAAAAGAACTTATTTAAGAAAAAGAAGATCAAAACTATGAACAATACAATGGCAAAAAATACGAATCTATCAACAACTGAATCTGAAAAAACAAACTAAGCAAACAAGAACAGAGACAGAATCATGAATATGCAGAGTGTTTTGATGTTTGCAGATGGGAGGGGTGTTGGGGAGAATGGGTGAAGAGAGAAAGGGATTAAGCAGCACAAATAGATAGTTACAGAATAGCCATGGGGATATAAAGTACAGTATAGGAAATGGAGAAGCCAAAGAACTTATACAAGACCCATGGACATGAACTACGGTGGGAGGGTTGCCTGAGGAAGCAGGGGTGCTGGGTGGAGGAGGGCAAAGGGGGAAAAATCAGGACAACTGTAATAGCATAATCAATAAAATATAATGAAAAAACAAAAAAACCCCGATGTTCAACATCACTATCATTAGAGGAATTCAGATCAAAACCACAATGATACCACCTCACACTCATTAGAAAGACTATAAAAAAAAACTCCTCAAGTGTGGGAGAGGATGTAGAAACATTTTTTATCATCACCCAAGGACATGCTTATTGATTTTAGAGAGAGGGGAAGGGAGGGAGAGAATCATCAATTGGTTGTCCCTCAACTGGGAATGAACCGCAATTTAGGCCTTTTGGATTATGGGATGAGGTTCCAGCCAACTGAGCCACATCAGCCAGAGTGGTGTGGTCCTTTAGAACCTTTGTGCATTATGGTGGGAATGCAAAATGATGCAACCCCTGTGGAAAACAATATGCCAGTTCCTCAAAAATAAACATAGAATTACCATATGACCTAGGAATTTCACTTCGGGGTGTATACCTAAAGGAACTGAAAGCAGGGTATTGAAGAGATATTTGCACAACTATTTTTATTACAGCATTGTTCACAATTGCCAAGAGTTGAAAATGACTTGAATGTCCATTGATGGAAAATGGATAAACAAAAGTGGTATATATATTCCACAATGGAATACTATTCAGCCTTAAAAAATAACAAAGTCCTGTTATATACCTTGAGGAAATTATGCTCAGTGAAATAAGCTAATTACAAAAAGACAAATACTGATCCATTCACACGAGGAACCAAAATAATCAAACACAAAAACAGAAAGTAGAGTGATGGTTGCAGGGTTAGGGGGAGGGGAAACGGGGAGTTGTCCAATGGGTACAGAGTTTCAGTTTCGCAACACAAACAAGTCCTGGAGATCTGTTGTGCTACAATGTGAACACAATACTTACTATACACTGTATCGTTACAAATGACTAAAATGGTTAACTTTATGTTATTTGATACTCACCACAATTAAAAACAAAAATATTATATAAAAAATTATAAGTAATTTGTGAAAGACTAGGTATTATTTGTCTACCTTCCAACCTGGTCTTTTTGAAATGAAATAAATCCACAGAAATCTCACTGACTCTTAGAAAGTTTTTCTTTTTTTTAAGTAATTTTATTGATTATGTTATAATTGTCTTAATTTTTTCCCCTTTGCCCCCCTCCGCCCAGTAACCCCCTTCCCTCCAGCAATCCCTCCTTTAGTTCATGTCCATGGGTTGTGCATATAAGTTCTTTGGCTTCTCCATTTCCTATACTATTCTTAACATCCCCCTGTCTATTTTGTACCTGCCAATTATGCTTTTAATTCCTGCACCTTTTCCCTCATTTCCCCCTTTGCCCCTCCCAGCTGATAACCCTCCAAATGATCTCCGTACTATGATTCTGTTCCTGTTCTGGCTGTTTGATTAATTTGTTTTCTGTTTTGTTTTATTGGATTCAGTTGTTCATAGTTGTGAATTTGTTGCCTTTTTAATGTTCATAGTTTTGATCTTCTTTGTTTTCTTAAATAAGTCCCTTCAACATTTCATGTAATAAGGGCTTGGTGATGATGAACTCCTTTAGCTTTATCTTGTCTGGGAAGCACTTTATCTGCCCTTCCATCTGTTATCTATTGCTGCCTATCAAATTACCCTCAAATTTAGTAGTTTAAAAACAATATTATTATCTTACAGTTTTTGTGGGTCAGGAAATCCTGGTCCCTAGCTTAGTTGGGTCCTCTGCTTCAGGTTTCTTTCTGTGTTGCAATCAATGAGTCAGCTGGGACTGGTGTGATCTCATGGCTTGTTGGGATGAGGCGGTGGGGCGGAGGGCAGGTAGAGGGTGGGAAGGAGTGGGGGGTTGCTTTCAAAGCCATTGACGTGATTGTTGGAAGGATTCTGTTTCTTGCTGGCTGTTAGCTGGAGGTGCCCTCAGTTCTTGGCATGTGGGCCTCTCCATTAGGGCAGCTCAGGGGAGCTGTCTTCATGAACCTGAAAGAGAAAGCCAGCAAGATGGAAGTCATGGTCATTTACAACTTAATTTGGGAAGTGCATCCTATCACTCGTGCTGTGTTTTATTCATTAGAATCAAGTCACTAGGCCCAGCCCACGTTCAAGGACAGGGAATTACACAGGGCATAAAGACCACTGGAGGCCATTTTAAAGTCCACCTATCACACCAGCTTTTACACAGATGTGTTTCATTTGGGCTTACATTTCTATTTGATCTCCTAAGGAGGAAAAGGAGATTTGTAAGAGGTAGTTGGAAAAGTAGTAATGGAATCAAAAGCTATTTATATCAAGGGACATAGGCTGTAGGCCCAATGAATGCTGAAAGAGAACTTAAGGGATTCAGGGTTACTGGAATTCTAGTCCTTAAAAATGTACAGTTCCATGAAGAAGCCTCACGGCCCAAAGGACAGACACATTGCTGTTGGGGGGAGGGGATATATTAGTTGTTTTTAAATATCTGAAGTGATATCATACAGAAAAGGAATTATATTTATTTTTCCTGATTCCAGAAAATTAGAACAGAACCAATGGGTAGGAAATACTAAGAGTCAAATTTCTGCTACCTAGAAAGTACTTTCCGGACAACGGAGCTGTTGATCTGTGGAACGGGCGCTGCCGTAGTGGCGTGCCCCAGTGCCATGGAAGTGCTGGGTTGCTGCAGAAAGACTTAGGGGTACAGGTGAAATTTGGAACCCTACTCCCGCTGTCAGTCCCTCTGCCCCCTTAGCTTCTTTGCTACAGGAAGTGCTTACACAAGGGAAAATTGATTAGTTAATGGCTGAACAAGGACCCCATCGTGCTCAAGGCAGGGGGGTTTTGACAAGCAATCTTGGAACATGACACATTCATAAAATGAAGCAGTCAGCTCTCCCCTTCCTCACCTTCCCTCTGGATAGGTAACTGAGACTACAGGGCAGGTGCAGTGCATGTGATTAACTAGCCCCACAAAGACCAGAATTGAGAGTGCTTCTATGGAGGCCTGTCTAAAAATGAAAATCTACCATATTCCCAACCATCGCTATTTAGTATTCTGGTGTGTGACTGTTTATTCGATCCATTGTTGATGAAGCTGCTTTTAACATATTGAACAAAAATTAAGTAATATTTGCACATAGGAAAAAATAAAATTGCAGAAGCAATCCAAGAGGAAAACCCTGGTCTTTTATAAGAATTTATTTCTTTATCTTATAAGGTTATTATGTAGTGCATTTACAAAGTTCAAAAAGTTTACTTTGACTAGTGAAATTTCTATCTCTGCATCTTTTACCTTGCCGCTCTGACTCTATAGGTAGGTAGTGTTTTTATTATTGTGAGATATATTCATCACATAAAATTTACCATTTTCACCATTTTAAGTATGCAGCTCTGTGATATCAAGTATATTCACATTATTTTGCAACTATCATCACCATCCATCTCCAGAACTTTTTCATCGTCTTAAATTAAAACTCTGTATTCATTGAACAATAATTCCACATTCTCCTCCTCTCCTTCAGCCCCTAGCAATTTTCTGTTTTAACCTCTATTTTACTTTATGTCTCAATAAATTTTTGCCTATTCTAGGTACCTCATATAAGTGGTCTCATTCAACACTTTTCCCTTTCTGTGGCTTTTTTCACTTAGCATAAACCTTGCAAGGCTTATCTATGCTGTAGCATGTGTCAGAATTTCATTTCTATTTAAGATGGAATAATATTGAATAATATTCTAGTGTCTGTATAGACCACATTTGTTTTGTCCACCAATGGACATTTGGATCGCTTCCACCTTCTGGCAATTGTGAATGAAGGTGGTAGTAACAGCGGTGTACAAATACATATCTATTCAAGTTCCTGCTTTTAATTCTTTTAACTATATACCCAAAAGTGAAATTACTAGGTCCTATGGTAATTGTGTATCTAATTTTTTTGAGGATGGTAGTTACTTTATTATTTCCTCTTTGCTTTTAGTAATTCTGTATGCAGATAGGAAAAAAACAAAAATATGTACTAATTTCCCTGTTTCTTATACAGAAGATAGAATATTGGATTAATATAGTATTAACATTATTTTCTGAAGATATTTCCATATCATTACCCAGAGGGCATCCTCATTCTTTTTCAGTCTTTCCCTTTTGGTAGCTGCATAATATTCCCTCAGTGACTATGCTATAGTTTATTTAAACAGTTGCTCTAACAGAAATGCCACAATAAAAAAAATCTTGTACTTATGTAATTATGTAAATATGAGATGTATATGTAGGACAGATTCCTAGAATTGGATGGCTGGATCTAAGGGTAAATGTAATTTTAATTTTGGTAAATATTGCCCAATTGCTCTGCATAGAGGATTTATCCTATTTACTGGCAAGAAATGAGTTTCTCTCATTTCACATATTTACCATGCATTTCAGATTTTTGCTAATCTGCTAGATGAAACCTGATAACTCAGTATAGTTTTAATTTGCATTGTTTTTACTCTAATGAGTGCAAGCAACTTTGCATGTTTAAAGGTTGTTTTTTATTTAAATTTCATATTAATATTCTTTGCCCATTTTTTCTACTGATTACTGGCTATTTTCTTATGACCATCTAGAAACTCCTTGTATACTTGAAAGGTTAGTTGTCTGTTTGAGTTGGAATGAGTTGCAAATATTTGTCCCAGTTTGTCATTTGTCTTGTGGCTTTGCTTAAGACATTTTGCCCTAGAAAATTACTGTTTTTTTATATAGTTAAAACTATTTATCTTTGTTTTTTGATGCCTGAATTTTGAGTCATAGTTAGAAAGGTCTCTGAGTTCCAAGGTTATAAAAGGTATTGTCTATATTTTCTTTTAGTAATATAAAGCTTTTTAAAATATATAACATTTCACTCCCATATCTTTTTGGAGTTGTCTGGAATACAGTGAAAGGTTCAGGTCCTCTATCTCATTGCAGATGGCTACTTCATTGTCCTCAAAAAATTTATTAAAAGTCTTCTCTTACCTAATTCATTCGATATATTATCTTTACTATGTACTAATTTTAGGATGCATTTTGGACTGTGTGGGTCTCCATCCTTTTCACTGTGTCTGTATCCATGCCACACCACCACACTACTTGATTGTTGAAGTTTTGTACTGTATTTTAATACTTAGCATAAATAAAAACTCCTTTATTAAAGTTTTTCTGGCTGGCTGATATTTTTAATTGAATCATGTGACATTTGTAAATTCGGTAGAATTGACATCATGATGTTACATCTTCTAACTTAATACATTGTCTTTCCATTTGTTTTTTACTTTTGTATTCATCAGGACTAATTAAAAAATTTCCTCATAAAGATTATAAAAATCTTTAATTAAGTTTCTTGTTGGTAATTCATCTCCTGTTATTTTTATAATTATTACAGTTTTTACACTTTCCTAAGGTTATTGATTTCTGATATAGCCTATTAATTTATTGAGCTAATTGTTTTTAATAGTTTTTCAGAAGATTCTCTGGGGTTTTACAATTACATAAACGTGATATCTACAACTAGTGATGGTTTTTCTACCTTCTTTCCAATTCATACCTCTAATCTGTTTTTCTTACCAAATTGCATTGTTTAATGTCTCCAGGAAAATATTAAGACTAATGGTTATTTTATAACGGAGGTCTATATCAAGTTTTATGGTTCTTTCTTTGAATCATCTATGATGCTATGCTATTAACCCTTGATTCTCTGAAGAGAATGTCCAATTAACATCTATTTGATTCTTTTAAAATTTGGGTCCAGCCTCTCCACCCTCGTTCACTTCCTCTAGGTCATACTTTATTGTTATTTTTTCATATGTCTCACGTTATTCCCTTTGAAAATTCCTTTGTTTCTAGAGTAAACCCTCAAATGATATTTTCATGTAGGATTTATGAGTAGTGTATTTTTTGTGTCCTTGCATATCAGGAAGTGTTTTTGTTTTACCTTGGTGCTCTGCAAATTATTTGGCTGGGTGTAGAATTCAAGAACCAAAGTCAGTTTTCATCAGAACTTTGAAGGCTTTGCCACCTTGCCTTGTAAAGTCTACTGTTACTAATGGAAAGTCTGATAGCAATTTGATTTTTATCTCTTGGCATGTAGCCAGTTTTTCTTTCTCTTTTGGAAGTCTTTTATGTTTTTTAAAATTTATTCTTTGGAATTCTGACATTTCATCAATTTGGACTCAGGGGTATTTTTTTTGTTTGTCTTTTTCATCCACCCACTTAATCCTCAGTAGATAGTTTTAATATGAAGATTTCTAACTTTTCAGCCTACAACTCTGTAAAGTATGATTATTATTTCCAATTTACAAAGAAGGTTTAGAGAGATAAACCCATTTGCCCAAGGTGCCTGGTTTCTCCACTATGTTATACTTGTAGTTACTTGAAATAGACCTGCAGGCCATAATTTAGATCACTCTTAGTACAGAAGTATAAAACACTTTGATTTAAAAAGTTTAAAGTCATATAGTTGTTGCCTTCGAATTTTGGTGTTCATGACAGTAATGATTAATAAATTAAAAAGTTCATATTTACAAGTTCTATCGATTATTAAAAGAAAGAAAAATACTTGAATAGTTACATTCCCATGGGCTCCCTCTCTGACTATACCTTAAGCAAATCACTTCTTTTATAGGCCCCTAAAGGTGAGAAGGATGCAGAAGTCGTGGAAGATGCAATAGTAAAATTTGGAATCTAACCTTGAATCACATTTTCCCTGTTGGTGGGAGGAAAAGGTAGGCTGAAATGCATATTATATATATCAAGAATTCATAGTTAATTTTGAATTTGAACAGTAAACTGGTAGAGGGGAGACCATGTGTTCTCAACATGTGACAGATCATCAAGAATTTATGAGTCATAATATTTTTAAGCCAGGGAGTTCCCTAAGGTCATGTTGCAAATCAGTGGTGGAGGAAATAATAAGTATTTTTTTAAAGATATCAAATTCCTTTCCCACCATATCAACTGAAGACATATTTTCTTACCTCTTTTCTCCATAAGCACTCAGAAAAATTGCCATGATTAGCAAGGAAAGCACCAAATTCCCTTTAACATGTTGGGCTTTTTAAGCCATAAATAATATAAGCCAGATTCTCCCACTCCAGCTAGTGGTCAGCTCCATAACTAGACACACACAGAAAAAAGGGATGGTGTGTACTTAGGGCAAAAGGATCATAATTCCAAAGGCTACAGGTAGTTGTTCTGGTGCGTTGTGGACAGCATTTTCCATTGGATGGATAAAATGCAGTGTTGTGATATACAACCAAGATACTCTATACCAGACCTCTCAGCCTCAGCACTACTGAAATTTTGAGTCAGTCTTTGCTGCGGAAGGCTGTCCTGGGCATCGTAATATGTTTTACAATACTCCTGGCCTTTACCCACTAGATACCAGTTTGAGAACCACAAATGTCTTTCAGACATTACCAAAAGTCCCTTGGGGCTGGGGCAATTGCCCCCCGTTGAGAACTACTGATGCACACAGATTCAATAGAAAAAAGTTTTGTTTTGTTTTGTTTTAAGAAAATAACTCTGGAAAACATATAACAGGTTTTCTGAAATACATTCTGCTTTTCATGCTGGAGTCTTTGAAGATTATGTGTTAAAACATAAACATTTCCGGCTCTGGAAAGAGGCGAAGAACCTTTATATAAATACAATGAACACTTGGGACCATCAAATAGCAGTACTGAACTACACCAAACAAAAGTCTGTGTGTAGCATGAGAAATAATTTTCTGAGCAGATTATTAATCTCAGCTTTGTGTTACTAATAGCACAAACAAAGCAATGAATCTCTTTGTTTATGCCTTTATGCTACTAATGTCTAAATATGATAGAAAAAACATATCCTTACTTTGAAAATAGAACCACCATTGGTAAGGATGATGCAGTCAGCAGGGTGCTCTAGTTGGTGCTCTCTAAATTCTATTTTTGCTGAGCGGAGCGGCAGCATTAAAAAAGACACTGAAGCTTCGAATATGTTAAACCACTTTTGCTGCACATTTTTGCTTGGATAAATTTGCTTAATGGTCATAACTTATGCTCTGAAAGATAATCTTGTGCCAAATATTTGGAAGGTGAATGAAGGAATTACTCAGTTTAACTAAGAGGCTGAAATAGAACAATTTCCATAAAAGCATTTGAACTTTTTGACTGTTGCCTAATACCGAAGTTACTTTCTTCTGTTTACTGTATTGACAATGGAATGTGGCCTAAGATGCCTATAAAAGGAATTTTCTGTTATTTGAACATTGACCCAACCTATCTTTCCTGAGCGGGGGTGGGATGAGGATGGGGTGTGTATGTATGAGGGAGGGGAGACACAGTGAGAATAATAATAAAATATAAAAAGTTTTTAGTGAAAAAAGGAAATCTTTAAGTGAAAATGACTTATTTGTAAGTCCATAGTTATTCTACATTAAGCTTTTTTATGAACATTAGATCCTTATACATATATAAATAAGTGGCTATATAACAGTATTTATACACACACACACATAATATGTGTACACTATTATGTATATAATATGTGTGTGTATCCAGACACACTCATATGTACATCTTTGACCTCTGTAACAACATCTAGTGCTGAAAAGCCACCATTGCAGAACACCAGGGAATATGAACATTGTTTAATTTGTGAGGTGTTGGGATTATGAATAAAATTGTTCTATTTATTGTTTAGTGTTCCATAATGCCATCTGCTAAACCAGCCAGTCAATCAATTCAATCAGTTCATCAATTAGCTGGTTGGTTGCAAAAGGTCTGGATGTCTGCAGTGGGAAAAGGATCCTGAGCTTCCTGAAAGAGCACCTGTCCAAAGCCGTAGCTGGAAAAAAACCCCAGGAATCATGATTAAGAGTCTCTTCTTTGGCCAGCATTTCTGAATATTTACAGCCTCCTATTCAGAGGAAGAATGAACAAGGAATATATATATATATATATATTCCCCAAGACAGTGGAAAAAAAACCCCAAACCACTTTTCTAATAGCAGGATGAAGAAGATGAGAATCAAAACAAGGAAGAGAGCCAGCACAAAATGAAAGGAAGGTGCTTTGCAGACGAAGTTCAAGGTTTTGATAAAACCCAGCGAATCCATTGTCAGGCCTCTGCCCGGCCTAACCTATCAGAAAGAGAAAGGGTGAACCTTTCCTTTCTCCTGGCTCATAAAAATAGCAAATTCAAAAGGAAACTTGAAATGAAGAAGCAGCAATAATTATGGGGTTTTTTAGAATAGATATAGTAGCTTCAAATAAGTCCTCATGAAGAATATCTAGAAAGGTTCCTAAAAATTCATAAATTACATTTCCTTGAGATGAGCCTGCACCAAAGAAAGCACAGAGGGGAAACAATGTGTTCGGCATCGGTCTTTCAAACTAGAGGAGTTTGAGCTCCCTTTGAGCTCCCTTCTGTAAGCCAGGGGAGGGAGAGCAGCTTGTGTCCTGGCAGGGAGGTATGGAGGAGGGGTGGCTGAGGGCTTTATGTCCATCTTTTAACCCTGCCTCCTCCCCTCCACCCTGATTCGACACTGCTGCAGCAGAATAGAAGGAACCTGGTTCTCTCTGCAAACCCCAACTAAGATTCACGTGTTTACATACCTCTGAAATTCAGCGTGAGAAATACTATAAATACACAAAGAAGTGGATTTAAATGTTTTTTAAACCAACATGTGCTAGGGAAAGTGGAGTTATTAATATCAGGAATAAGTAACCCATCTTTTGAAGACCTCATCATCAAAAGTATAAATCTGCCTCTACTGTGAGTGGAAACTGGTCCTGAAGGAAACCCAAAGGTGCAGCACAATATTTCCTGTGTGCTCATGTCTTTGATGATAGCTTCCATTCATACTGTCACTTGGATATTCAACCATGTAATCAATTATCCATATCAGTGAATAACTTTTAAAAACTCCAGGCCAACAGAATTCTCTCTGGTCCCCCATGTTTTCCACCATTCCCACCCCTTCTCAACCCACCACTTTCTCTATGCTGTTAGGTTAATAGCAGATTTCATCTTGGACTAAGAAAAAAGAATGCTCAGTTCCCCTCCTGAAAAAACAAACAAGCAAATATCTCAGGAGAAGCAGAATATAGTCTATGATGTATCAGTTTTTGCTGTGTTATAAACCCTTCTAAAACTTAGTGGCTTAAAGCAGCAATCATTTATTAGCTAATAATGCTGACACAGCAGTTTGGACTGGTCTTAGCAGAGAGGTTCTGCTGGGTCTTACCTGGGCTCACTCATTGACCTTTGTCAGTGGGCAGGTGGTCTAGGACCTGCTTGGGCTAGGACAGCTTTACTCACAGGTTTGCCGGTTGGTGCTGTCAGCTGGGGTGAGAAGGCTCCCTGGGTCACATGTCTCCACGGAGCTAGCCTAGGCTTACGGCAGCTTCAGGATTCCCAGGGGCAGCAAGTAAGCCCTGAAAAGAGACTTTTCAAGCCTCTTTTTTAGTCAAAGCCAAGCCTCAAGGGGCTGAGAAATAAATACTTGATGGGAGATGCTACCAAGCCATATTGCAAAGGAGTGTGCATAAAGGAATTGGAGAAGTTCAGGCCACTTTTTGAGTTTACCATATATGACTATTCATACATTTAAAAATGGAGGTTACAAGACATGTTAGAAGTTCATTCAGGCCAATCTCCCATCAAAAGACTGAATCAACAGCTATCATAAGTGATTTTCCAGTCATTGCTGTGATTATTATAACTCCTTTGCTTACAATGAAATGTGACTGCATCCATGTAACTTCTATCTACTGGTCTCTGCTCTGCCTGTGAGGCCAGACATACAGACCAAGCACGACCTCGCTTCCATGTGACAGCCTCTGATTTGTCATATGACTGCTCTGGCCCCTGGGTCACTCCTTTTATCCCAGAACCTTCTACTATTTTTCATCAGATATGGCTGCAACATCTAAAACATTCCACTCTGCTCCACCTGTGCCCCAACTTTAGACTGATGCCAACCTGAGCTGAAAGCAGTGTTCCAGGTATGATCCACCAGCATGCAGAAAAAAGAACTGTCCTTTCCTTTATTCTATATTCTTTCCTTCCTTTAAGGAAGCCTTCCATCACTCTGTAACAAGTTGTATGGGCAGCCACAAGTCCCCCCAGCGTATAAACAGATGCTGTTGTGAAAGAAGATAGAGATCCTTATATTCTTGTTAAATTTTATTTTACAATACTGATTCATTTTTTCCTACTGCTGAGTCCTCTCAGGTCCTTTATATTGGCTGGCAAAGTATCGTGGTGACACAGATGTCACTCATAACTGGATCTTTGTTCACATGCTGGATAAACTGTTGACTAGGACAAGACTGAGGGCAAAACATTAGGGCGGGGCACTAGGAGGCTTTAATTTCCAACAAAATGGCACCAAGATAACTGCTCTAATGGTACCATCGTCCTGCTTTAACGCGGGGGAAGTGGAGACTGTCAGATTCATCACTAAAATCCAGTTAACACGATGTCGATCTCATTCTTCTTCACCAGACTGGTTAACCCACCCATAAGAGATGAGATTAGTGGGATTCCTGATGAACTAAATAGTCACAAAATATTCCTAATTATACTGTATTGTGCTACATATAATGTGCACCCGCAGTTTTGGCCCAAATGTTCAGGAAAAAAATCTTTCATTTAAATTTTTAAAACAACTTTTTATTTATTTATATTTAGAAATGAAACTGATGATCATATTCTAGGGTATTACTTTGCATGTGGATATCTTTGCTTTCTAGAGTTACACTTTTAATACATAAACATAAATAAAAATTAAAAACATTTACATAGATATGGAATTAGTACTACCTATGTATAATGTGCATCCATATTTTTCCCTCAAAAATGTGGGGGAAAAGTGCACATTATACATTGCAAAATATGGTAATTTGTTCTGAGACTGATATTAATCCAACCAATCTATATTAAAAACCATGATACTTATCTCCTGTAATTTCCTGGTTTTGTTGTTTTGTTTTGTTTTTCTGTGCTCCACAGTTTACTCCCCAAAGAACACTGAAAGTGGGTTCAGATGAGTTTTCGTAAGGTCTCTCTCCGTCTCCTGGGACATCATCGCCCTAGTCCAGCAGACCTGCTTATTGTTCATCAGGCAGCTGTATGTGCCCATTGCTTAGCTCAAGTATCAAAACTCTCATACAAATTCATGCCTCCACTCACTGTGCATATACTAAACAGCTACTGTGTCTTAGGCACTGGAGCCTTTAGCTGGAGGGCCATTTGCGAATGAACATTCCTAGAAATGACACCAAAGAATTGCTTTCATGTCATGATTTGGACTTTGGAATTCTTCTACATTGACTGGGAAGCTGATGACTAGTTTCAAGAAGGAAAATGATACAGTAATCAAATCTGTAGGTTAAATAGATCTCTCCTGAAGGAGTTCAGAGGATAGTGTAAGGGTGCAAGTTAGGACACTCCTGCGGTAAACTAAGAGACACAATGAAGAGCTGAATTAAGACAGTGGCAGTGGAGAAAAAAGTGACGTTCCTTTAGCAATGGAATAGATGTAGGATAGAAAGATGGTGGCAACTGATTGAATGGAATGACATAACTGTCCTTAGTTTCTGGCTTCATTAAATAAATGGTTGGACATTGAGAAAAGGAGTAAGTTATTGATTTTATGTTACTATTTCCTGGGTTACACATATTTTATTAAATTTGAATTATTTTAGGAATTTCCTAGGTAGTCACAATCATTTTCCATGTCTCTCTCTCTTTTTTTCTTATTACTTGGTGCCTCTTATGATTGCATAATCAGGTGAAAACATTCTGGAATATCCCAAGACTCTTAGCATTTGCTCCCTTTAATATCTTATATGGTTGAGATGCCTTAATACTTTTCTTAGACATTCAAAAATCTTTCACTTGACTATGTTCCACCTCCCTCACCCAGGTTACCAAGAATTCACTTTCTCCTGAAGTTTCCATCACATTCACTTTACCAGTAAATTTCTCTAAATCTAAAATGATCTAGATCACCTCCTCCCTTACCTTCCAGGACATGAAATGATCAACAGCCAGTCTACAATTTCTCAGATTCTCTGACTTCTTACTGAGTGAGATTCAGACTTGGTGTCTTGATGCTTAAAGTCCACCATCACTCCCTTAAATTTCTTGCTTTTCTCAATTTTATAATTTATTTCAAAAGCATATTATCCATTTCCTATACTTGGCCAAAAAGTCTGTAGGATATTATCCTATCACTTATGTAGCTGGGGGAGACACTAGAGGTATAGAATTTCCAGCCTAGAAAGGACTGGAGAGCCCATCTCATGCTCCCTTTAAAGGTAAAACAAAACAAAACAAAAACAAAAAAACCCACCCGAGTCCAGGGAGGTTATGTGATTTCTGTAAGATCACATAATGGTTAGTTAGGGGCAGAGCCAGAGCTAGAATATATATCTCCTGATGTTTAGCCACAATTTACATTATGTTTTTCCCTTGGCAGGAAGTCAGACACTAGGACTCAAGTAAAGAATTCAGGGTATTCCACTTCCAGCACTACCAGAGCCCAATGACACAGTAAGAATATAATGTGGAAGTGTATAACTGTGTGATGCTGTGGAGTTGTCCTTATATAGTAATTGCTAGACCCTCGGATACTGATATAGCTTCAGCTACATTCTTCAGTCGAAAGAGCCCACAACTCTGGGTGTCTTTGCCCCGACAGTTTTCTTACTCCTCAGGGGTTTCACTGACCACTGGTGAGCACCCTGTGGATACCCATGGCTCCATGAAGAGCTGTGTTCCCTCACAGCACCATCAATCATGTTTCCTTTTGCACTGCTTTATTTGGTTCACTAGCAAATCTAAAAGAAAGTGGCATTTAACCAAGCCCAAGTTGTTATTCTTGCTCATCTCTAAATTTGAACCAGGACTTTGAAGTCTGGTTTATTTCAGGTGAATTCCAGAAAATCCCCTTTTACAACTGCCCCCTTGAAACAAGGCACCAAATATATCTAGCAAAGAAAGAAAACTAATAATAAAACAAAATTTTAAAATAGCTCCAATGAAGAGAGGGGTGGTTGCTCTGAGAGCAGACACATGGAGCCTGTGCATGGCAAGGCTCTGTGGAGAAGCCATTGAGCCTCAAGCAGATGGGCTAAGTCATAGCATCACTCCTGTGCCATGCTCCAGCCTCTCACTGGTTGCACTATGAGTCCCCCAAAGGAGCTTTTACCCTTAATTAGACCACAAGGGTGTCTTCCAGCATCTGTTCCTGAGGAGAAAGAATCTCATCTAGAAGATACCAGATCACCTGCCTGAAGGTGTTGTAACTGCCTCTGGGGGTGGGGAGGAGCTGTGAGTTGGCATGCCATTGATGACCTTGTTCCCTGGAAGACCAAGAAATAATGTGAGGATCCAGCATCAGGGTGTGGTGTCATACAGATGCCCTCTGTTGAAGCTCTTTCCCTCTGGGACATTAGAGTATCCTTGTGGGACCAGGAGACCTAACAAATGTAATGGCATTTCCATATGCTCCCTGCAGAACAGACAGGGGCAGCCCCTGAGTCTCCACCCTTTTAATTTGACTTCCTTAAGAGAACTGAAATGAAACATGCTTGGCTCTATGTTATGAAGAATTATCCATATTTGGGGAGGGTGGGAGAAATGAGGCATCTCCACTACATTTCCCCAACCCTCACCTCAATTGATAATCTAGGATGTTTTTGATTTAAGTGACTTGGTGTTAGAGCCAATAATCTGAAAGTGAGAGTGAACGTTGGAATCTAGGATCCTCAAATCATTTCCTGCTATGTTGTTGCCTCATTGCTTTATCAAAGGTTTTTTGACAACGACAATCACAGACATGGTGTCAGATGCTGGAAGTCACTTGGCTATATTCCACCTCCCTCACCCTGGTTATCAAGAATTCATTTTCTCCTACCGTTCCCATCACATTCATTGATAATAAGTTGCAATACAATATTGTTTCCCTTTAAAGTGAATACAACATTTTTTAATGTTGAAGAGGATAGATAAATCTTCATGTTACTCATCCTTCTGCGTCATAATAGTCTTTTAGTTCTTTTAAAGGACATAATAATATGACAATACCATACACACTGGTAAGTTATTTCTTCAAGCTTGCTTTAATCTCTAAAGAGCAATGAGCAACCATAGGCTGCCCCAGATCTATGCACATAGTCTGAATCCATGAAAATACTGCATTCTCTCATTTTTTCTCAGTCAATCTGATCCTGCCAGTCAAGTTCTTTGGGGCCAGGAGGACAATGCACCCATACAGCTCATAACTGTAAGATGAAAATTGATTTAAAGTATCTACAGAAATGTGAAGTAGAAGGATAATTTTCCATCTCATTGTCGATTTGGGTTTTAGTCCTTCTCATCACAGGGTCTGTGGCATATTTTAGATTCTACCAAGATAATATCTCAGGATTCCTAGGGAAATGAACTTGGACTCGAGTAACTAGACTTTCTTTGTTCATCTTGCACTTGAACTTCTTGAAAAAATAAGCAGATTAGATTATCTCAGTGTCAAACATTTCTATTGGTTAGTTGATGCCAACCACCTACCTATAACATGGCAGATATCGCTTAAGCCTAGTGACCTGAGCTAGGACACTGGTTCTCATCTGATTCCAATCATCTGTGTCCAGAGCAAACATGCTGACTGACTTTACTTCCAAAAGTGAGCATCCTGTGCAAGTCAGAACTACTGAGATAGGACAAAGAATTTAGGGCCGTTTTGTTTTCTTACAAGGGAGTTGTGCTATTGCAGGTACATAAGACTTCACAAATTCTTCCATAATGCATCCACTACCCATGCCCCCCATGTGACCACACCAATCCACTTAAGTCCAGCCACTATTAAAATCACCCAAGCTTAGAGTCTGGAGTAATTTCTATTATTGCAAAGTCTGTTTTTGCTACACATGTTGAAAAGAAGGTCCTCAAAGGACAGACCTATTAGAGCATTCCTCTGAAGTTCATCAGAGATGGTTTCAGGTGGTCGTGTGATTTCCCAGATGAAAGGGATGACAGAAGTGCAAATTATTGACATTAAAGGGGAAAGAAGAACATTGGAAGCTCAAGTGTAGTTTGGGGGGAAATCAAAACGAAGAACAAAGGAAAGGAAATTTAATTCAGGTGTGTTCCTTAAAAGATCCAGCTCTGATTTTGATCTTGAAAAAAATTTTTTGAGGAAAAGCTGTTTCCAACTCTGTCCATCTTCTAACCTATTATAATGTCTTTCTTCTGTTGAGTGATTTGGTGGGGAGGAGGGAGTCAGTGATAAAGTGATAGTAGAATTGATATTTTAAAATAATAGCTTGTTTATATAAAATGATGACAGTTGTAGAAACCTGTCACAAATATCTAGGTTAGTACAAAGAGTAAAAAAATATAACTTGCAGAAGTATAACAAAACAGCAGCAACAATTGTATCACTATTATTCTAATATTATTCTTTTGCTATTTATCTCCCTCGTAAAGATATAATGTTTCATTTCAGGTAGAAAATAGAAACTGTGTAGGCATCAGAAGGAGCAGTATTGTCATAATTGGATTGTTTCAAAAGTTAATGTGTGGTTTTCTCTCTTTTCCTCTTCTTTTCAGTCTCTCTGGGGGACCCTAGGAGGGATGTTTCAGCCAGATTGACAGTTACACATAAGGTAGCAACAGTTTAGACTGAAAGATGAATTTGCAAGATTGTTATAGTTAATGCCCTAATTAATAAAACAAAAAAGGGACCATTTTTCCAAAAATATTTGCCTAGTATACATACAATATATTTTTTAAAAATTAGTATTAGTCTTAACAAATGGAAGAAAAACAGTTTGTTTAGTGGTCAGAGCACAGGGCTGTGAGGCTGAAGACCAGTCCCCTGCTTCAGTTTTCTCAACAGTTAGGAGATAATATCAACTGCTCCGGGTATCTCAAAGGTGCAAAAAAATTAAATAAGGGAAAATTTTTATTTGATATACAGTTACGAAGGATGTATAGCCATGATGCTTTTGCATCTGTATGACTGCAATCAGTAATGAAAAAGCCCATTCTGGGTGGTGAATTGGCTACAAGAAGCGCCAGCATTAGGCAAAGTGGGAAGTAATGATGCATTATTTTGGATAGCACTTCCTGCAGGCTTCTAAGTGAGAACCACTTTTCTAGACTCTGCCCCACCAAGCACAAATATAGCAGTGTTTCCCACTGATCTCCCATGCTGACGACTCCTCCTCCGTTTCCCTTTAAAGCTTTCTTATTCCTTGACTCTTCAAAGCAATTTGAGAGGCTATGATAATGGTTTCATGTGTCATTCTCACCCAAGATTGTTTGCATTTTAACATGTCTTAACCCATAGGAGTGATTTTAATGACAGATCTTGGGCTCCTGTTCATTCATTTATTACTATTTTCTTCAAGCTTTGGGTGACTTGTTCAACAGCTATTCACTGAGATTTGACTATGTGCCAGGCAACATGCTAAAGCTGGAAATGCAACTGAGAATGAGAGGGTCTTGGCCTGGGCCCTCATGTAGCTGACTTGGAAATAGACATTTGTGGACGAAAAGAGTCTCTGTAATAAATCTACCCAAAGTGACCTCGTGGGCTGGTCTGAACATAAATTCCTAACTGGGCAGGTCATGACGGGTAGTCACACCACTGGACTATAACTTCATTAAAAAAGGTTATCTTTTCCTCGAGCAAGGCCAGTCCATTGTTTTCATGTATCTACGTTATGAAATGCCTGTTTTACAGACCCTCTCAGAGGCATAATCACCCTCCAGAAAGTACATAATCTTGTTAACTAACCTGTAATTCAATCATAGAGATTTCCCTGCCTTGCTCCCTTCCATGCTCATGTAATTTTCCTCAGGTCCCCTTCCTAATTACAAATGTACAAAGGAAACTGCCATCCTGGGTAGCATTTGAGATCTTGCTTCCTAACATGCCATTGGTTTGGCTCAAATACACTCTTATAAGATTATCTACATCCAATAGAGAAGAATCCACATGAAAAGGGCTTTGATGGGGTGGCCTGAGTTGTGATAAACATCTAGGTGCTGTGACAGGGTGCTTGGGGGATTCTGAGAGTAGCATGTAGGTTTTAATGCCTACCACTTAGGAAAGTTCTGTCCTCATCTACAAAAAGGGCCATTTCTATTTAGCAGAAAGTGACTGCAAAAGGGGAAAACGTATTGGGAGTCAAAGGCCCTAAGTTTAGCCTCAGTTCAGCTTTACCAGTTGTGTTTCTCTGGAGAATTCACTCAACTCTTCAGAGCCTTGGCTTCTTCCATGGCCAAAAAATGAGGGCAGAAGAGTGACTTTTGTGGTAATTATCAGTTTTAAACTTTTATATAAAAATGTTTTTCCAATATGTAAATTAACCCTTGCAAACCTAAGGTCCAAATGCAGTTCTCCTTGGCTGTTTTCAAAGCATAAACTTCTTTCCCTTTTATTTTTTTTCCATGAAGTCATTTCTTGGCCACTAATCTTTGCTGCACTTACAACTTTCTTGGAAATCTGATGTAAGGGCCTTGCTCAAATGAATGATAGCCATGTGTTCTCTGCTGCCATTCCACAGGCAATGAAGAATGGGCTGATAACCAACAGGGGATGCCCCACAAAGCCCAGCTCTCCCCATCAGACATCATCTCCTTTTCGGATCGGAATGGCTAGGTCCATTGCAAATGGCAAATGTAATGAACCTAGCCAAGGGGGGTGGGAGAATAGAAAACAGTAAAGAAAATAATACTTCTAAAACAGATAAGCACACTCCGACATGAGCACTTTCCTTGTTATCCAGCTTTAAGAAACATGATCCTAATAGAGTCAAATCAAAACGACAACTTCTCTAAGACATGTAATTATAAAAAATGAAAAGCACTTTAGAAGTCATTTTATCCAACGCCTACACTTCAGAGCTGAGGAAATTGAGGCTCAGATAGGATAAACTGTTTTGGCCAAGAACCCACAGCTGGTTGGAAGCAAGCCAAGGCCAGAATTCAGATTTTCTGATTCCCAGGCTCTGGGTCTCTCTCTTTCTCTCTCTTTCTGTCACCTGGCTACCTACCCCAGACTCTACCACTTGTCTTTAGGCAGCACGTGTTTCAGAGTGACCCACTACCTCTTAGAGTCTATTCTGGTTCCTCACCTCTGAAAAAAAAAAGAGGATTTCCTTATTTTTACTTAAGTTTACCATATCTTCAGAACACTCAGCATTCATTCTGTGGGTGCCTCCCTTGCTGGAGAGCCTTTGTTTCTGGCCCCTGGAATTCCTACTTTTTTTACTGCCTATTTTCTTTGTGGCCTAACAGTGTACCTGCATTCAAACAAATGCATCAGGGTTGAACACAAAGCAAGACTGCCAAAGAACCAGTTAGGGGGGTTGTTTTACTCAGCACAGTATTTTGTGATTTCATGCATCTCTTTGATGAGATTCGAATGTCAACTCTGTAGAACAAATGTTAGAGCCATCAGTGGAGCCGTGAAGGTCAGAGACAGCCCTCTTTGCAAGTCTGTAATGCCTTTGGTTGAATTGGGGTCTGCGCCAAACCCTTTCGGTGTTTCTCTGCTCTTCAGAGGGTGTGCAGGAAGACATGAGTGGAAGGTGCCCAGCCAGCAGCCAGACCACCAACACCAGCTTTCTCTTCTAACTGAACCATCCAACCACAAGGGAAAAATGAATGCCGCTCCACTCTTCCTTTTCATGTACAGGGGATATGTAGTTTAATTAAAATGATTCCTAGAAATTCATCCTCATTTTCTCTGAGAGAGAGAAAATGTAGCCATGTTTTGCATTCTCTTAAGAAGATGAGACAGCAAATACTTGGTACATATATCATAGGACAGTCAATAAACAACAAGAAGAGCAAGATAAATGATCTCAAACCTATAATCTCTGTACATGCACACTTTCAGGATATTTTAATCAATCAGTATGCAGACATTTATTAAATATCTACGTGAAAGGCACTGAACTAGTCGTTTTTCTGATGTCCGACTTCCAAAATTAAAGTGAATTTGCAAGTATAAAAGTGTTGTTGTATCTAAGCAAGAAGGGAATGAATGCAGTAATGTATCCTATACATGCCCCAATGCAATGCTTTCAAAGGTCAGGTCACCCACCTGTTGGTTATTTTAATAAGGGAATTCGGGTAGCAGCTGGGACTCTGCCATAAATAACTTGCACACCAGTGTTCTAACATTGAGCCTTTCTTGTCTTTTCTTTCCAAGGGACCTGGATTTTGGAGGTGTCTCCAGTGATCATTCTCTACAAAACCATAGAGAATGACAGTGGCTGCTTTGTGATTACTATCACTTTCTTCTCAGCAGCCCTTTCCACTCTCAAGCTGGCTATCGGCTTGAAAGGACTTTCCACATTCAAGGGTCAGAAAAATACCAACTGCACAAGAATAATCACTGTTACCATCTGAGGCCATTTATATCACTTCCATTAAATAATGAAGCCCACCCACATTTCAAAATCTTCCAATAGCTCCTTATTACCATTAATTTTAACCTCAAAAATCACAATCTTGGCATTTGAAGCTCTGACAAAGCTCCCAGCTTCCCCATGATTATGCTCCCTGCCAACTATAGCTGTGTTGGCTCCTTCCCAATTGTATCTGACTCTACTTGATCCACTGGATGTTATCCCAGATCTAGAAGAGCTTAGCATCTGCCTTCTCCCAAAAAGGCCTCCTTATCATGCAAACTGAAGAAGCTTAACCTGAGATGTGCATTATACATCCATATATTAGGTTTGTATGTGTGTAAATGTGTTTTCTATGTCATGGCCTTCATAAGTAGGTTCACCTGTCCATCGTCAAAGAAAATTTAGCACTCAAAACCATGACATAAATGAATTCACCCTCAAGTTTGGCATTAAAACAACAAACACCCAAGTGAGAGCTTAAGCTGCTACCTTAATGGGTCTTCCAAAAGTCAGCAAAAATGTTTCTTTTAGAAAGTGGACTAAATATCTTTTACTTGTTTTATTGCTTCATTGGTACTGGAAAATGTGGTTGTTAGAGCCCACTTTAAAAAAAAATGTGTCAAAGTACAACAATTTTGTTGGCTTTAATTGGCACTGTTACCCCAATACTCATAAGCATTTACAGCTAAGAGTTCCAAACCACAGACAGAAATGTCTTTACATATAAGCTCAAGCACTATTTATACTCCACTCTGTCAATAAGATTTACTCCCTATGTATGAAACCTTCAATAAGAATTGTATTATCTTTAAATTATCCTAGTATAGGGTCTTTTACTTACAAGGTATTCAATAAACACTTTTTGAAGCAGTCACAGAGAATTTAGCTTACAAAAACTCTAGTGATTATCAACATAGCAGACCTCAGTGGTAACCCTTACTTGTTATTTGATTCCCCAATAGGAAATAAAAACTCAGGTTCACCTTTGTTTTCTGATCCCAGAGATTTTAAGAAGACCTCAATGGCTTTGGAGTTTCAGGGTCAGCATTTTCTTAAATTGCCTTTCTGTTCTGCTGAATACACAATTATAACTTTAAAAGGTACTAATCACATTCAAACAATCATTCTACTTGACTTTATAAGAAGAGAATTATATTCATGGAAGTGTTTTTCCTACTAACAGGTAATAATTGTCTGGTTAACCAAGGTTAAATGAACAGATTAAGTGTGCTATCAACTTTTCACATTGCAGAAACACATACACTTCTGACCTGGTGGCCTACATCCTTTCTTTCGAGGAGTAAACAACATTCCCCAAACTGGTTTTAAGTAGTATTTAGCAGAGAGAGTAATTCTTTTTAGGTGGAAGTTTTGATGTTGTTTTCTTTTCCATGAGTTTAAATTAGGCGGATCTACTCCTTGTGGAAGATGAACATCCATGAGTCAATAAGGTGAGTAGTGTCAGTTTAATTTGAGAATTTATGAGGCAATCAACTAAGAATCCCATGAAAATTTATGTCATTTAACCATGAGCACTGTGACCCCTGTTCTTGTTCTTCCAACTCTCTCTTCAGACACAGAAACATATGTTCTGCTCCTACATCCACTTGCAGAAGTGGATGGTTCCAAGGAGTGTTAGGCTTTGAGCAATCAAGGGAGGTAAAATGTGAATATCATCACCAGTGTGGTGATACTCATTTACCAGTTCTGAGTAGCTGTTATGAGACTACTGAAGAACAGCCAAAGATGGAAAAGGCCCTGGGGACTCTATTCCCCCTGTGACCTCTTGCCACACGCAGAATGCTGGGTAGGCAGAGACTACCAAGACATTTTCCGCTATGTGTCAGCCACACCTGGTTCACGGAGTAGAGTTCTTATCCTTGTGTCTGCTTGATGACAGAGACCTTCAGTGGGAGGGACCAGGGCAGGGGTCACTCATCTTAATGCAATGAAAGACTCAGTTTATTCAAATACCCAGGTGACCAACTCACACTCCCCCCACACAAATTCTATGGAGCCACCCAAGGACAGTTTCTTTCTTGCCTGAGACTGCATCCTCCACAGCTAATACAATACCTGCTGCAGAATTGCATTCAGTAAACAGGTTTCAACTGGGTTAGTTGCATGAGGTGTTGGGGTAGGAGTACAGAAACTGCAGTATCTTATTTCCACAACTGCTGAAGTTCACAGTTGTCAGGCCCTTAAGCCCCAAGGTCAGTCATGGAGGGGCAGCTGGTAGAGGCTGCATTATTCCCCAAGGTACATTCTTAATCTATGGCCATTCCAAACAGAACCCATTGCTAAACAGAGCTCCTTCTGATGTCCGTCATGGATATCAGTGCAGTTAGAATTGTCCAGTGCTTTTTGGAGTGTACCTTAGCTTGGATTGATGTCTGTGCCTAATGTGAAAATGTGGTTAAATCTTGGCTTACATTTACTTGTTATTTTAACATTACTCAGGACCCTTTTGGGAGTTTACTATTCTTTGATTTAGATAGTTAGTTGATTTTCCTCTTTCTTCCCTACTCTGTTAGTGGTGAGTAGGTGATATTTGCTCATTCATACCACTCAGGCCACACTAAATCACTCACTTTGATTGTGTATGTAAAGTTATACTATTAGTAAAAATCCTGAAAAATAAAAGAAAATTCAAAATGTGTCTTTAATAGTATCTAAAAGTACATATGTTTAATTTATGTGGACCATCTACCCAGTGGTTAAATCAGAGAATAGAAGTGAGAGAACTATTCAGTATGTTTGTACATACTAAAATGGCTGGTTCGGGTGTGTCGTCCACTTGAGAGTTTGCTCTGAAAAGATGCTATTGTTCTAGGTCCCAATCCATAGGGCTTTATGAAGACTAGAACACTCTGGCCTGTTAATTAGTGGGAAACACAGTGCACTGCACAATGCCTGGCCCATAACAGATGCTCAAGGAATATTTGTTGAATCAGCTAATGAAAGCTTGAAATGCCCACTATGCCTGAAAAATCTTCCCTTATTCTAGACAGAGTTCAGAATTTGTTCTTCTCAAACAAGCTTGTCATGAAGTTTACATATTGAAAAAAAAGATGTCTGCCCAACACTTTTTTTCTACCTGTGAATAAGAAAATAAATTGAAGTAGTATAGACAAATATAGAAACTAAACAATATTAACAACTACAATTGTTTTTAAATGAATTCAATCAAGTTATAAATCACTGAAGATAAGAGAGTGCTTATTATGCACTTGGCCGTCACTTTTAACATTTCCCTGGCTGGCATGGCTCAGTGGATGGAGTGCCAGCCTGTGAACCAAAGGGCTGCCTGTTCTATTCCCAGCCAGGGCACATGGCTGGGTTGCAGGCTGGGTCCCCAGCTGGGGGTGTGCGTGAGGCAACTGATCGAGGTATCTCTTGCACATTGATGTTTCATTCCCTCTTTTTCTCTCTCCTTTCCCCTTTCTCTAAAAATAAATAAAAAAAATCTTTTAAAAAATATTTCAGAAGAAATGACTAGACTGACAGAATGAATTTTAAAGAAATGCATATGGAAATTAAATATTGAACACCATCATATCAAATTGACTTAAAAAAAAAAAAACAACCCTAGGTGGCCATTCTTTCCTGCACTGCTAATTTACTATTCTGATGACTAGAGTGTGGCATTCAGCAAATATCAAATAGCTGCATATATCATAGGCTTCATTCTCCCGCACACTGACCTTGGGTTAACCCTTCATCTTTCATTCTACAGCTAATTAAACCCAGCGACAGTCCAGTGAGACATTCTTTGCTGAAGTATTTAGTGAGGGTCTTAAATTCCTTTATACTTGTCCTAACCGCTGTGCCGATCTTCCCACTGTACATACAGCTCCTTCAGTGTCACAATATTTTGTCAAAAGAACTACATTAATGCCATGGTAACATCATAAACCCATTCCTTGCCCAGCTCTGCAAGGAGTTTATAAAAATCCAGCTGTAAAAATTGGCCATAGGCTGTATGAGCTGGTTGTTTTATGTATGGTAGTTAACCATTTTTTCCCTTTCTTTCCTCACTGCTCCCACTCTAAAACCAGTCATTTAAAAATATTTACAAAGTAATTTAACATTTATTTAGCCATCAAAGAGGAAATTGGAGTTGAGCTCAAGTCAACTTTTCTTACCACTCTGCTGCTTTCTAAGGTCAAAATTGTCACTTTTTTTTTCTTTTTGCCATCTGGGTGAGTTCAGCTGAAATCAGGAGTTCATTTTTCATCCCCATTTCATTTCTTTTTGCTTGGAAATCTTCACTTTCTGAGCTCTTTGAATTTAGTGAGAGCCCCGTATATAGGAAAAATACACAGGCATTCAGTAGAAAGGGGACAGGCAGGGGAGCAACAAGTCATTCCAACACCATTAATCTCCTTCTCACTGGAACCCACTTAACTCCACTTGAAATGGGGTGAAGTTGTTTATTTTTTCTTCAAAGATAAGTTACATAACATATCTGTTTCTCCATTATTCTTAATGGTTTGATTCCCTCCCCCCCACCCACCTTTTTACTGGTTTGGGTGCTTGTATTGAAATTTCATTTACGTTTAACCTAAGATTTAGATAAGGTTAGGTGAGATGTCATAACTCATTGTTGATGATGGAGTTGACACAGGGAACTCTGCATCACCTAAAAAAGGGAGATGTTTAAAAATAAAATTAGTATGGCAGGGGAGAGGAATGGGGGGAAATGGGGACAACTGTAATTGAACCACAACAACAAAAAAAGCAGAAAAAAAAAAACTTGTTAGCCAAAAAGGGAGAAACAAAAAAATCCAAGAAAGAGCCAACCAACATATACTGGAACTGTTTTGAATTAGTCTTTGACAGGATATAAGTATATAAGTACAGACATGTTGACTATGTGACATTTGATAAGTTAGATGCCCTTAAGTAAAATTCAGTTGGATGTATTGATACAATTACCACTTATGCTAATTTACCTCAGGACAAACCTAAAATGTATGTTATTAAATAATTCCTGGTGAAAAAAACTTTCACGGTCAGAATTGTTTATCTAGAGTTAGGCCACCTCTGGACAAATGTGAGCCGGGTCTGTTTAAGGTTGGCAAGATAAAGTGTGCATGTCCAAGGCATACATGGAGTGATTCTGAGTGGGATGAACAGGCTGGCCCGGATACAGTCATGATACTGTGAGGGTGAGGCCTTCTCTTTGGGACCTTCTCCTCTTCTGTTCTCTCTCTCTTTCTCTCATTAGCACAATGCTTGATACCTGGTACGAATGTTCAACATATATGTTCTTTATGAATGATTTGATTTTACCCCTTTCACTTCTAATTAGTAACAATTAGTAATATATTATCTCACGAAATGTATAATTACATCTAAAATCTGGAGAGTTATAGTATCTTGAAATCGTTCACCATAGCCCAGCAAATGCACAACTCAGCCCAGACTAAAAAATTCCCCCTCTCCCATACTGGCAGAATGTAGTGCAATAGCCTCAGAGTCCTGAGTCATAAATAATAGTCATAGGATGCCTGCACTGTAGATGGCTATCAATTTACTTTTAAACATTATTTTCAGGCACTCTGCAGCTTGGAATTCCCCCCTTTCCCCGACACCTTGATGTCAAGAAGAACTACATATGTGGGTCACTTCTGTAAAGGGCCACACAAGTTCATCTGAGGTTACCCTGGAAATTCCCTCCTATGAGTGTGATGGTGCAGTGGAATGAACGGTGATTTTAAAGGGTGAATGAGTTTCAATATAGTCAACCATTCTGAACAGAAAAAAATGAAAGCACTAAAGCTATGTTTTTCTTAATGTTTGATAATTTCCAGGGAGGAGCAAGTACATGGCGAGGTCAAGTCAACAGTTCTGATCTACAGATTAAAAAAAACCCAGAGTTTTCTGCATACTGGTGGGATGAAGCCCAGGTGGATGGATGACCTCACACATTGAAAGAGAGTACAGCATTTAGTGAGATGTGAAGGACTCAAGGTCAAAGTCTCAAAGAGCTTTAACATTCAATTGTTAGAGAGTGAAAATGGTACTCCAAGAAGTGGTCAGAATAAGGAGAAAAACTAGGAGCATGTGGGGGCTGAAGAAATCCAGAGAAGAGAGGGTTTCAAGAAGGTAAGTATGGATAATACTTTTTAGTTCTCATGTAAGGACAAATAAAATAAGCACAGGAAAATATTACTTAGTGTACTATGGACTGAATTACATCCCCCCCCCCCAATTCATATGTTGAAGCCCTAATCCCTATGGGTCTGTTTTTGGAAATAAGGCCTTTAAGGAGGTAATTAAGGTTAAATGACATCACAAAGGTGTGGTCCTGATCCAATACGCCTGGGGTCCTTACAGGGAGAGAAAGAGACTCCAGGGATGCATGCGTGCAGCAGGAAGGACATGTAAAGGCACAGGGAGAAGGGGGCCAAGGAGAGAGGCCTCAGGAAAAACCAACCTTGCTGATACATTGATCTTGGACTTTCAGCCTCCAGTACTGTAAGGAAATAAATTTCTGTTGTTTAAGTCTCTTAGTCTGTGGTATTTTGCTATGGCATTAGTAACAGGCTAATGCAACTAACAAGGGGTCATAAATGACCCATGATGAAGTTTTGAGGAGTGATGGAGGTGAAAAACTGGAGTGGAGCATGTTGAGGAATAAGTGGGACATGAGTAAATAGAGATGGAGTCTAGCTAACTCTTTCAAGAAATTTGAATGTGAAGAGTAAAGGAAGGATAGGGTGATAAACTGGGGGGGATGTGGGATTTCAGGATTATGAGGATTCACAAATTAGAAAATAATGAATGGGGTCATCTATGCAAAAGCCCTTCAAAAAGACAAAACATTTCTCAGATTAAAGAGCAGAATTAGCACTCTATCACAACCTCAAGAATAATAAAAATAACGATGAATAGATAATATTGTCACTTATTGAACAACTAATATAAACCAACTTATAAAGTTAATGCTTTATATATTTTACCTAACTTTAGTTTCACAACATAGTGCCTGGAACCAACCAGTTTTCTATGCATATTTACTGACTAAATAATGAATGACTCTACAAAATGGATATTATTATTCCCAATTTATATATGAGAAAATTAAGATTCACATAGTTTAAATAACTTATCTGAGGTTTATGTGGCTCCAAAGCCAATCAAATATAGACACATCTAAAGAAAGAATGTGTTAACCAAAGGAAAATGCCCTAAATTAAAATACAAAATGAGAGGTTACAAAGGCAAAAACTAAGTGCACTTTTATATACTGTCCAGTGGAATGTACATCAGGTCAGTGGCACTATTGGCCTTGGATAGTACAATTAGCCCTAGAAAGAAAGGTGCAGGGGGCTTTCAGCTTCTAGTAATTAAGGTCTTTCCAACACTCACCCCTCACCCTACTCCTGGGTTCTGGGCACCAGATTGTGGACCTTGTAGACCCCTGTAAGAACCCTCAGGATGGTGGAGAGCTATTGGAGAGTTCTAAGCAAAGGAATTTTATTGCTTCATAAATTAGGTTACTAGGGCTGTCATAACAAAATACTACAGACTAGGTGGCTTAAACACCAGGGATTTATTTTCTTACAGTTCTGGAGGCTGGAAGTCCAAAGTCAAGGTGCCAGTAGGGTAGATTTCTTCTGAGGACTCTCTCCTTCTTTCTGTGTCTTCATATGGCCATCCCTCAGTCTGTGTATTGTCTGTGTCCTAATCTCTTTTCCAAGAAAACAAGTAATATTGGATTTGGGCCCACTATATGGTCTCTTTGTACCTTAATTAAGTCTTTAGATACCCAGTCTCCAAATACATATATATAGTCACATGCTGAAGTGCTGGGGGTTATAACTTCAACTTATGATTTTTTTTTGAAGAAACAATTCAGTCCATAACACTCCCTCCAAATCTGTATTCTTCTCATGTGAAAAGGTCATCTCATCCCAACAGCCCCCAAAGTCTTACTCTTAACTTGTTCCAGTACTAAGTTTAAGTCCAAAGTCTCACCTAAATATCATCTAAATTGGGTATGGTTAAGACTCAAGGTATGATTCATCCTGAAGCAAGATTCCTCTCCATCGGTGAACCTATGGAACCAGACAAGTTATCTGCTTCCAAATCACACCAGTGTAAGGTGTAAGATAGACATTCCTATTCCAAAAGGGAGAAATCAGAAAGAAGGGGTGATGGGTCCCAAACAATTCCAAAACTTAGCAAGAATTCCATTAGATTTTAGGGCTCAAGAGTAACCTCTTTGGCTCCATTCTCTGTCCTCTGGGCCCAATAGTGGGGTGGCCCTACTTTAAGGGTAACACTTCCCCTGTGGCCCTGGGCAGTAGCAGCCTGTTCTGCCAAAACTATGGAGGTGGCTCCCACCCTCTTGAACTAAGGAGGAGACAGCCTCACACTCCCCCAACCCCTTGCGCCCTCTGGACCTGTGGTGGCAGTGGCAGCCCTGCCTATCTCTGAGTCACCTTCACGGTCATTCTTTCACTCTCTTAAAGGATAGTACATGATTGTAACTGTATAGCTCTATTGGCCTGTCCTATAGCATTCTAAAAATCCAATCACCTTCCTTTATTTCCCCTGTCCCCTTTAGTCCAAGCTGGCAGTGTTTCTGCTGACATAATTGATTGAATTCATGAGTCGCACCTGTAGTCTCTTCAACAAATGAATGTCCAGCCAAAACCTTTGGGGTTCTCTACAGAACACACTTTTTATTTTTTGCAATATGATTGAGAATTTTCCAAATCTTCAAGTTTGATTCTTTTTTTACTTAATAATTACTTCTTCAATTTATCTCTCTCATTTCATATTTTACTGTAAACAGAAACCAGGCCAGACCTTTAACACTTGCGTGGAAATCTCCTCAGCTAAACATCCAAGTTTATCATTTACAAGATCTACCTTCCACAAAATTCTAGAATATAATGTGGCCCAGTTCTCTGCCACTTTACAATTATAACAAGGATTGCCTTTCCTCTAATGTTCAATAACATGCTCCTCATTTCCATCTCAGACCTCACCAGTAACACCTTTAACATTCTTATTTCTACCAAAAATCTCTTCATGGTAATCTAAGCTTTTTCCAACATGCACTTCAAAACTCTTCCAGTCTCTGCCCACTTCCAAAGCTGCTTTCCACTTTAGCTATTTGGTATAGCAGCACCTTATTTCTAGGTACTAAAATCCATGTTAGTTTTCTATGGCTGGCATAACAAAATATCACAGATTGGATAGCTTAAACAATAGAAATTTATTTTCTCACAATTCTGGAGATTAGAAATCCAAGATCAAAGTGTCAGCAGGGTCAACTTCTTCTGAGGCCTCCTCCCTCCTTAGTGTGCAGATGGCTGTCTTCTCTGTGGGAATTCACATAGTCTTCCCCTCTATACATGTCTGTGTCCTAATCTCCACTTTTTTTTTATAAGGAAGGTGTCTTTATGGGTAATTCCATTATGGCAAATTCATGGACCATTGGATTCAAATTTTACAAAAAAGAAAAAGAAATACACCTACTAAGAAATTGGCACAATTCAACTGTATTCTTCCTTAGAGTTGCTGCTAAAGGTATTTTGGCTTTGACGAGCTCTTGGTCCCACAGGCAAAAAATACTCCTGAAAATGAACAAAAGTATGACAAAAGCATTGGCTTTTCTCCAATTTTTCAGTATATCAATGCTCCCTCTTTGGAAATAGGCTCTGTGGGTTGTGGGGGGGCTCTGCCGGTAGGGCCCCCCCCCCAGCTGCCATGGATGAAAATAATCTCCACTTCTTGCAAGGCCACCTGTCATAATGGATTAGGGCCCACACTACCAACCTCATTTTAACTTAATTACCTGTATAAGAAACCTATCTCCCAATATAGCTGCTTTCTGAGTACTGGGTGTTAAGGCTCAACATATAAATTTTTGGAGGACACCAATCAGCTCATAACACTTCACTTAGATTTTTAACATGAACACTGAGCTGCTGTGATAAGAAGAGACTGAAGAGCTGTAGGGATGCAATAGCATAAGAAAGGAAAGCAATTAGGGGGCTTTTACACCAATCAGGCAGCTCAGTCCAAGGTGACAGTATGGTTGAGGTAGTAATAAGAGTTTGCAAATATTGGGAAATATTTAAAAAGTTGAGCTGTAAAAATTGCTTTAGAATTGAATATAGGCTACAAAAGGGAAATTTTGAAGAATAACTCTAGGGCTTTTAGACCGTGTAGCTGAAAGGATGGAGCTGCTCTTACCAGGGATGGGCAAATATGGGACAAGCAGCCTGCGGTGATGTGATTAGAAATTCTGTTTAGGACACATTAAGTTTGAGATGCCTATTAGACATCTAAATAGAGATGTCAGATAGACATCTGAAAATGAGTCTGGGACTTCTGGTCAAGATGGCAGTGCAGGCAGAGGTGGCTCACCTCTTCACACAACCACATCAAAATTACAACTAAAATATAGAACAGCCATCACTGAGAACCATCAAAAATCAAGTTGAATGGAAGTCTGACAACTACAGAATTAAAGAAACCACATCTATCCAGATGGGTAGGACGAGTGCAGATTCAGAATGGGCTGGTCACTCACCCATGTGTGGTGGATAAAATCTGAGATGGGTATCTTCTGGAGTGAGGAGTCCCAGACCCACACCAGCCTCCCCAGCTCCGGATTCCTGTGCCAGGAAGATCAGTCCCCACAAGTTCTGGCTGCAAAAATCAGTGGAGATTGACAAGAGTGGGAGAAACTTTTGTAGCCCCAGGCATTTCCTCTTAAAGAACACACACAGACTTACCTACTCAGACTCACTCCCTCTGAGCTCCAGCACTGGGGTAGAAGCTTGAAAGGCATCAGTAGTACACAGGGAGAAACTAAAGTGTCTGGCATCAGGGCAAGCAGAGGCCTTTGTCCCTTTTCTAAACCCACCCTTCACAGAGCCTGCAAGTTGGTGCCATGTCTGAGGCTCCACTAACTTGGCTAACACTGTTTCACCTGCCTTGGAGATCCCAGAGACTCCACCTCACCCAAAAAAGGGTCCACCCAAGCTGCCTTTCCATATGAATGGCTGGTCTTAGCTCACATTTCACAACTTCCTAAATCCTATCAAATGAGCAACAGCTGGCCTTAGTGAGCCCCAGGCCTGAGACTAGCAGCAGCCAGCCTAGATTCACAGCTTGGCTTCACCTGGGAATCTCTAAGTCCAGCACAAACAGCACCCATTTCAGATTGTTTTATAGTTCAGATGGGGTGGCACCAGGCAAAACACAGATGGGGGCTGACCTTGGCCTACACCACCTAAGAACCCCAAGGCCAGTGTACCCAGTGGACAGCTACAGATCACACTGGAGCACCACCTCCCTGCCCCTTCACATCTGTTCCTCCAAGAGGGGGGAGGTTGGTGGTTAGTGGTCACAGCCAGTTTTTGCAGCTGACTGGCCTAGGTAAATCCTTTCCATTGATCTGCCAACAGCAACCAACACTCAACTACAAGAGGAGGGTGTACTCAGTCCATATGAAAGATGCACCTCAAGTACCCAGCTTGGGTGATAGGGGAGGATATGCCACTGGACCCTTCTGGACACCTTCTACATTAGGCCAGAGTACCAAGACACAGAGTCAAAGCAGCTCTACCTAATACATAGAAACAAACACAGGGAAGCTGCCAAAACAAGGAGACAAAGAAACATGGCCCACATGAAAGAACAGATCAAAACTCCAGAAAAAGAGCTAAACAGAATGAAGATAAGCAATCTATCAGATGCAGAGTTCAAAACACTGGTTATAAGGATGCAAGGAAATTAGTGTAGATCTCAGCAGCATAAGAAATACCCAGTCAGAAGTGAAGGATACACTAATTGAAATAAAGAACAATTTATAGGAAAACAACAGTAGAGTGGATGAAGCTGAGAATCAAGTCAAAAATATGGAACATAAGGATGCAAAAAAAAAAAAAGAAAGAAAGAAAGAAAGCAAGAAAGAGAAAAAAAACCCCAATCAGAACAACAAGAAGAATAAAGAATCCAAAAAAATGAGGATAGTATAAGTAGCCTCAGGGACAACTTCAAGAAGTCCAACATTTGCATCATAAGGATACCAGAAGGAGAAGAGAAACAGCAAGAAATTGGAAACCTATTTGAAAAATAATGAAAGAAAACTTCCTGGATTTGGAGAAAGATAGACATGCAAGTCCAGGATGCAAAGAGAGTCCCAGACAAGATGGATGCAAAGAGGCCCATTCCAAGACACATCATAATTAAAATGCCAAATGTTAAAGATAAAGAGAGAATCTTAAAAGCAACAAGAGAAAAGAAGTTAGTTACCTACAGAGGAGTTCCCATAAGACTTTTGGCTGATATCTTGAAAGAAACTTTGTCGGCTAGAAGGGGTTGGGAAGAAATATTCAAAGTGATGAAAAGCAAGGGCCTACAGCCAAGATTGCTCTACCCAGCAAAGATATCATTTATAATCAAAGGGCAGATAAAGAGCTTCCTAGACAAGAAAAAAATGAAGGAGTTCATCATCACCAAACCATTATTATATGACATGTTAAAGGGACTTACTTAAGAAAAAGAAGATCAAAACTATCAATAATAAAATGGCAAAAATGCAAATCTATCAAAAATTGTATCTAAAAAACAAACTAAGCAAACAAGAAGAACAGAGACAGAATCATGGATACAGAGAGCATTTTGATGGTTGCCCGATGATATGGAGGTTTGAGGGAATGCATGAAGAGGTGAGGGAATTAAGAAGTAGAAATAGGTAGGTAAAGTATGGCCATGGGGATGTAAAGTGCAGTATAGGAAATGGAGTAGCCAAAGAACTTATACACCTGACCCGTGGATGTGAACAATGATGGGGGTATTGCCTGAGGGAATGGGGAATGCTGGATGGAGAGGGGCAACAGGGGAAAAAGCAGGACAACTGTAATAGCATAATCAATAAAATATAATTTAAAAAATGAAATGGAAATCATGTAGTAAAAAAATAAAATAAAATCTTATAGTAAAAAAAATAAAACTAAAACAGAAAAGCAGAAAATGAGTCTGGAATTTGGGGTAGAGGTGTGGGCTGGAGATATATATTTTAGAGTCATTATTATATAGATGGAATTTAAGAAAACAAGAGGCTGCATGAAACTGCTGAGGGGAGGGTACAGAGAGAAAAAAATGCCCAGGGCTTAAGGCCTGGTGCACTGCAATGGTAAGAGGTCAAATTCATGAGGAAGAACCAGCAAAAAAGACCAGCAAAAGAATGAGTGGCCAGGGTGGTAAGAGGCAATGCAGGATGGTGTGGTTCTTGGACACCAGATGATGTTGTTTCCAGGGCAGAGAGAGTAATCAATTGTGTTTGCCAAATGCTATAGATAGTTCAGTAAGATGAGGGCTGAAACCTGATCATTAGGTTTAGCAATGTGGAAGTCACTGGTGACCTTGAACGTATGTACACTTTGTGTGTATCAGTTCTTAAGAATCTAAAATCAATTCTGAGGCGCTGAGAAGTTGAATTTGTGGACCAAGCTGTAGAGGGAACAATGCCAAGGAAAATACATCCTTTGTGCTTAAGTTGTCTAGCTACCTTCTCTAGGTATCCTGTTGCCTCTTTGCTGATCAAACCACAACAACCTATTTCTGTCTCAACGATAAGGTTAAAAATGCAGTCAACACATCTTGGTCTCTGTAAACTTCGAGTTTTTGTTGCTGTTGTCATTAAATGTTACCACAGTACCTGGGACATAGTAGAAAAATAATAAATATCAAATGAATATAGATATAGATAGATGTAGATACAGATATAGATGGTGTAGATATGATATAGATAGATTTAAACATGAATGTTGTTGGGTAAGAGGTGTCAGCCAATATGTTTTTTTTTCCTCTACTCTGTGTTAGTCTGAGCCCTCCAAGAAGACCCCAAGATGAATTAGCTCCACAACAGATTCATTAGGGGAAATGCCTTTGAGGGAAAGGTAGCAAGGGAGGCAGAAGGGGTTGAAAGAGCCATCAGAACTTGGAAAAGATAGGAAAGGATGGCTAAGTGCAATTGCCTCCAACTGAAGTGCAGTAAAAAAAATATTGGCAAAGCTGATATGGAGTCCTTGAGCCAAGGACACCCAACAGAGGAATCCTTGTCATCCAGGAAAAGGCATTACTTATAACCCTGCCCCACTCAGTCACTGCCTGGGGGCAGCCCATAGGAAGCATGACCCTGGAACCAGTGTGGTGGAGTTTTTCAGGGTGTAATTGCTGGAGTAGTTCAGTTATACTACCTGCAGCCAAGATCTGGGAGGCACTTTTCACAGCCACCTCACCCCTCATGTCTATTTGTAGCTTTTTACTCAATATTGTATATAAATGAGTGAATGCAAATGAAAATACCAAAGGAAATCTGAACAACCATCTTTTTCAGCATCTCCAGTCAAATACCTGAATATCCATAATGCTTCTTAGTTAAATAAGTCAACCAGTGGCAACAAGCCATAGTTTAGGCGACTTAGAATTGTTAGATTAATCTTTTATCATAAAATCTAACACATTATCACCATCTCATAAAATGATTACGTATCTTTTAATAGACAAGCTAAGTGAAAAAGACAAAGGATACTCCCTCTGTTCTGCTTCCCCTTTATCCTGTTAGTTACTAACCTTGAATCAGCCCAGACCCCAGCTTGCATCCTCCTCTTCCATTTTAGTCCTCTCCCCACAAAGTTCCTGTCAAGATTACTCCTTAGGTTGTTGTCTAACTTCTACCCCAGAAATTCAAACAAAGCCACTTGCTTGCAATCTATTTTTCAAAGGAACCCTTCCATCTGTGAATACACACTTGTGTTTTTATAAAAATGTGACTCAACTACCATGTACTAAGAACATACTTTTTGCAAAGATGTGTATTGGTGAGTCAAAAAGTTAACCGTTTTTTAATAAAGGAAAATCTGAGGGAAAACATCTGGCTTGCTCTTCTCAACACTATGTGCTAAGATTTTTGTAATATAATGTGTTCATTTTCCAAAGAAGAAAACTGAGTCATGAGATAAAGAATTATTTTATTTATTTTATTTTTATTTTTTAAATATATTTTATTGATTATGCTATTATAGTTGTCCCATTTCCCCCCCTTCACTCCTCTCCATCCTGCCCACCCCCTCCCTCCCACATTTCCCCCCTACAGTTCATGTCCATGGGTCATACTTATAAGTTCTTTGGCTTCTACATTTCCTATACTATTCTTACACTCCCCCTGTCTATTTTCTACCTACCATTTATGCTACTTATTCTCTGTACCTTTTCCCCCCCCTCCCACTCCCCTGTTGATAACCCTCCATGTGATCTCCATTTCTGTGGTTCTGTTCCTGTTCTAGTTGTTTGCTTAGTTTGCTTTTGTTTGTTTTAGGTGTGGTTGTTAACAACTATGAGTTTGATGTCATTTTTACTGTTCATATTTTTTATCTTCTTTTTCTTAGATAAATCCCTTCAACATTTCATATAATAAAGGCTTGGGGATGATGAACTCCTTTAACTTGACTTTATCTGAGAAGCACTTTATCTGCCCTTCCATTCTAAATGATAGCTTTGCTGGATAGAGCAATCTTGGATGTAGGTCCTTGCCTTTCATGACTTCCAATAATTCTTTCCAGCCCCCTCTTGCCTGTAAGGTCTCTTTTGAGAAATCAGCTGACAGTCTTATGGGAACTACTTTGTAGGTAACTGTCTCCTTTTCTCTTGCTGCTTCTAGGATTCTCTCCATATCTTTAACCTTGGGTAATGTAATGATGATGTGCTTTAGTGTGTACTTCCTTGGGTCCAGCTTCTTTGGGACTCTCTGAGCTTCCTGGACTTCCTGGAAGTCTATCTTCTTTGCCAGATTAGGGAAGTTCCCCTTCATTATGTGTTCAAACAAGTTTTCAATTTTTTGCTCTTCCTATTCTCCTTCTGGCACCCCTATAATTTGGATGTTGGAATGTTTAAAGATGTCCTGGAGGTTTCTAAGCCTCTCCTCATTTTTCAAAATTCTTATTTTTTCATTCTTTTCTGGTTGGATGTTTTCTTCCTTCTGGTCCACATCATTGATTTGAGTTCTAGTTTCCTTCCCATCACTATTGGTTCCCTGTACACTTTCCTTTGTTTCTCTTAGCATAGCCTTCATTTTTTCATCTAGTTTCGAACAAATTCAACCAATTCTGTGAGCTTCCTGATTACCAGTGTTTTGAACTGTGTATCTGATAGGCTGGCTATCTCTTCATTGCTTAGGTGTATTATTTCTGGAGCTTTGATCTCTTCTTTCATTTGGGCCATTTTTTTTGTCTTGTTGTGCCGGTTATGTAAAGGGGCGGAGCCTTAGGTATTCAACAGGTCAGGCTAATACTCCTCGCTGCACTGTGATGCTGTACGTGGGGGAGGGATCCAATAAAGAGCAATGGTGCTTACTCCACTCTCTGCCAGTTTTCAGTCACTCCCTCCGCTACCCACAATTACATTGGGTCCTTCTGGTGCTGCTTCGCAAGTGGGTGGGCTTGTGTACGTTCTAGGATCCTGTGGGTCTCTCCAACGACCTCTTCTGTGAGGCTGGGAGTTTCTCCTGCTGCCTCCTCAACCCCCACAGGTGTTTTCAATCAGTGGTTTGAGCCTTTATTTCCCCACTCTGGAACTCTGGGTTGCGTGGTCTGTCACCCAGTCCACCAGCTGCTGCCTCGCCGGCCAGCTGCAGCTTTGCCCACCTGGCTCAGCAATCCACCACCTCTCTGGGTCCTCAAGCCACTGCCTTGCTGAGAGTCCTCTTTGCCTGGCTGCCCATCCCTGCCCCTCCTACCAGTCTAGATGAATGTTTCTTCTTTATCTCCTTGGTTGTCGGACTTCCATACAGTTCAATTTTCTGTCAGTTCTAGTTGTTTTTTGTTTTTAAATTGTTGTTGTCCTTCTTTTGGTTGTGCGAGGAGGCACAGCGTGTCTACCTATGCCTCCATCTTGGCTGGAAGTCCTATTTATTTTACTTTTACACTTTTTTTTGTAATACAAAAGTCAGAATCTTATATTAAACTTTCTCACCCTGCACCACACTCAATCACTTACCTTAAATTGCACGACTACGAGCTGAGAACATCAGTACCTGAGAATCACACATTATGTGTGCATGAGAGGATAACTAACTGCTTTTGAACCTGAATATTGATTCTTCAGTGGTCTATCCTATTAGACATACCATTACACTTGAATGAAGCAATTTCTTTTCAGTGTCACAGAGGAAGAAAGTAATAGCTACAGGGCAGATTTTCCTGTCTCTTAGTATATAGTTAATTAAGCAAGAACTGCTGTTTTTAATTTACCAGTAACCACGTTAGCCCTTGGTTTCATCGTTCTCCCCAGTAATGTCTATGCACTTAGATTTTAAAGTAGGTGGGAGAAAGAGGATCACAGTAGAGAGGAAAACTGAGTTTTCCTTTTTCTTCCCCAGGGTAAAGAAAGGGATTAATAACTATACAGTAGTGGATTTTGTAATTGCATATTTTCTTTTAAGGAGTGAAAATTCAACTGCCCCATCCATATAGCACATCTTCTACTATTTCTAAAGACAAAACAAAAACTCTACAGAAGTTTTTTCACCTTACTTAAAGCATTTATTTACTGGAAACTTGAATTATTCCATGCTAAGAAGTTGAGCAATTTAATGGAGTTAAAACAATTTGCTCAGGTCTCCAAAAGACCATTCCTATTTTGGAGCCTCAAGGTTGGTCATTGACTCAGTCTTAGGAAGGTCCATAAGATGTGTCACCTACCATTTTGTTCAATAGAGAAGTGCTCAAAACTCAGCCTGAAGACAGCAACAGACCTGTATGTGCAGCCCTCTGCAAAAGGGGAAAAGTGGCTATTCTAACTTGTAGTGACTGGATGTAATACTGTGTTCTCTAAAAGATTTTATATGCAACTACTACACTTAGATTTATGAATACTGGAAATACCCGTCAATTTTATTTTGTATAATAAATTACAATTTTTTAAAACTGTGGTCTTGGTCAGTAATATTGAATGCTGGTTCCCACCCTTTTTAGGTCTGGCCACACTTGCTGGAATCCTATGACAGAGATAAACCAACATTTCCCTGTATAGATGAAAATCCGTACAATCTTTGGCCTAGTTTACAAAGATCTCAGAAAAAGAGATTATGCAAGTTTTGTTCCAGAAGTCTCTTTCCTTATTTATTTTTCAATGATTCTTAGTCCCTTAAAAGTTGTTGTTTGTTTGTTTTTTAAAAGAACACACAGGAATACTTTGGGCAGCTTCTCCACCAACTTTCCAGGCTACAACAATAATGGTTGTCTTATGCTTTACTCAAAGATCTTATATCCAAGACTTAAATAACCTGAAAGTATGTCTTTTTATTTATTTATGTAATAAATTATTTGGGCCCACACTGAGTGCGGTGGCGAAAGCTGCAGCTGACCCAGATCCGGAGTCTCCCAGGGCAGGGGCACAGGGCCCCAAGCTATGCAGGACACTCCTCAGTGCTTGTTTCAGCTTGGCTTCCTCTCTTATGTTTGCTTAATCCTCACATTGTTAGCAGAGAAAGCAAGGACCGGGGAGGGCTGCCTCTACCACTTTCTCCACTCCCCCACCAGCCCCATTTTTTAGAACCAAGTAAATTTTTCCTAGAAATCTTCCAGAGCTTTCCCCTATTTTTTCACTAGCCAGATTTTGGCTTAAAGACCATTGCTAAAACTATTACTAATAAAAGAATGGGATTACTATGTTTGGCTTAGATAATTTCAGATCAAGTGGATGTTGGGAAATCAATCTTAAGAGCTATAGCAGGCAGGTAAACAAGTCATAAATTTCAAGATAGAAATTGTTGAGTCATAAAGACACATAACTGTGTTTTGAGTATTAAACCTAAAGAACTTATTTGCAGCTGGGGAATAAGAAAAAAACTGACTTTGGGAGTGGAAGACTGGAATTATACAGAAGATGAAAAAAAGCATTTTAATTTGCCAATCAGAAGAAAAGTAATGGGACATATATATAAAGTTACCAGGTACATTTGGCTGAGGTAAAGATATGTGAAGGTATAGCAGTTAGCTTTTGCTATTACAATAAGCCTGCATCTCAGGGTTTCGCAGTAGTCCCCCTTTCTCCATGGTTTTTACTTTCCATGATTTCAGTTACCTGTGTCCAGCTGTGGTCCAAAAATATTAAATGAAAAACTCTAGAAATAAACAATTCACAAGTTTTAAATTGTGTGCTATGTTGAGTAAAATGATGAAATCTCGTGCAGTCCTGCTCCATGCACTGGGACATGAGTCATCCCTTTGTCTCCCTGCTGTATACACTCCTCACCTGTTATTTACTTACTCAGTATCCATCATGATTATCAGATCGACTGCCCTGGCATCACAGTGTTCAAGAAACCCTTAATATACTTCGTAATGAGCCCAAAGCACCAGAGTAGTGATGCTGGCAATTTGGATATGCCCAAGAAAAGTCATAAAGTGCTTCCTTTAAGTGAAAAGGTAAAAGTTATCAACTTAATAAGAAAAGAAAAAAAGTATATGCTGAGGTTGCTAAGGTCTATGATAAGGATGAAATTCTGTCTGTGAAATTGTAAAGAAGTAAAAAGAAATTTGTTCCAGTTTTGTTGTCACATTTCTAACTGCAAAAATTGTGGCCACAGTGCATGGTAAGTACTTAGTTAAGGAAGAAAAGCTGTTAAATTTGTGGGTAGAAGTGAGTTGGAAATGTGTTCTGACTGATGGCAACATGTTGACCAGAAAGCACTGAACCCGTATCCCAGTGACACCAAGCCATTCACTGGAAGTGAGGCACAGTTACAATCAGCTATTTTGAGAGAAAGAGAGAGAACATTTATGTAACTATTATCGCAATATATTGTTATAATCATTCTGTTTTATTTTTAGTTGTTGTTGATCTCTTACTGTGTCTACATTGTAAGCTAAGTTTTATCACAGGTATGTGTGTGTAGGAAAATCATAGTATCTATAGGTTTTGGTACTATCTGCAGTTTCAGGTCTCCACTGGGGGTCTTGGAAAATATCCTCTGTGGATAAGAGGCAACTACTGTAAAACCACAACTATTGTTGTCCTGCTCAAAAGTCTGCCAACTGTCTGTAGCTCTGTTTGACCCTATTCTAAGTGTCTTCTTATTTGGGGCAGCAGGCTAGAGGAGCAGCCTCTAGCTGGGATATGCTCCTCTTATGGCAGAAAGCAGAAACCCAAACTTACGGAAAAGTTTCTAGGGGCCCAGTGGTCTGGGGAATGTTGAGGTATTCCTTCAGAGATGAATCCAAAGTTGTGTTGTCTTGTGCCTCCTACCACTAAGAATGAGGCACAAAGGCTGGTAGGAGTCTGGACTTAGGAGGCAGCACATGTCACAGGTAAGTGTGCTATTCTGTGCAGTTTACCAAGTTATCATTAAGCTAGCTAGTTTTGCAAGGTGTCAAGAGCAAGAGAAGCATCTACAACAGGTTCAGGCCACTAATAAACTGCTCTACAACTTGAGTACTTTGATCTAGGAGATCAGAGGCTGAGTGAAATATCTGATGCCAGATGAGGTCTTTGAAAACCTCCATAGGAGTATCACTATGCAGACTTCTGAAATTTGGATGTGTAGCTGTTCCCGCTTCTGAAAACTAACTACTGTTCTCCTCATGAAAATCATCTCCTCATTTGTTGCTGGTAGAGAATGAATATTCAACCATGGAAACCAAATTACCACCAGTCAGACTGCAACTGCCTCCACAGAATAATGGCTTTTCCTTCTCCATTCCCAATCTTGTGCAAATTGATCCCACTGGCAAATTCTAACCTGGAGCAATATGGCATGAGAGATTGGGGAAATGTAACCCCTGGCTTCTCTGTGATGCACAGGCCCTGGAAGAGGTGGCAGGGATACCAAGTTGGCAAAAGAAGATGAGATTGGAAAGAGACTAGGACTCTTTCATGCAGGGCCTTAAATGCTATATCAAGAAAAGAGGCAAAAGAGAGTTATTTAAAGTTTTAGGTAGAAGACTGGCATGATCGAGGATTAATCCCAAAGCTCTTTCAAGTATTCTATAGGTAGAAACGTCACAGGTGGACCCAACAGAATCATAACATTTACTCCTTAGCTGTTTTCCTTTGTGCCTGGTACTGAACTATATCCTTTTTCTTAATCTTCACATTTAAATCCTTTTAATCCTTTATCTAGTATCCTTGTAAGGTAGATTTTAACATCTCTATTTTTCAGGTAAGAAAATTGAGACTCAGGGAGATTAAGGAACTGGCTTAACCCTCCAGCTAAGAAGGTGTTCCTGATTTCAGCCTCCAAACACTTTCACTTTTATTAAACTGTCTCTCCCTATGAACTAAGATGCAGAGACAGGAGCCCTACAGCCAGAGAAAGTCCAGGGAATACACAACTCTGAGGGGCTGAAATCTCTTTGCACTCAATTGTTTATTTATTCCTCCATTCGACAAATAACTAGGAGCTAGAAGTTAGGCAATTTTGAGGAGATTTGAAGGGCACTCTTTTAGCATGCCTTAAGCTGTGGTTCTTTAGACATTGTATTTAACTTGGGTCCAGGTGAAGTAAACTCAATCACAACTGCTGATTTAATCGTCATCTTCTCCATCACAGCCTAAACTCCAAGAAGGAAAACTATGGCTGTTTTATACGTTGTGTCCAGCACATAATAATTTCTCAATAAAGATTTAATGGGAAATGTGATGACTGAGTGACAGGCTGATAGAATAACAAGAACCACACAGAATTTACTCCTACCGTGGCAGTAAGAATCAGCTGGTAGCCTTTCTCTTGCTGATGGGACTGGTCTTTTAAACCTGCAGCATGAACTCTCCATCACACACTCTCCAGTTTGAGAGCTAATCATCTAATAGCTCTTTCTGCCTCAGTCTCACTTCCCGCTGACTCGTTGCCACAAGGTTAAGCGTCTAACACAGACACCTCATTCACCATGCTATTCTCCCAATGACAAAGCACTGAAGATCCTCCATTTGACTCCAAAGTTTAGCGTAACATCTAAGGCCCCTGGGAGAGTCTATTTTCAGACAATCTTTCAGCTCTGTTGCCATCATTTATCACCAGCCCTTCCCTCACCCCCAATCCAAGCCCCTGGACCCTACACTCCATCCATAAACAAAACTATTTACAATTTCTCAAGTACTCCGGGCCCTCTTCCACTGGAACTCCAAGTAACCCTTCAAGATACAGCAGCTCAAAAGTTGTCTTGACTGTCACACCTCATGCAGAGCTAGTCATACCTTCTGCCGAGATCAATAACACTTCATTCATAGCTCTTCTGTAGCTCTACCCATAGTATTCTGATGACATATTTCCATGTCTAGCTTTTCTCAGACTAGAGAGAGCTCAGAAATGAGGCTTTATTTGTCTTTGCCTAGATGGTTCCCAGAGAGGTGGACAGCAGGTCATAGATGTTCAGCAAATGATGGCCAGATGAATAAGGCCACATAGTGAGCAATGAAGATGCTCCACTCAGCCACAAGGCTTTGATCCAGGCTTCTTTGTCTGGGTGTTCATTCTAGTTACAGAAGGTTCCATGGCCCCGTGTCTGTCATGGCCAGCAAAGGAGAAATTTCCCATGAATGCTGGGTGGTGAATAGGTAATGTCTTTGCAGTCACAAAACTGTCCTCCATGGGTAGACATAACCCGGGGTGGTGTGTCTGTGACCAGGGAAGGGCCAGATGATTGTCCACTGAAAGACCGAGAGGTTTAATTCTGAGATGCTAGCCTTTGGATCAGCCTGACCCACTTTCACCCTGGCTCAGTTCTGATTCATTTGCCTCGTTAGTGCAGGCTACTTTATGAAAAGCGAAAACACACATTTGATGATTTTGTAAAGCTGGTGCTTGTGTGCATTTCATCAAGGCATTTTCTCAAAAAGGGGCAGATGTAAATTTTTTTTAAGCTTGGTAATGTAGAGGATATGACCAGACATGATCCCTCACAGCTGAAAAATATTCCCTTCGTCTTTGCAGCAAGTATGAGGATGACGGGGAACTTTCATCTGTTCTGACAAGATAACGCACAGATTTTCCTCAGGGAGAAGCAATTGATCATTTGGTTCTGTTCAAGAACAACATGGAGTGTATAAAAGCATTCACAGGACTTCATTCTTTATAGCTGCCTCCTTTGAAAACATGTGAAAACACACAGGATGTTCTTCATTACACAAGGAGCCCACTTGTGATTTTTATTTTAAAGGCTCTTGAGTACTGGGAGCTATGACAAGAGGCCATTTCTGCTCCATAATGCAGACCAAGAGAGCTCTTCCCAGCCCCCAAACATGCCCCTCACCTGACTACTTTGGTTGACATTCATCTCACCTCTCTCTGAACTCCTAAAAGCTCTTTATGCCTGAAGCTTTCTGCAGAACATTTACTAGAGATTGTATTGTGTCATGCTCTCTCCTCTCACATTTCTATTGTTTCAGGTATATTTAAAACTTCTGAAGGACAGGGGACCTACCATCTGCTTCTCTGATAATCCCTAGAGTGCCTAGCACAATGCTGAGTATATAAATCATGCTCAATAAATATTTTGATCGATGTATTTCCCAAAGACAGGGTGTAAAAAGGATGTGCGAGAGAAGATTAATCATGTCATGTCACTTTTCAGGCAACTTCATGAGAAGCCATCACCAATTTACAACTGAACATTATTTCTTTTTGTAACCTGGATAACAAACAATTCTCCATAACCAATGACACATACAGCTCCCTGTCAGCCTGCAGCTGGTTCCATAGCTTGTGCTAACATGGAGATGGTTTTTAGTAATATGATTAAAATAGCATCACATTCTTGAACCTAACCAAATTACCTCTACCTGGGGAAGTCTGTGTGTCATTCTGTTGTCAGACCTTAAAAATGATAACTGAGGGCTGCAGAGGCCTGTGGGAAAGCATTTTAAAGGATAATGTAATTGGGTGCATTTTAGGAAAATCAGTGGACATACTAGAATTACTTATTTAGACTACAGAAAGGCTGACAAAAATCCAATCAAAGTTTATATAATATTACACTTTTGAAATAAATTTCCTTTTGTAAAAAATGTTTATAAAATAATGAAGATAAACTGCATATTTAATCGCATGAACTGCATATTAAATCCTATAATTCTACCACTGATAGACACTTGGTAAACAACGGGCTTGAAGAACTCAGTGATTATATGATTATAAATACAAATATATCTTAGCAGGACAGGAATCAATTAATGGTACATAGAGCCACAATATATTATTAAGGAAATCAGGAACATTTGGGGTTCTTGTGCTGAAGGGCACATTACCATGCCTTCTTGCAAAAATCTTGCTTGATAGATAGCCTTCTCAGACACACAATACCGAGGGGATAGGAGAATTGGGCTTCCCTATTATTATATGTCTTAAATGCTTATCTCCAGTTTGGAATTATTTTTCCTTTCCTTGAATTCCTACAGACTTTTATCTATATGAATAATATAATCTGTATACTTTCTGCCTTTTATTACAAATATGTGCATGTCATTTATCTTACTAGGTTTAGGGGTCCTTAACTAATAACAGAAATAATGATAAAAATGATAAGGGTGGTAATGATGATAATAAGAGCTAACATTTATTATGTTCTTACTAAGTGCCATGCTTTACTGGGCTTCATTGATTTACATTCACTTAATCGCATTGCATATTCATCTTCACATGTTTATTAGGCTTAATAGCATTTGGAATAAGATTATCTATGAAATCAACAAATGGTCAGTTGATTTCCTGATAACCTCAATGTTTTATTTTCCTCTTGAGTAGCCTGGGAACATGGGCAGATTGAGATCCAAATACATGACTGGTTTTTCTCTCCCTTTTAATTTTTTAGAAGCCTCTTCTACTAGGCAGGAAAGTCACATCTTCTGATGACATATTTACTTACGGTTTCTAGTGCAGTGGTATCTGCCTAATATGTCCTCAGAAAATGCCCCTCGACTTATATATATTCCACAGTACCAATTAAGTAATGATTATAGCTTGGGGACATCACTGTGGGTCATATATAAGGAACATGGTACTAAATTTGCAATGGAATCAATACACAGTGTCCCAGGGATCACATCAAAATAAAAACCTCCTGCATAACTAAAGAAAACAGCATTAAAAAGAGAATGAACCATATGGGAAACATAATTGCCAATGATACCTCAGACAAGGATGTGATCTCCAAAATATATAAAGAAGCCACATGACTCTACTCTAAGAAGACAAACAACGCAATTAAAAAATGGGAAAGGACTTGAGTGGACACTTCTCCAAGGAGGATATACAGAGAGTCCAGAGACATATGAAAAGATGCTCAGCATTGCTAGCCATGCAAATTAAAGCCAGGATGACATACCACTTCACACCGATGAGAATGGCCACCATAAACAAAGCAACAAGTATTGGAGAGGTTGTGGAGAAAAGGGAACCCTAGTGCACTGTTGTTGGGATTGCAGACTGGTGCAACCACTATGGAAAACAGTATGGAATTTCCTCAGGAAACTAAAAATGGAACTGCCTTTTGACTCAGCAATTCCACTGCTGGGATTATACCCTAAGAGCCCTGAAACACCAATCCAAAATAACCTGTGCACCCCAATGTTCATAACAGCACAATTTACAATAGCCAAGTGCTGGAAGCAACCTAAGTGCCCATCAGTAAATGAGTGGATCAAAAAACTATGGAACATTTACACAATGGAATTCTATGCAGCAGAAAGAAAGAAGGAGCTCCTACTCTTTGCAACAGTATGGATGGAACTAGAGAGCATTATGCTAAGTGAAATAAGCCAGGAGGTAAGGGACAAATACCATATGATCTCACCTTTAACTGGAACCTAATCAACAAAATAAACAAGCAAGAAAAATATAACCAAAGACACTAATTAAGAATAAATTGACAGTAACCAGAAGGAAGAGGAGAGGGGGTAAGGGGGAAAAAGGGCAAAGGGTTTACAGGAACTACTATAAAGGACACATGGACAAAAACAAGGGGGGGTGGAAACAGGGGAGGGAGGTGTGGAATGGCTGGGGTGGTGGGGAAGGGTGGGGGGAAAGGCAGAAAACTGTACTTGAACAAAAATAAGATTAAAAAGTATTTAATGAAAAAATAAAAATAAAAAGCAGTTGCTTAAACAAACAAAAATATACAGTGTCCCATGAAGATAATATAGAATATATATGTGTGTGCATAGGTATGATATTAAATATATATGTATATATGATATAAGTTTATAAATAACTTTTAATCCTAGGAGAGAATTACTCCATCTATCCCATAAATTCATTGATTCCAATATTTCAGTAAAAATTCTATTTTCTATCCTTTGTCTTTAATAAGATATAGAATCTGTCTATCTATCTATCTATTTGTCTATCTGTCACATATTCCTGATAAGCTCTGCAATGATTTTGAGAGGTCCCTGTATGTTTCTAAGTAGCTTGTCTACATCTAAGAAAGTGAGTGGGCTCTAAAATGCCTGAGTTTGAAACCTTTGAAAACCATGAAAATAGTAAAATAGAAACTGCAAGTGTTATTCTAAAGCTCTAAAAAAACTTAAAAATAAATTGAAAACATCCTCAAGAAACTCCCACTCTTGGGAAAATTATTAACTTGTGAGTAATGTGAGGACATTCTCAGCAGATTCCCAGTTATATTTTCATGGTCTTAATTGTTTCCTCTTTAATTAGAGTGAGCCCATCTCATATTTCTTGTGGACTCCCCCCAAAATAAAATAGCACAACTAAAATAATTCTTCTTACTCCCCTTTCTGTACTACCCCTCATCCCTTCTAGCACCAGTTTGGAATTTTCCTGGAGTTACAATCTTCTGAGGGAACTTGTCTTGGGCCAGTGAAGGTTGGGAGGAAAGGGCAAGGGGAGTGTGAGAGTAGCGAGCCAAGGCAACTTTGAGCTCCCTCACTACCCTGAACAGTTCTGAAGTGGCCTGTATTTGTAACAATCTACGAAATTTGTCACAAAGCAGAAGATGGATCCTGTAGACTTTTCTCTTTTTTTTTTCCTATTAAGGGAATCTTAGATCCTGGCTCTTAGAATTTGCTAAGTTTCTTTTCCGTGATGGGCAATAAGTCAAGATGGCTGAATTCCCAAGCTTTCTGGAACTATGTGAAAGTTCTCAGCCTCTACCCAAGCCTTTTTCCCTGCCAAGTGGTATGATAAAACTTGTGAGAACAGGTTTTCCTTGTGAGGTAGCTAATGCATCTGCATTCATTTCTGGCAGAAAAACAAAATAAAAAAGAATTTGGGAGAAGCTTTACAGAGCATCATAAAGAGGTTGATATAAATTGGTCTTAGGAGTTTAATGATTGTTCAAAAGAATGTGATTTTTGTTTGACCTTTATCCAAGTAGTTTCTCCCCATCATAGCACTCATAATTAGCCCCGCTTAACCAGCCATGACCCAGGTAAGGCACTTTTACCTGAATGAATTATAAGACCTTTACCAATTAAACACGAACAACATACTGCCTAACAGGTCTTTCTCAACTATGAAACTCCACAATACTAGAACTAGCCTTACAACTGTATGAGTATGTGAAAGTTCAAAGGCCTTTTACATGAGTTACCACTTTCTTTTGTCTGTTTTCTCTTTTAATCCTAGGAGAGAATTGTTCCATTTGTCCCATAAATTCATTGACTCCAATATTTCATTAAAAGGTCTTATTTTCCAGCCTTTCTCTTTAGTAAGATATAGAATCAAAAGGGAAATGTGTAAACTTGGCTTTCCTTTGGAAATGAAGAAAAAAAATAGCTGTTTCCCTCTGTAGGGGGCTGAGGACTCAAGTGACTGGCCCCTGGTGGTGTCACCATGATCAGTCTTAGCCTTTGCTTACCCCTCCACTTAGACTCAAGGAGCAGCCATGGGAACTATCAGTCACTGAGAAGCTGGGCTCCCCACACTGTTCTCTGCTGTGAAAAGCCCACAGCTGTTAACTTCATGCATGGAGAATCCAAGCAGGCTCAAGGTCACCAACCAATGTAGACTTATAAACTACTTTATTGGTTATCCCATTGAATGTTTAAAACAATACTTTGGAGCAGACATTATTAATTGTTATTTTATAAATGAAAAATCAGAATTTTAGTGAGATTAAGTAACTTACATGAAGTCAGGTAGAACTTGAATTGAACCCATGTTTTTTGACTCATTGATTTGGAGTCAATTCACCACATCCTTGACATTCAAAGCATGTTCTGCAGACGAGCTGCATCAGCATCCCTTGAAAATTTGTTAGAAGTGCAATCTTAGGCACTTCCAGACCTACTGAATCTGCATTTTATCCAGATCCCAAGTAATGTGCATGTACCTTGAAGCATGAGAAATACTGATCTACAACAAAATTCTTTCCAGCCAAGGGGAAGTTCAGTTGAGTACCCACATGCAGAGATGGATATGTCCATAGGAGGAACATTATGGCAAGCTCACTCCCATTTTGTATTATTCATCTGCATAAAATTTAAGTTTCTCCATCTCTTCCAAATCTGGAGAAACAGAATCTCAGGCCCCATGGGCCACATAGACATCTTCTCAGTACCTCTTTAGGTGTAAGCTTTATTTTCATGAGAATCTTTTTGAAGTTTCCTAATGAAAAGGGGTCATCACTCCTGTCAATGCTAGAGTCCTACCTGATGTGGCTTGTGAGAAAGCCCATTTAGCTTGAATACTACTGTAGATACTCATAGATAAGCAATACTGCTTTTTTCTTGAACAGAAGATAACTTGTAGTTTCAGGGGATGAGGAAGCACTGGGAAGGAGAGAACTATTAAAAACCCTGGAAGAATATGGAGGAATGCTGCCTCTGACTTCAATCCCCTGCCTACTAAGCATACCCTGAAAGGAGGGCTGAATAGGCCAGTCAGAGCCTGTCTTTGATATGTTATTACTCAAATAAAACAATTCTGGATTCTTTTTATTTTCCATCCTTCCCAATTTCCCATAAGAGTGGTCAGGAAAACCAAATGGCATGATTTCAAAGATTGGGAAGTCCAGTTATCCTAAATGTAACTCACACCCCTTCCTCTATCTGCCCTGAAATGCTAGGAATTTCATTAATCATTATTTCTGCTCAAGGGATTCTCATTCATGTTCTAGAAACCTGAGACAGTTGAAAGTCAGGTCCCAAGCTTCATCTGTTTGGTGTGAATATTGAGACTCAGTAATCCAGACCCTTCATGATAAAATGATTCCTGTTTCTATCTTCCATCTTGAATCCTGTGGGTCTAAGTGAAACCTGGCCTTGTAGGCAGATGTGATTCTTCTCTTTGTGCACAGACTGCCGTGTTGGGGATTCGTGGCATGATTCAGGCAGCTTATATAACTATTGTTAGAAGACAAGTGTGTGGTAATTGTAATGTCATCTTTCTCATCTATTTTTATTTGATCGATTGTACATTGTTTCACTTTTTCTGTTCTGGAACGAATATAGTACCCCTAACCACAGACTGTCTAGACTCTGGTCCAACTTGGCTTCTAAGAAACCAAATCAAATGTGCCCTATTCCATTGTTCAAAACTCATTTCATCCCTTGGATTCTCCATTGTTATCTCTAGATGTTCCAAATCTTCTATGTTGATCTGAAGATTAACTCTCTCTTCTGACTTTTAATTTCTATTTCTGCTTCTGGGACCAGTGGCCCCAGCATCTCCACAATAATAATCATTTTGTCCCAGCAATTCTCTCCTCTGAACAGCATCTTTGTGTTGGAAAACTTACATCCAATCAAAAAAAAAAAACAAAAAACATTTGTTGAGGTAAGGAGTTTATTATGTAATCAAGGTGGAAAAATTGGTAGTTTTTGAATGAGTTGTATGATTTTATCTGTACTTTTAGAAAGCTTACTCTTGAAATAGTGTGTAAAAAAGAGCAGAAGAGATGATTAAGGAAGCAGGTTTCAACCTCTGAATGAATACCTCTTTCTCCTTATTCATGCTGTTGAGATTCAATGGAAATTATCAAGTTAATAGTAAACATAAAGGATTAGATAAATGAGTGCATAAGAATAATTTTTTGAAAAACAGCAGGCCATACTCGCATACACATATACACATATAACCTGGGGAAAAAATGGGCCCTTAAGAGGCCTATTTTGATTATCTATTGCTGGGGCGGGGGGGAGATCACTGCAGTATCTTTGGGCTTATAAAGATAAGGTAATTTATTATTTCTCACAATTCAGGAAGTTCTTTTTTGCATGCTGTTGGCTGGGGTGTGGAAGAGCTGGAAGGTTCAAAAGGGCTCCAGTCACGTGGCTGATATTTAGTTGGTGCTGGTGGCTGTCTAGGAGCTCAGCTAGGCTCTCAGTGGAGAGCTTCAGTTCTCCTTCTTATGAACCTGTCTGCTTGGGCTTCCTAATTGTATGGGGGGTTGGATTCTAAGAAGGAGCCTTCCAAAAAATAAAGGCAAGAGTTGTAGATTTTAAGACTTTGCTTTAGAGAGTGCACAGTGTAATTTGGCAGCATTATACTAGTCAAAAGAGGTCACTTGGCAAGCCTAGATCGCAGGTGGGTAGAGAAGGCAATAGGCTCCACCTGTTTAATAGAGAGTGGCAAGATCATAGTGCAAAAGAGCTGTAGAATGAGAACTATTCTTGTAGACACCTTGAAAACATACTTTACCACAGGGTTTTTTTGGCACTCTTGCATGGCACTTGAACTATTTTAAATGACAGGGAAAATATTATGATATCATTTTAAGAAAATAGAGGTTGGCATGCTTGAGATTTTGATAGCTCTCCTGTTGCAGATGTACATTTTTATTAATGGATCAACACAGTCCTAATCAATGTATTAAGAAAGGCCAGAGTTTGATTTCACTAGTTGAGTAAAAATATCAGTTGGCATTGCCAACTAATGGAGTATCCCAAGTGTATTACCCTATAGCAATACATTTTGTGTCCTCTCCGATGCTAGCACTAGATAGGTATGGTGGGCTGCACAAGAAGAGAATTGCAAGTCCCTGTCCTTCAACCTTTGCCCCTATGTCTTGCAAAATTAGATATATACTTCAAATGAGGATTTCAGGATAGAGCTCCTCAAAGTCTACTTAATCACATTCTCCTAAGAATCCTGGAAAATTTGTGTAACTGAGGAAGGGCTTAATGGGAGCAAACTAAGAAATCATGGCTGGAGTTTCTACAATACTTTTAAAAGGAATGGTTCTAGGGTGAGGTACAAACCACTTCTTCTGGGAGAACGAGTCATAGTGGTGTGATCAAACTAAAACTGGAGTCTATCTGGAGAGTGCGGGGCACATTTCTCAGATGGAGAAGGCAGAATCTTGAGGATGTTATTCATGCCTCTCACACCCAATTGCCTGTCCTCGTGTCATCACAGCTGAATGTAGGATTAGATTTGTTGGACCTGACCCTGGACAGAAGACACCTTTTCAAGCATCTTATTACAATGAATTCTGGCAAGAGAAGAGCTGGGCACAATGTAGAACAGTCTGGAGGCCTTGTTGGAATAAGAGACAATAGTGTGGTTTATCTGTTGACATAATGTAAAATTTATTTATTTTTTAAATAAAAAAGTACTTAATTATGTAAGCATCTTATAGTAAGCTTTCTTCCAAGATAGGGAAATGTTCAGTGTTTCCAGATTTCTTGATAGGACTTATATCTTACACAGATTGTGACAATGATGAAGTCTGGTCTCTTAATTTTCTTTACATGGAGCATCTACACAAGATTTCTACTTGGATTGAGTGGTCACCCTGGGTGGGGGGGTTCTTGATCAGAAGTAGCAAACACATAGTAGACATTCAGCCATTGTTGTTGAGTAGGTAACTGAATGACTGAGATAGACACGACAGACGAGCTAATTGGATTTTCCAAGTCTCCCCTCCTGCCCTTACACACCTTACACACACACACCTACCATTTGAGTTGCCTTCTAGAATCCAAGAGACTATAAACTGCTCCAGATTCCAAGGTGTTTTAGACCAAAAGCTTAGTAAATATTTCCTAAATCAAAATCACACAGGCTGTGTTCATTCAGCCTACCACTTTGGAACAGTTGCTTTCCATAGCAAGACACTCAGCAGTTGTAAGTAAGAAATAGGGCTCAAGTGGAAAATATTTGTAAAGGGAACAAAAGCAAATGGTGTTGTGATTGCCAATGACATCTTACAGAACCAGTGGGTATTAAAAGAGGGAAAACAAAGAGGCTTAATATTATAATATGCTTTTCTTTCAAGCACACACATACAACAAAAATAAGGCAAACCCCTTTCAGGGGAAACATTTCTGGCAGAAATAATTACTCTATACTTATTGCTGCTGGAGTTATGGCCCAACAGGGGAGTAGAAGGTACAAGGCAATGAAGTAGAGCTTCGAGAGGGGACCAACAGGCATTGAGCAATTTACAAAGGGCTCAGATTGTTCTACCTGAAAAGAGGAGTGTATATTTTAAAATATCACATTTAATTAACACTTGAAGAGAGAAACCTAATGGCTCACACCAGTGATTCCAGGCAGCTTTTGTATGAAACAGATGAAGGGGAAAAAACCTGATTAGGCACTGGCCTTAAGCACAGTTTCCTTGGATTTCCTTTTTCCTCTTTACTGTATAATAACATGGATGAAAATTAGTTCTGACAGCTAATCAGAGTGAGTGGCCCTTTCTTTTCCTGGAGTGGTTAACAAGTACTACACGTTGTGCCAACACACCATACAGCTGAATGGATGTAGGAAGGAAAGAACTGATTACTTATTTCATGACAGGCAGCTCTGTACCTCCCTTCAGTTGAATTAAAAGGATCCTGTGGTACTAATGCCTGTTATGTGTGTGTCTGAGGGCAGCCTCTCGGAATGTCAGAATCCAGCTCTGCAAATATGATGACTTCTCTTCCTCCCATAAGTACTCATGTGCTTCCCTCGCCCTCCAGTCCCTGTCTAATGCCTCCCACTCATAATTACTTCTACTTCTCGTGTGTATTGGAAATCTGGGCAATAAAGATGGAGTTAGGAACTAAATTTAGGCTGTTGAATAATAAAGCAGGAAGTAGCTAAAGACAGAAAAACAAAATCAAACCCAACTCTTTTAAAGAGAATTGCTTGGGACCCAGGGGGGTTGGCTCAGAATAGGACAAGTATTTGTGTATAATGGGCAGATGTGAGTTAAGGTCATTCCAGGTGAGCAGGTAGGTGCTTCCCTCCCCAAGGGGTGTCCTTTACTTGCTTGGAGAGAGTTTGTTTGCCTCAGCAATAATTTTTTTTTCTCCTAGTTTTGAAATGCAAGAGAATGATCATTGCTAAAAGGGCTGTGATGGAATGGAATGCATGAAAGATCTTTAAGACTCTCCCTAAGAAGGCTGTGCAAAGGGGTACAATAATTGCCCTGCCAATTAAATATAATAGCAACAGCCAAAGTGTCCAAAGGGTGGTATTTGGGCCAAACACAGCCCACGGGATTCCAAACCTTGCCCTAGAGCTGATTCTCATTTGAAATCCCGAGAAATATCCCTGAGACTACAGCTCCTGACACATTCCCTTTCTAGGGTAGAAGCCAGAGGAAATGGTTCTGGATTAAATAGGGCAACATGACAAGCCACAACCTGAACTGTGGCAGCTCCCTCTTAGCTGAGAGTAGCCCCGTCCAGGCCAAGCAATGGGGTGCTTGGTCATGCCCCAATAGGTTCTTGGCTGGGTTCCTGGAAAGTCTCCTTTTTAAGTTGTACTTTGAGGGAGGAGTGGACACTCAGATGCTCCAGGCCAATTTTCCTTGGCTCTCTGGAGGGATATGAGCCCCTGAAATAAGAGTGGTCCTTCTTTAGCACAAATATCCTGATTTCAGGGCTCTGTTTTGCTGCGTCCATGCAAGTAGATCAAAGAGGAAAAGAAAAAAAAGCCTTAGAAATCACTTTAAAAATGCACTGGCTGCATTTTGGCTGGATGTACACTTGCCCTGTCTTTTTTTTCTTTTTTTTAATTGTGGTAAAATACGTATAACAGAAAACTTATATTTAATTTTATTTTACAAGTCAGTGACATTAAGTACATTCATAATGTAGTGCGTCCATCACCACCATCTCATTCCAGAATGTTTTCATCACCTTTAAAGGAAACTTGTACCCATTAGCGGCGATAGCCCCATTCCCACCTTCCCCAGCCCCTGACCACTGCTAATTTGCTTTCTGTCGCTATGGAGTTGCCTCTTGTGCATATTTTATATAAATGGAATCATACAATACATGACCTTTTGTGTCTGGCTTCTTTCACTTGGCATAATGTTTTCAAGGGTCACCCATGTTGTAGCATGTGTAATATTTCATTCCTTTTATGGATGAATGATATTCCGACGGCTTGTTCATTTATCAGTTGGTAGACATTTGGGTTGTTCCCACCTTTTGCATATTGTGAATAGTGTTGCTATGAACATTTATGTACAAGTTTTAATTTGAACATTTGCTTTCACTTCCTTTGAGTATATGCCTAGGAGGGAAACTGGGGTCCATATGACAGTTGTATGCTTAACTTATGAAGAGATTGTTGAACTGTTTTCCGTAGAGGTTGTACCATTTTACATTTCCCTTAGCAATGTATAGGGTTCCAGTTTCTCCACATTCTCACCAATACTTGTCGTTTTCTCAATTATTATTGGCATCCTTGTGGATAAAAAGTTGTATTTCATTGTGGTTTTGATTTTCATTTTCCTAATGATGAAGGATGTGGAGCATGTTTTCATGTGCTTGTTGGTTATTTACATATCTTCTCTGGAGAAGTTCTTTGCCTATTTTTAAATTGGGTTGTTTCTGTCTTTTTGTTTTTGAGTTGTAGGAGATCTTATATATTCTGAATACTAAACTAATCAGATTTACAAGCATTTCCCCCATTTAGTGGACTGTCTATTTACTTTCTTGGTGGTCCTGTTTTTAAAAAGAAGATGCCAAACAAAGCATTCGGATGCTTTGGGAAAAGGCATGTCAAATAGGACAGTAGCAGCTACAAGAATGTGGTAAAGGAAGTCTCCTTGCTATTATTATTTTTCCCACTAGGCAGCCCACATCCCTGAAGTCTTAATTATAGCAACAATATGTTGTATAAAGACTCCTTGTGAGAAACCTCTTCCTACTCACCACACATTTGGTAAATTTTGTTCTAGGGAGCTTTGGGGTCTCCACGTGGGTGTCTCTTGGACCTTCCTGTCCATCAAACAGATGATCAGTAGAGAGTCTAGGTCTCTGGGGCCAGCAACCTCACCAACCAGGGAAGCTCTGCTTTGATATCTCTTGTAATGTGGGGCTCAGGTGCAGGACTTTGAAAGAAAGAGGCCTCTAATGCTTTCAAAGTGTTTTAAAATCACTGCTAAATCATGCTATGCCAAGGAAGAAAACCCCAAAGCTCTTGTAACTTCTTGTGAAATAGGGGTTTGGTTAATGGAAAATTGGTTTTAAATGGGGAGCTATTGTGCAATGGACATAAAGCTTCAGTTCTGCTGAATGAATAAGTTCTAGAGATCTGCTGTACAACATAGGGCCCATAATTAGCAATAGGGTATTATGCACTCAAAATGTTGGTAAGAGGGTATATAGATCGAATGTTAAGTGATTTTACTACACACACACACAAAGGCTAAGGGACACAAGAAAACTTTGGGAGGTATGAGATATGTCTATTATCTTGACCATGGGGATGATGGTATTATAAGTGTTTGCATATGTCTGAATTCATCAAATTGTACATATTAAGTATATTTTTATATATTGATTATACCTCAATAAAGCTATTTTTTAAAAAAGGAAAACTATTCTTAGCTTCATTGAGAAACTCATTGTGTTGTGTCTGCACACACCCACATCCACACACTCCCACACTCTTCCTCTATCACCCTATCCCTGCACATTCCTACTACAGGTGGATGATGCCAACTCTGGAGGGAGTTGCCTCTAAACTCCTACTCACAAAAAAAAAAAAAAAAGTGGCTCTTGACAGCTGCCGCACCCACACTTTCTGGCAGTCTCAACTATTACCATTCATCAGTTAGGTATGTTGCCTGCTCACCTTTGACAGCATTCTCACAGGCTACCAGCCTAAGACACCCTCCAAACCAGAGCCATCCTTCTGGTCCTTTCTATTTTTCAATCTGCGAAATGAGTTACTACCAACGAATGAAAGAGACCTGAGCTTTTTTTCATCCTGGGTCGCAATACCCATATTCAGGAAGAGAGTCATTCAGAAGGTGAAGCCAAATCTTAAGAAAACTAGCTTGCAGGTGAGTGTCTGCCCGCCTGACAATTACTTGGAGAGGGGGCTGTGTGGCCAGGTGAGAGGGCAATGGGCTGAGAGGGTAATGAGGCTGCCGCATCCACATAACATTCATGATCTTCAGCAGGTCTCACTCAGCGGGGCAGTGCTCTGGGCCTAGAAATCCCCTGTGCACAGGAAGCTGGGCCTGGTCTCGAGCTCTCTACTTTCCCTTTCTTAGGAGACTCCGGCAATTGGGACAAGTTCCATGCATGTTAGAGTCAGCATCTGAGGTTCATCACTGTGTGAAGATGAACAGTTACAGAGAGGGAAGGGACATGGATTTCTGTAGCTTCTCAGAATTGCAACTTGGGTTTCTGAACATCTGTCTTGTGTGTCAATAAACTGTTGCCAGTTGTTCTCTCAGTTTTAATTCCAGTGTGAATTCACACAAAGAGGTCTAATGCCCTTTATTGCTTTGGTCAGAGATGAAGAGGGGTTGATGGGGAAACTTCTTGCCTACTCAGTAAAATGGGATCCCAGAGCATAATGCCTTTTATCCATTTCTAGTTTTCTCCAAATTAAACACTACACTGTGCATTTGTTTTCTTTTGTTCTCAAGAAATAACCAGCTGACAGTGGTATTTATTATCAGATTCCTATAGTGTAAATGGTGTTTCCTGACCCCATTAGGCAACAACCTGCAGGTAGAAACCGCAGAGCAGGCAAGTTTACAGGATATGTTTTCTGAAACATTGAGGGCCTTCCTCACCTCTAAATCCTCCCCAGGGACTTGCTCTAATCTAGCTAAAATGTTCCTAAACTTTAAACTGTTGATGTCACTAGTAGGTTAGTCAACCAATATGGGGCTCTTGCTGTCAGAAGGTCCCTGGTAAAGTACACATGGACCCACAGCCTCAGCTGCGGAGTGACCCCTCTCTGGAAGACTGAGACCTGACAAATCTATCAAGACCAAAAAAAAAAAAAAAAAGAGAGAGAGAGAGAGAGAGAGCGAGAGGGAGAAAAGCAAGCACAGGTGTGTCTTGCCACTTGCTGCTTAAGTGTGCTACACCCAACTTGCTTATCCAGATAAGCAGCAACAGGTCCCCAGGCAGCAGCCATTTGAACACACAGTGAATCATCCCTGGAACACTGGATATCTTGAAATTAAGAAAATGTCCTTTCCTCCATACTTCTTCCTTTCAAAGCCTAGGATTCTGACTGTCATTTATTCTGTTTTTCATAACCAGGAAAAGTTTTCCCTAGGTCCTGAGAAAGAAAAAATCTAAGAGGCATTTAGTACAGCCCAGCCTGCATTCCCCAGTGTGTCAGATATTTATACACATTGGTGATGAAGTTTCCAGGTGGGAGAGGCAGGGGGGGGAAAGGGCACCCCCTGGCCCCAGATACTACAGGCTGACGGGGAAATCACTGGCCTGGGTGCTGTGCCATTCAGTCAAGGTGAATAGCTAGCTGCCTCTCTATTTACCAGGGAAGGGAGTAGTTGAAAGATACTTGGGAAACACTGAAAACCATCCTGAAGGCCTACAAGAGAGGAGAGTGAGACTTGGTGGGGAAGCATGATAGCCCTGGAAGGAAGGTGACAGAATGAGGTGCTGGATGTAAAACCTCTGCAGCACGCTGTGTCCTTACTGTTTGGGGGTGTCTTTGCTGTCAGATCTTCCTACTGAGCCCAACTAGTGAATGTCAGGGTTTCTGGGTCAGAAATCCCATGGTTTTGATTTAGACTAATCACCAGAATACTCTTCTCTCAGCCTGATATGTCTTACGCAAAATCCAGAAACAGGAAACGCTCCTTTCTCACACTGTTAAGGTCTCCCTGAAGTGTCCCTGCAGCTCTGAACTGTCCTAGCAAGGGCTGTAGGCAGCATTTTGAAGGGATCACAGTGCACAATTGTATACAATGGGTCAGATACATAAAATATTTAGTGCAAACATGCTTTCTAAATTAACTATGGCTTGCCAAGTTAATTCCTATAAGCAAAGAAAAAGAAATTCAATTCAGTTCAATAAGTCTAATTAGGCTTATGATTTTACAAGGTAATGAATCAAAACAAAAAAATGAAAATGGTGAAGGTTTAAAAATTACAGGAAGACTTAATGAAGAATGTGAATTTGAAATTATGTTTGATTTCTATTTTTATAACAACTACCATTCTCTTTATCAATGAGAACTCATTGATATCTACCTTCAGAACCATGCTCTGTGCTTATGCTGGGAAAGACAGGTCTGGATATATTTACGACCCGAGGACCAGGCTCATCAATTTAGGATCTAATTGCTGGGGCTTAAGAGTTTTCTAGGAAAGAAATTTTACATCTACCCCCTGGCCAAGTACATAACTCATCTGTGGCAAAAAGCAAAAGGACAGTTGGATGTCATATGATGTTTGTATTCTTCCAATGCCCCAGTAGTAAGTTTACTCTAGGGCCAAGATTCACACCTGACCGAAGTCTCATTGTTAACCATGAGCCAAGACCTCCAATTTGAACAATTGTTTTTTATAAAGAGAAAAAATGGCACAGTTGTTAAGTAGACATGACTTTACAAATAATTCTTTAGAGGTATAAGCTTTAAAAAGCATAATTTCTTTTTTTAAGTTAAATTTATTGGGGTGACTTCGGTTAATAAGATTATAGAGGTTTTAAGTATACAGCTCTGTAATATGTCAGCTTATTATTGCATTTGTGCCCACCACTCAAAGTCAAATCTTCTGTCACCATGTATTTGACCCCCATTACCCTTTACTACCTCCTATCCTTCCCTCTGGTAACCACTATACTGTGGCCTGTGTCTATGAGTTCTTGTTTGTTTGTTCTCTTGTTTGTTCATTTGTTGCTTTCAGTTTTATATGCCACATATGAGTGAAATCATATGGTTCTTTACTTTTTCTGTTGACTTATTTCACTTAGCATGGTATTCTCAAGATCCATTCATATTTTCACAAATGGCAGTATTTCATCTTTTCTTATGGCTGAGTAGTATTCCATTGTATTCTACCACATCTTCTTTATCCAATCATCTAACAAAGGACACAAAGCATAATTTCTAAAGGAGTATTTAGTTTATTGAAAATAGATATATTCTAAATAAGCTTCATCTTTGAGAAAGAAAAGGAAAACAATTCCAAGTGTTTAACTTCATAGATAGAAACCTGGCGTTCCATCTGCACACATCTACACCCACACCCATACACCTCCTCCTTTTAGTCCCCCATTCCTAGCAATTCTGCGATCATGGTCCTAAGCTGCAGTCACCATGTAATATAGTTGAGAGAGACTGTTTTACCCCATATGAGGTTGCATTAGTGATTATCCATTCCCACTCTCCCCTCCAGTGTTCCCGGGGATATGTGTGCAGCTCAATCATAGACTGTTTGCATGGTGCGGGGGGGAATGTCTTATAACAAAGCTGATTCTTGACCTTTCCCCACACCTAGTGGAGCAGAATTGCTTGGGGAGAAATTGGGAAAGTTTTTTAAAGACCCCGAAGTAATTTTTATGCCCAATAAGTTTGGTAACCACTGCCAGAAAGATCGAAAATAAGTTGGTTCATATGGAAACCAAAACTAAGACCTTGAATCATTCTCGTATTTATCTCAGCAACTGTAGCTCTAGTTTCTACCAATGACCCAATGACAAGAAAAAGAAATGCACAAGATGAGATTAAATGAAAAGGAGAAATAAAAATTTAAGTAATAAATGCTAGAATGCTGAAATAGAGTGATTTTTAACTTTTTATTTTTGTAAAATTTTTTATTGTTGTTCAAGTACAGTTTTCTGCCTCCCCACTACCCCAACCCTCCCCACCTCCCTCCCTCATTTCCACCCCTCCATCCTTGTTATTGTCCATGTGTCCTTTATAATTGTTCCTGCAGACCCTTCACCCTTTTCCCCCATTATCCCCTCCCTTATCCCCTCTAGTCACTGTCAGCCTGTTCTCAATTTCAATGTCTTTGGCTATACTTGCCTTGCTTGTTCGTTTTGTTGATTAGGTTCCTATTAATGGTGAGATTTTTAACTCTTTAATCATGCGAAGATATCATTACTGATAGAGTGATTGTGACTCAGGTGACTAATATTGAATTACATGTGCATTTTAATATGAATATTTATTTAACTTGAGTGAAGCAGAGACATAACAGCAAAGGAAAGCAAAATAAAACAAAGTAAAAGGTAACTGTGGCATTCTTCTTTAAAATCCTTTACAAAAGTGTGTAGATTGACAATGATTACCTAACACACACATACGGACATAGCTCAAAATTTTTAACTAATAAGGGAGACTACAGATCCAGCTATCTCATTCCTTTAGTACCTTGAAAGTTATCAACTTGAAAAATTTAAAAAATTACAAATGGCCCTCATTTATGGTCATATGTGACTTGTCTTAGAAGATATCTGTATTTTAATAGAGAACAGTGTTTAACCTGAAGGAATCCACCTCTAGTGGTGAGTTTCAGGCTCTCTGGTTGGCATGTAGATATGAGTTGAGGTAGAGAAGCCTTTTCCAGGAGAAACATATATGAGAAGAAACTCCTAGAAGAAACACCTTCGGTTGGGAACAGAAATTCAAGGCAGTTATGATTTTTCAGTGAGCTCGGCAGTTGCCTTCCACTTTCCAATGAGATTCAAAACACAGTCAGGCCAGTTACTGGTGGGCTCAGCAGGCCATTTGAGGATGAGTGTCTTGTGTTTTCTGTATTTTTATTTTTATTGCAGTTTTAAATAGACTATTCAGTTAAAGGATGAACCCTGTGGTCTCTTCAATTCATTTTTTTTTAAAGAAAAACATTTATTTGTGCTTTGCTTGGGAAGGAAAACTCTCAGTTCTTCATCTGTCTTTGCATCTTTCTCCCTTTTACTCTGCACTGGAGCTGGAACATGTCCAATTCCCACTTCCAAAAATGCCAAACATATTTTACGAAAGGATCTGGTTTAGGGTGACCAACTATCCTAGTTTGCCTGGTACTGTCCTAGTTTAGCACTGAGAGTCTTGCACCCTAGGAAACCCCTCAGTCCTGGGTAAAGTGGGACAGTTGGTCATTCAAGAGTTGCACTGCCCAGTATGGTAGTCAATGGCCATGTGGGACTAATTAAACATCAGTCAACTTAAATAGAATTTAAAAATTCAGTTCTTCAGTTGTACTGGCCGTATTTCAAGGGCTTAATAACTCCATGTGGCTAGCAGCTACCTTATTGGATAGTGTAGATTAAAAAAAAACCCTCCATCATTGCAGAAAGGTCTGTTGGATAGTGCTGAGCCTGCAATTACCCAGAACTAACATTTTTAAAATTTTTTTTATGTTTTGCATTCATTTATTTAATATATATATTTTTAATTTTATTATTATTATTTTTTATTCGGTTACAATTGTCTACATTTTCTCCCCATCCCTCCACCCCACCCCAACCAGTCCCACCTCCCTCCCCCACCTCTACCCTCCCCTTTGATTTTGTCCTTGTGCCCTTTATAGTAGCTCCTATAGACCCCTCTCCCCACTATCCCCTCCCCACTCCCCTCTGGCTACTGTTACCTTGTTCTTAATTTCAATGTCTCTGGTTATATTTTGTTTGCTTTTTTCTTTTGAGAACTAACATCTTTTAAAACAATAATACCCTAGCCAAGCGTCACCATTTGGCCGAGCAAGCTCATGTGATGGGGCATGCTATCTCAGTGGACACACAGAGTATGCTAGCTCAGCAAAGCCACAGCGAAAACTTCTGTTTTTCAGAGTTCACATTTCCTGATACATCAGGCTTCTGGAACTAAACCCTCCGTCTTCCTAGCTTCCAGGGACTTATAAACAGTTGTTGGCATTTAGTGGAAATGGGAACATGATATAAGAAACATTTGACATGACAGCAAGAAAAGATGACTTGACCCCTTTTAAATTGTGTCTGTCTACAAGATATGAGGGTCACTCTAATTTTGTTCCAGTGTGGAGATTTTCCCCTGGTGCACAGCAAAGAAGAGAAGATAGCGGGACCTAGTTGAGTCACAGCTGAAGGAGGATATGCATGAGGGAAACCACCTTGGAACAGGTGGGTTTAAGTCTATCAGATCCCTACCCCAAACATCAGTTGCATGGAACAACAGGGCTTCTCATGAAAAGTGGCCAAGAGTCATGGAGAACACACCACTTTGGCCATGTCCCTCTTCCCTCAGGGCAAAGGCAAATTAGAAACAGAAACAGAAACAAACTGCCTATTGGTTTTAAGATACATTGCTGAAAGATGTAATTGTGAGCGCAGGGATTTACAGGCACCCCTCAGAGATATTGCGGGTTTGGTTCCAGACCACCGCAATCAAGCAAATATTGCAATGAAGTCACACAAAGTTTTTGGTTTCCCAGAGCTTATCAACATTATGTTTACATTATACTGTTGCCTATTAAGTGTGCAATAGCATCAGGTCTAAAAAATGTTCATACCTTAATTAAAAATACTTTATTTCTAAAAAATGCTAACTATCTTCTAAGCCTTCGGAGAGTCATAACCTTTTTCTTGGTGGAGGGTCTTGCCTCGATTTTTATGAGAATGCAGTTTCTGCAAAGCTCAATAGAGCAAAGCACAATAAATGAGGTATGCCTGCATTTGTTTTATAAAATGTTACTTAGCACCTACTAAGTTGCTACTCTTGAGTCATTCACAGTCCAGTGGTGGAGTCTAACATGTTCACTGGCTTTAAAAATGTAATGTAACAGATGATTATTTGTTTAGAAAGTGGTGGTGATTATGATGATGATGATGATGTTGGTGACAAACCTAACATTTACAGGGATCTTTCCCCCCAAAATGCTCTATTTCTAAGTGTTTTACATCAAGAAGTACAAGACAATACTTTGAGAATATACTCACAGATGCTGGAAATATCACCAGGTAAAAATATAGCACATTATTTTTCAAAATTTCCAGGAAATTTAACATATAAACAAAGCAAAACTCTCATAAGTTATTTGGAGAGATATTTGGAGAATTATTTGGAGAGAGTAGAGCAATTTAAAGAGTGGATTTAATTTTTAATAACTTTTTTATTTAGCGAAAATTTTAGTTACTTACATGGAGTAGTTGCAAAACAAATAGGTAGAGTTGCCCATATTATAATGTTTCTCTAAGTCAGAGAGCAATGGCTTCAGTTCTCTGTTATTTAGTATTGTGTCCTTGGACAAGTTATTTAACCACTCATTTCCTTGAATGTGGCTTCTTGAATTGAAAAATGGCACAATAATACTTGCTTTAGAGGGTTGCAGGCAAGGAAAAATATGAGAGCAGAGAGAGGAAGCCACCACTGTCCTGTGTCTTCTAAGAGCACTAATCCCATCATAAGGGCTTCACCCTCATGCCCTGATTACCTCCTAAAAGCCCCACTTCCCCAAACCATCAAAATGAGGGTTAGGGTTTGCATATGTGAATTTTGGGAGGAACAAACATTTAGTCCATAGCACTGACAGGATAGGAAGCTGACATGTTCTGCTTTGCTGTGTTCAATGTGGCTCACTGAGAAGGCTCACAGAGCACCCTCTTAGATGCTCTGAGCATGGACATAGGGACTCCCTCTTCTGTGGGTCTGGTGAATAGATCACAGCTCAGCTTCCCTTGTCTCTATGCTGAGCTGGAGATAGGACTGAAAGAGCAGGGAAACTGGGGGACCAAGCAACCTCTTTCCTTCTATGATCTCTGAGGTTCTGAGGACTTTTTCTTTACTTGTCAAGCACAGAGAACTCCCAGGATGCCCAAGGTCTCTTCGGGTCATGAACACTTAGCCTCTATCATTGTATAACAGTCACTCCTAAGATCTGATTTCTTCAGAAGGAAATACTTCTAACTAGACAATATTTGGGCTATGCATTCAAACTCAGTTTTATAGCTTCATAATTTGGCAAACAGTTGAGCACACTTGCATTTGTCCATATTTCTCTCTGCTACCTGAAAGACACTTCTATCTCTTAACATCCCCCTTGATTAAAACAAACTCAATATTGAGTGCTTTCTTTTATCCTAACCCCCCTTGCTTACATGAACCTGCCCCCTAGTTAGTTGTTTCTCTCTCCCTTCCTCCCTCTCTTTCTCTTTCTCTCAGAGAGAGGTGATGATAATTCATAAACCTTGGACTTCAGGTTAGTTTCAGCTGTTCTTTTCAATTCCAAAGAAACTTAACAGGGATATTGGGAAATTCTGGGTCATGATAGTCTTAATGGAAAGCCCCAGGTCAAGAGTTACAACATTTTTCCAGTTTAAAAACTAATGCTGACCTTAAGAAAACTCTGCAATATGTTTGAAAATTGTTCCTATTGAATGTTTTCTGGAAGGAATTCAGGCTTGCAGTGGGAAGACTATCAATAGGTTTAGCACCTCCACCATGCCAATAACTGAAAACACACTGCAAAAGTTGCTCCTGCAAACACACTTCCTAGTGGTGAGACACTTCCTGTTGGCCAGGTGGGCATTCTGCTCAGGGGGTGGCTGTGAGGGCAGACATTCTCCAAGTACCTCCTCTATCATAAACCCTAATGCTTATTGAGGACTAACTATCTTAAAGGCTCTGTCGTTAGCACTCCACAGGTACAGTCTTGTTCAGCTTACAGAGCAATGCTATGAGCTGAGCATTATTATTATTATTAATTATTATTATTATTATCCTCATTTTACAGTTGAAGAAATTGAGACGCAGAGAGTTTCATTAGCTTGCCCATGGTCACACAGGTGGGAAGAAGTGAAACCAGAACTGAAGTTGGGCACACTAACCTTGGAGAACTCACTCTTGGCCACTGTGTAAAATATTTTGCCTCACTTTACCTGGGAGTCCATGCTTCTTTAGCAGCTAACAGTTAACTACAGGCTGGGAGCCTGTCAAAATGACAGAAAGCAAATTGAGAGCCACTCAAATCATCTAGCAACTTGCAAACATTTCCTCAGTTATCCTTTTACCCTTAGAGTCATCCCAATGATATCACTGATGGTAGAACAATGGCAGTACCAGGGCCAAGGGCTGGATTTTCCTACTTGCTCACAGCCCAGTGGCTTCTACACCCAGTGTGTACTCTCTTAGCTCCTGAGCTATCAAGCTTACTTTGAAAGTTAAAGCCAGATTGATGGGGCCAGGGATGCTTACACTAACTCAAGAGCCAACTACGTAAAAACTGTTTTATGTTACTACAACTGTGGGGGGTGGTGTCATTAGGCCTGTGGTGGAGTAATTGTTGTTTCTAAGAACATGGGAAAAAATCAGTTTTCTAGCACTTCAAGTGAGTTCATTGGCAAAGAGGCTCATGGTTTGGGAACAGCCCTGAAGACAAATGGCTATGCTTCACATACTCTCTATGTAGGCCTTTTCTGAATCGTTTTAGCATGACTGCCTCTAAATCTTGGAAGGTGGAGACAGAAAGGAAAAAGTCAGAATATCATAGAAAAAAGTTTTAACATCTTTAAAGACAAGTGTACAAAGGGTTGGTGCTGGAGTGCAGGGTCAGGGGGAGACATTTAGTCTATCCAACTGAGTATCACCTGTACTTCTGCCTCCAGGAGCTTACAACCTATAAAGCATTCTTATCCTGAGCAGGCCGAGGTTCAATATATCTAATTTGTTGAAGGCAAGAAAGAGAGAGAGACTGATTTTATTTCTCATTGGCATGTCATTTATTTTAGGCCATGACAAAAATTGACATCACTTTGAATAGCCCCAAACACCATGAATGTTCTTGAGGAGATTGTTGGAAAATACTTAGTGACCATGGGTGCTCCTCAACCAAGGAGATAATGTAAAATAATTCCAGGTGAATAATTAATATACACTAATTTAGAGTTGCTTGATAGGCAGAAAATGCCAAGGAAGCTAACACGTTTGACCTTCAACTTCAGTCGTTTATAAACAAAGGTTCTGTGAAGTTTTGTTTCGTTTTCATATAGTTTGAGAATGGCAATTTTATTAGATGGCAGTCAACAATTAACCCAAACAACTCCTTTTGACCAGATAAGTCAACTCCACAATTTTGTAGCTTTTGCTATGCCTCTTTTTTTTTAAGTTAAAGAAATTTTTTTTTTTTTAATTTAAAGCACAGCAATTTTTCCCCTGCTTTTATAAAACACTGCCCTATGTTTCCAGGCAGAAAAACAAAAACTTTCAAAGGTCATGTGATGTTGTTTTAGCAATGTAGAAATAAGAAAACCAACTAACAAGCAAAAGGATGTATCTGATAATGATCTTTGGCAGCATGTCTTAAAGCAGAACATATAAATATGCATGCATGCGTATGTAATTCTAAGAGGATTTCACCTTGAAACTGGATAGCTGTAATTCCTTAATAAAGAACACTTGTTTGTCAAGGGCTAGATTAGTGTCTGAGCTGGGCTACACAGGAAATCAAATCCTGTTCCTTTATAAGAGTCCTTATCAGTAGCCTTGCTGAGTACAAGAGTGGGCAGTTGTGGAAAGAGGCAAAAAAAAAAAGCCTTTTTGTCTTCCCAGGCCACAGGAGTTGGTGCATGCAAACACAGACTGGGATCCTAAAGTGCTTTCCTAGGGCTTTAGAGGAGAACACATGCCCTTCTTTCCACAGGACCATGGTCTCTCCCATACTGGGGACATTGAATTCTTCTGATTTCTATACAGCAATTTCCTTTAAAACAATTGGAGATGATTTTCTTCCCAGAGCACTTTTGGTAATGTAGGAAATATTTTTGGTTGTTATGCTGGAAGCCCCCGTGGCACCAGATAAACAAAGCAGATCAAAGTAGCATGACAAAGGGAAAATTAAATTGTTATTGTAACCACAGCCCACAAAAGTGAGGCCAGGATCCATGGCTGCACCTAAACATGGTGGCTGACTGCTAAAATAAAAATTTAAACGGGACTCAGAAACTTGTAATATAATAATCCAAATATATAGGTTACAACTGAAAATCACTGGCCATACTAAGAAGTAGGAAAAGTACAGCTTAAATGAAAAAAAGGCTATCGACTGATACATACCAACACAGAGAAGAATCAGATGTTGGAATTATCTCATATAAACTTTAAGGCAGTTATTCTAAAAGTGCTTCAATGAACAATTGTAAATTCTCTTGAAACAAATGAAAAATAAAAAATATCAGCAAAGAAAAGTTATAAAAAAATAACCAAGCAGGAACTATAGAACTGAAAGATACAACAACAGAACTGGTTTTTTTTTTTTAAAGAATTTAAAATTATAAAAAAAGACTTACTGGATGACCTCAATAGTAGAGTGGAAATGACAAAGGATAGAATCCATGAACTTCAGAACAGATTAATAAAATTTGCTCAGTTTGTAAAATGAAGAGAAAATAGACTAAAAAAAAAAATGAAGAGAGCCTCTAGGAACTAAGTGTGAAACAATAGTAAAATATCCAAAATTCACATCATTGGAACCCCAGAAAAGTGAGAAAGGAGTTGGATTAAAAGAATGTTAAAAAATAATAATAGCTGAAAATTTTTCAAATTTGGTCAAAGATGTAAATTTATAGATTTAAGAAATTAAAAATTTCTCGAAATAAGATAAATCAAGGAAATACATGTCACAACAGATCATAATTAAACTTCTGAAAATTAAAGACAAAAAGTCTTTAAAGTAACCAGAGAGAAGTGATGCATTAACCATAGGGGAATGTAAATTCAAATAAAAGTAAATTTCTCATCTAAAACCGTGGATGCCAGAAGGGTGTTGCACAAAATTTTGCAAGTTCTAGAAGAAAAGAACTGTCAACAGTGAATCTATATCTTACAAAACAATTCCTCAGAAACTAAAAGGAAATAAAGACATTCTCAGATTAAGGAAAATTTAAAGAATTTTGTTGTTAGCAGACACTCCCATAAAGAATGGCTAAAGGAAGTAATTCAAACTGAAAGACAATGATAATAGAAAAACTTGAAGCACTGGAAAGGTTAGAAGAACAATACAAAGAGCAGGAAAAAAAAATAGTCTAACTATTCTCATAAATTTTATAAATTACATGTAATGGTTAGAATAAAACCGATCAACTGATGCTCAAGACTATGATGCTTAAAACTGGGAAAGGTAAAGGGTCTGAAATGAAAGCAATATGTCCACACTTCATCTGAAGTGGTAAAATAATGCCCATAGACTGTGAAAAGTCACGTTTGTACATTGTCATACCCAGGGCAACTACTAAGAAAACTATACAAAGAGACAGATACATGCAAAAACACTATAAATCAACGTGGAATCACCAAAGGTGTTCAGCACATGCTTGTAAACACTCAGAAAGGCAAGAAAGGGGGGACAAAGTACAAAAAACAAATAAAATAGAAAAAAAATTAAATGGAAGACTTAAGAAGCCCTAACATATCAACAACTACCTTAAATATAAATGGTCTAAATACACCAATTACAAGACAGATATTGGCACAGTGGATTTAAAAAAAAAAAAAACAACCCACCATAACCCAACTGTATTGTTGACAAGACATTCACTTTAATGTAATGATGTAGGTGGCATGACAGTAAAAGAACTGACAAATATATACCATATAGGCATTGATTTAAAAAACAAGAAAAAACAATATAAATATCAGGCAAAGTAGACTTTATCTGAACAAAGAAACTTACCAGAGACAAAGAGAGATATTACATAATGACAAAAAGATCCATCAACAGGAAAACATAGCAATCCTAAAGCTATATGCACCAGACAACAGAGTCTCAAGTACATAAAGCAAAAACTGGTAGAGCTGAAAGGAGAAATAGACAAATTCACAATTATTCCTAGGGACTACAACAGCCCCCTTTACAGCAAATGATACAATTGTTAGGCAGAAAATCAGCAAATCAGAGTGCAGTTCATGTGACATATGAGTGTCCACGACTCAGACCTACGTCTCTATGCATGGCTGAAACAAGTTCTTTTGGTGAATTTGTCAGGAAAACAAGAATACACATGAAAACACTCAAAACCTTAAAATGAAATGTGCTTATGGTCAGCATCAAATATGTTTCTTAAGTCTGCTGATTAATTCAAGAAATAAAAACCTATGAGTGAATAATATGAGTTTTATGAGAAAGTGTACACATTTCTGATTAACAGGTTATTTGCAAAACATGTGAAATCTGACACAGAGTGTAAAAAAAGGTGTTCCTAAGTAGAGAGTTTCTCTTTAATAACTTCATCAGACCTCCCATAATCAAGTAACATGTAAGCTAATTCATACAAGAGAAATTCACTTAAAAGTTCTAGAATTTAGGTACAAAATAAAGTGATTCAAGAAAGAGTGAAAGCTTACCGGGCTTGTTATTAGTTAACAGACTTGTATTCTGGTCATTACTCCACCATTAATAGCTGTGTGGTTTTGGGCAAATCCCTTAATCTCTTTGAGCTTTCATTTTCTCACGTGAAAGATGAAAACATTGAATCAAGTGACCTCAGATGGATCTTTCCTGCTCTAAACTTTTAAAACAATGTGAATTAGTTTCATGCTTGTAAACAGGAAGCATTCTTTGGCCTCACAACTGAAAATGAACCTTCAAAACTGTCAACAGAGAACTCTCTGCTCTTCTGAGTCAATCTGAGATCACCGCAGAACATTGTATTTGATTGTGAAAGCAAAGCTAGAGATCAAGGAGTAAGGCACCTGAATCAGGTTTCCCAATGCAATAGGCAAAGTGGAGGGCCAAGAAAGTTCTCATATTCTAAAAATATAGGTTCCATTGCCTTTCAGAGTTGGCTTGGTTTGGTGACTGAAAAACCAAACATGATCTCATCAAACAGACTTCAGACGGGGGCCTTTAATGAATGTTCTAGTGTTTAAAAAGAAGGACAGTCACAGTAACCTCTGAGAAAAACAAGTGTTCTTAGATGCAGTATAAGTAACCCAATGGAGGAGCTTCATTCTAACTCAGTTCTCAGCTGCATCACAGCAAATGGACAAGGGTTTCTAGGGATGCAAAGTCCACTGAAAGGAAGGTCCTAGTCTCCCTTCACCTTGGCTTTTACTGGGCAACACACACATATTTAATTATTTCCAGAATCATCTACCTTTTATCAAGGAGAGGCCTTTAGAAGACAGTGACAGTAAAAGGATGGACAAATATGTACCATGTAAACCTCAATTAAAAAAAACAAGGAATAACAATGTAAATACTGGGCAGTAGGGGTGCCAGGAAAATACAAACAGCACAGTATGATGAGGGTGGTAATAATCAGGAGTCCCAGGAGTTAAAGACCCCCTAAGTAGATATTAAGAATACCCCATCACCAGAACTGACCCATGCACACAAAGCTTTATTAGCATCTTGAAGTTACCTGCCACCATAAATAGGGCTGAGGGCCCAGAGGTATCAGACAACCCCGGAGGAGCTCACGGTCAGATTGGTTAGAGTTCCAGCAGGAAAATGTAGCCCACCCATATGAGATTTTAGTGACAGGACTATTGACCAAAGGGGAGTGAGGGGACCCTGTAAGGTCTGTGGAGGTATATATCAACTGTAAAGGGAATGCATGGGTTAAGAGGTTAAGTGGAACACAGATCAGTCCCGCTGACATGTATTGTCTTGAAGCTTAAAATAATTGGGATTTACTGGTTATTTTGTTTAGCACCAGCAGCTGCAGAGGCCTCTCCCTTGTGCCAGAATGAAATCACCCTCCCTCAAAGCTTTCCACCATAAACTCAAGAATTCTGAGCTCTACCATCCTTGGTTCCTTCCCATCACTGTGCTACCTGTAGCCAGCAGTGTTGTAGGTCTCCTAACACCTTTCACTATGGTTGGTTCCATGGTATGTGTGGGAGTGGAGGTGTACCTGTGTGGGCTTGGGTACAAGCTCTTTGATGCCAGCCCTGGTCAACTGCTCCTTTAGCTGAGTAGATATCCTGGCTTTAGGAAACTATCAGCCCTCTAGGATCCCAGGGCCCCATTTTTCGCTCTAGGGAACTAACACTCCAAGGAGGTTGATGGCTAACAAGCTCAAGGTCATGCAGTAGACTCATGCCCTGGCCTGATCTTCTGCTCTTTATATTTCATCACTCAGTGACTGGCCTTGGAATGAGTTATAATCCTTATCAGGCAAAAGTGTTATCTTTGCTAGTGGCCCGGACTACTTTGCTCAGAGAGATTCCTTTAATCCTTATCTCCTCTTACCTGATGTCTGAAATTTCCCATAATTTACCCAATACATTCATCTTTAACTCCATCTTCTGTGTATTCAGAATGACAGAATAATGTGCAGGATAATTTAGGCTCCATTAGTACATTATACATGCCTCTATTATAGTACTTATCACATCATGCTGTAATTTTCTGTTTACATATCTGCCTCTGACATTTGACTGCGAGTTCCTCCAGGACTTAGGCTATGTTTCGCTCATGTTAGTATTCTACCTGCTCCCCAGGACCCAGCAGTTAAACACTTTGAGAATGCTAGGTTTTAAATGAATGAGCTGGCTTTATAGTAAGGCTCAGCAGACAGGTAAGCCTGATATGCACATATTCATTTATTCAGTAGATACTTATTAACTTCTCACTGTGTGCCCAGAAATATGCTAAGCTGTAGGAATCTAAACACACTACCTATGAACTGGGGAGATTATGCCACATAATAACATTAATTCATAATTATTGTAGACTAATTGTTTGTGTTTCTCCAAAATTCGTATGTTGAAATCCTAACAGCCCAAGTAGTGGTATTAGGAGATGGGGGCCTTTGGGAGGTGATTAGATTATGAGGTGGAGTCTCTATAAATGGGATTAGTGTCTTTACAATAGATGTTGGCAGACAGATCCCTAGCTCCTTCAGATACATAAGGACTCAGTGAAAAGACAACTGTTGAAGAACTGAGCTCTCAACAAACATTGAATCTGCTGTTGCCTACATCTTGGACTCCCCAGCCTCCAGAACTGTGAGAAATAAGTTTCTGTTGTTCCTACTCACTGTGTGGTAGTTTCCTTATAACCCCTCAAATGGACAAGACACTAATTATTCATCATGCAATTTGTGGAGATGCACAGGGTATTAATGAAGACTAGAGGGGGTTATTTAATATGGCCTGAGGAATGGCCAAGGGAAGAGTTCTTAGGGAAGCAAACTTCGGAGCTGGGTTTTGGAGGGTGGTTCTGAGATAACCAGTCAAAGCCATGTTGAGAGGAGGCCATCAGGGAGAGGAGTCAGTGGGAATAAAGGCACTGGGACACAACATAGCTACTTGTGGGTGGAAAACTCTGCCAGTTGGGTGGAGTTGGAGGGACCGTCAAGTGTGAGACATGAGATGAGGCTGGGAGAGTAGTAAAGCCACATGGAAGTAGGAAGTTTATTAAAAGTAATGGAATTTGGGTGTTAGGCTGTAGGTGATATTGATTCAGTAAAAGGACTCAAGCTGGGGATGGGGATGTGATAAGATTGACATTCCAGATAAAATTACCCCCCTCCTTGGCCTTGTGAAGAACAGAGTGGGAGGATAAGACTAAAAATCAGGAAAACCAGTTAGAAGACAGTTGCTATGGCACTGGAAAGAAATAAAGAAAGCTTGAACTAGGACAGTTGTAGATGGGATGGAAAGAAGAGGACTGATTTAAGCTTGGCTTGGGAGATGAACTTGGCAAGATTTGGTGGTTAATTGGATTTGGGATATAAGGGAGAGACAGGAGACAAGAAAGACAAGAGGTTGATAAAAGCAGCCTCAGGAAACAGGATAGAGAAGAAAGGCCAGGTTTGGGGGAATGTACTGAGTTCATCTTAGACATCTTGAGTTTGAGGTGTACTTGATTCATTCAGGACATGTCCAAGAAGAAGCTGAAGATATGTGTGAAGTTTGGTGGGGATGAGGAGAGGGCTGGGACTAGAGGTGTATAGTTTATGGTCATAAACTAACATAGTGGTAGAAATGGTGGGAATGGGAAAAATCGCCAGGGTAAGTATGTAGTGTGAAATGGGCAGTGGCTGACCCCACTCCCTGGGAAATAGCAACATGTAAGGAGCTGGTGGGAGAAGATGGACTCACAGAAGAAGTCCAAGAAGGACCATCAGAGCATGTTAGGAGTGCTGGGAGGAGAAGCACTACTCACCTGTGGCTTCAGGGCTGGCTATTCCCTGACATCCTGACTACCCCAAGTCTGGGACTGTTGTCTCTTTAATAAGTCCTCTGTGCTTGTCCTTCACAGAATCTACTGTAACTATACATTGATACCTGATTGTGTTATTGTTTAATGTCTATCTCTCCTGATCAATTATAAATTCCATTAGAGCAGGGAATGGATCTCTCTTATTCCCCAGAGAAGCCTCAGAGACTATCAAGTGCTTGCTCAAGGATTTGTGAAATTAAAGAATAGTGTTCCAAACCTCCAGAGGGTCGAGAGTTCTTAAAAAATGTCACTTATAATAATGAATTGGGTATCTATATAATGTTTAATTCAAAGTGTAAAATAATGCCCATTGTATATTTTTAGTATTTCCTATGTAAAATAAATTCAATTTCTGTAAGTTTTTAAGAAGTAAGAACAATTCATACTTCATCTGGATATGACTTGAGGCCTTCAAATACTTGGAGATTGGGGAGAGGCAGGCTAACGACAGACTTAGTATTTACTATTTTGAATACTATGTAGCTAAGTGGTAACACTGTCACTGTTCCCAAAGTTCTACCTGTTCCCCAAAGTGCCAGAGAACAGATGGACAAAGTGCTTTATAAAAATTTACCTGGTCATTCAACCATGGATACAAAGTATCATGTAACTATGGTCACAGTATAGTATTTCCTTCAGGCATACTTTTGTAAAATAAATTATAAGAAAATACATTGAATTAAGAAATTACGTATTTTCAATATGCAAATCCTCATATGTAGCCATGTGCCTCATGATGATGGTTCAGTTGTCCATGTGAGAACATCCAAACCTAGAGGAAATTTTATAGGAGTTTATTTGAGCCAAACTGAGCACTTGGAATAATACCTGCCATATATTAAATACTAGAAATCTCTTTCAGTGAATGAAAAGTAAAATAGAAACATATGAAGGGGGAGACCAAAAAAACCCCAGAATTATTCTGGAGGGCAGGCCCCTTGTAGTACAGGCTTCCCCACTAGTGAATGTTCTAGGAACCCATCTGTATCAGTGCACCAGCTGGTGTTGTTGTGAGAGGCTGTGTTCAGCTTCAGTAAATTTTTTTGAAGACTCTTTTGACTTGTTTGCCCATTTTATCATGGGTGATTTATGAGTGCATCTGCCCACAAAGTGCTAAGCAGTCAGCAGTTTTGTACAAAAAATGGCATGCCCCGAGCAACTTGTTTTTATTTCCCAAGATGAAAAAAAGTTCTCAAAGGGAAACTTTTTGCTGATATGAAAGAGGTGAAACAAACAAACAAAAAACCCAGCAGAAACACTAAAAGGCATCAAAATCCATGCATTCAAAAACTGTTTTGAGCAGTGGAAGAAAAGGTCTCAATAGGTATATTGCATCAAATGGAGAGTACTTTGAAGGTGACTGGAGTTTGAACATATAAGAAAAAGCCCACAATTTTTTACAAATAAATGCTGTTTTGGGGGGTCTCCCCTCGTACTTGTTTTACATTGCAGGATATAGGATAGGTAACTTCTAACACAGTAAATAGAGATGATATACAGGCAACAAGATCATGTGCTCCCACCAGGGTGGTTATGCCTCCCAGGGTTACTCTGGCATTTCAAAGATGTGTTAACCTAGATGCACAAGAACAATGGGCAGGGCTTACTTAATTAAGGCAACAGTAAACCTTTTACCAAGGAAGTTATAGGCCTGGGTTGTGACTACCTACTGTGACCTGCCCAGTGAAGTTACTTTCGGCCACTGAGCTTGTCAGATTTGCTACATAGTTTATTTTCATTCACCGAGTCAATGACAGACTGCATGTACAATGGTGGTCCCACAGGATCAAAAGGGAGCTGAAAAATTCGTATCACCTAGTGATGCCACAGCCATAGTGAAGTCACGGTACAAGGCATTGCACAAATTGCCTACAGTGTTCATTCAGTGTGGTAACATGCAGGATACAGGCTTGAAGCCTAGGAGCTGCAAGGGAACAGAATTCATCACCCCAAAATATGTCTATCTGGCATAAGGATTATTTTAGGCTGGATAATTTTGAAAGACAGCAGACTTGGGAGAAGCTCTGAAAATCAAATAGAAGTTACCCTTTGTAAGATAAGAGGGGAGCTATCTTATCTCTAGAAACCCTTATCAATGCAGAAGACTACTATGAGTTAAATCTGCATAAAAACCTTACCTTGCTCTCTGAGTTTTTTTCTGGTAACCTCCCCCTACCCCCAACATCTTTCGTCTTCACCTGAAGATGTTATTTAAGGTGATGGCTTTAGTCATTTTGGCAAGTTACTCAGCTTTCCTGGGTTTCTCCCATATTTACAGGATATAAATGTTGTATGTTATACATGTTAAACTTTTGTTTGTCTTTTGTTAACCTGTCCTTTATTTCAAAGATGTCTCAGCCAAGAACCAGAAGGGTAAAGGGAAAATTATTTTTTCTCCCTTACAGAGCAATGGCTACCCCGTACAGCCTAGGGGTGTAGTGGGCTATACCACCTAGAGTCGGCGTGAGTGCTCTCTCAGGCCTTCGCACAACAATGAAATTGCTGATGACATTTCTCAGAATGTATCCCCCATTGATAGGCAGTGCGTGACTGTATATACTTGTATACTTGTACATGTTGTAATTTATTGAAATGCTAACAATTGAATTTCAATGTTCAGTGTCAAACCTCTTACAAATAAATTTAAATAATTTTGTCAATATTTATGAAAGGCCTCAACTGTGAGCATTGAGGCTAATGCAGGGGGAAAAACCTATGTTAAAAGGTCAGTCTCCAGGTTTGAACATACATGTTTTCTTTTCTTTATTTATTTTTATTGATTTTTAATATATTTTATTGAGTATGCTGTTACGTTTGTTTCATTCCCCCCTTCATTCCCCTCTGCCCTGTACTCCCTCTCCTACCCGCATTACCCACCTTTAGTTCATGTCTATGGGTAGTACATATAAGTACTTTGGCTTCTACATTTCCTATACTTTTCTTAACCGCCCCTGTCTATTTTGTACCTACCATTTATGCTGCTTATTCCCTGAACATTTTCCCCCATTCTTCCCTTCCCCCTTCCCACTGATAACCCTCCATGTGATCTCCATTTCTCTAATTCTGTTCCTGTTCTAGTTGTTTGCTTAGTTTGTTTTTATTTTTGTTTTTTAAGGTTTGGTACTTGATAGTTGTGAGTTTATTGTCATTTTACTATTCATAGTTTTGATCTTCTTTTTCTTAGGTAAATCTCTTTAACATTTCATATAATATTTAAAGTTGTCCCAGAGGTTCCTAAGCCTTTCCTCATTGTTTTGGATTCTTGTTTCTTCATCCTGTTCTGGTTGAATGTTTATTTCTTCCTTGTGGTCCAAACTGTTGATTTGAGTCCCAGTTTCCTTCCCATCACTGTTGGTTCCCTGTACATTTTCCTTTATTTCATTTTTCATAGCCTTTATTCCTTCCTCTATTTTGCAACAATACTCAAGCATTTCTGTGAGCATCTCAATTACCAGTGGTTTGAACTCTGCATCTGATCAGTTGTCTATCTCTTCATTGCTTAGCTGTTTTTTTTTTCCTGGAACTTTGATCTGTTCTTTCATTTGGGCCATATTTTTTTTGTCTCAGCACACCTGTTATGTAGTAAGGGATGGAGCCTTAGGTATTCACCAGGGTGGGGCAACCCAGGTTGCTGCATTGTGGTGCTCTATGTGGGGGAGGGGTCTGAGAGGGAACAGGGCTACTTGTTCTGTTCTCCAATACTTTCAGTCACTTCCTCCACTACCCACAAGCAAATTGGGCCCTCTGGTGCTGATTCATGGGTGGGTGGATTTGTGTACATTCTAGGACCCCGTGCATCTCCCCAGCGAATTCTCCTGTGAGGCTGGGAGTTTCTCCTGCCATGTCAATCCCCACAGTTATTTTTTCAGTCAGAGGTTTTGAGGCTTTATTTCCCCTTGCTGGAACCCTGGGTTGCATGGTCTGTGTCGCTCCTCAGTTGTTCCTCCTGGTTTATCTGCACGCAAATGTGGGACTGCCCAGTCCTCCAGCTGATGCCTTGTCATGAGTCCTCTCTGGCCTGGTTGCCCATCTCCACCCCTCCTACTGGACTGGATGAATGTTTCTTCTTTAACTCCTTGATTATTGGACTTCCATACAATTTGATTTTCTGGCAGTTCTGGTTGTTTTTTGTATTTAAATTTGTTGTTGTTCTTTGGTTGTGCAGGGAGGCAAAGTGTATCCACCTATGCCTCCATCTTGGCCAGAAGTCTGAACATACACGTTTTAGAGATTTGTGTGTTTGTCTTCCTCTCTTTTCTCCTTGTGCCTCAAATTCTTACCCATCTACAGATTTATGCTTCAGATGTTTTTATAAAGGAATAAAACCCCTACATCTACAGTGATATTTACCATGAAAATGCCCTGAGAGACATAGCACAACAATTTAAATGTGCACCAAGTTTTAAAACATATATATGATATATATATATATACATATATATATAAACATATATATTATAGTCTTGTAGAGAATTTTCTGATGAGAGAGAAAGGATATAAGGGGCTCAGCAGGGAATGCAGATTGTTTCTTTGTGGTCAGGCACACTGGTTAGAGGACAGACTGCAGCTCTGCCTCCTAAGGTTTTGAATGCTTCCTTTTAGCAGTCAGGGCTCCAATTTCCTCATCTGAAAGTGAGGATCATAAAAGTACTTAATTAAAAAAAACAAAAACAAAGATAATAGTACTTAGTTCATAGTGGTGTTTAGAGTGTAAATGAGTTATATGTGTCAAGCCCTTGGAACAATACCTGTCATATATTAAGTACAGTAAAGTATTACCTGCTATTGTTATTTACAATTTTAGCCTAGGCCATGGAATTGTGTACAGAGTTTTATGTCACCCATTTCCCAGAATCCTCGCTCCTTTGGGAATGTTTATAGTGCAGACCCTTTATTACCAGCTCAGGTTTGCTGTACACCCATCTGCAGGTCCTAAGGTTTGCAATGGGATGACTGACTCACATGGTGGGTTTGTTTTGTTTTGTTTTTTCCTGCAGGTACAGCCTGTAATTCTTTCTCCCAGTACTTGTGCAGCCTGGTTAAATCACTGAACAGCATCAGCTACAAACTTATATAACTGCATCGAGAGCATTTCCCTTAGGAATTTGCTCAGAACCATCCTAGTTGCCCAGGGAAACAAAGTGGTGATGTCACAAGGTATCACACCTTTAGCTCTCCCTCAGGTCCCTTTGCCCAGCTTGAGGCAAGGCTCAGGTCTGCAAGCTCTGCCCAGCCTGAGCACATTCTTGTCCTCTCCCAGGCCATGCAGAGACTCTCACTCTCTCCCAGCAATGTCTAAACTCAGGTATGTTGGAGTCAGGACCACATACTTCTTCTTTGTCACAAGCCAGTTGCTATGCTCCTTCTCTCCCAGGGATAGAAACACTTAGGTGAATAAAGTGTCTGGGGCAGCCCTGGGTTCTTTTAGGATATAGATACAAAACTAAAACAAAACAAAACCTTGGAACTTCTTCCTGGAGGTCCAGAGGTTGTTTCAGATTTTATGGGGCATCAGAGACCTCAGGAGTAAGATTACAACATCCTTCCCTTTATACTTACTTCCCTCCTTGTCCTAAACATGCCCACAATCTCTCCTTCCTGGTTTACCAACCTGCCCCTCATTCTCTCAAGAGATATTGGGACTTCCTTGTTCTGCTCAAATGAAAAGGAAAGAAAAGAGAATGCAGTTATAACAGTATTTCATCAGTTTAGTGGCACTTCATAAGAAGGTTAGTTAACCATACACCCATCCCAGCTTAATAGGGCAAAGTGCAGCTATTGCTTGGATCTCTGCCTTTATGCAAATCTGCAGATTATCTGTTATCTAAATAGGATTCCTGAAAACAACCAATAATCCTGTCACCGAAGTTCTCAGGAAGGGGGCCTATAAGGGAAGCAAAATTCAGTCTTGGAACTCTCACTCCCAGAGGTCTGTGTGTTTTACAGCTCTGCAGCCTGCTGTAGGACCTCAGCTCCTACCCAACAAGACGCCAGGGGAAAGCTACTAAAGACATTCACAGTTGCGCTCTGGTCACAGCAAGCTATGACGAGGACTTCTACATGCATATACCACTTCCTTGTTTTGAACTGGTATGTTTTCCTCAATTATTACATCTCACAAAAAGAAAAGGATAAGCAGAAATCCAAAATCTTTCAAAATGGTGGACAGTGGAAGTACTTGACCTTCCTTAATCTGGTAAGTCCATATGAGCATCTCAAGAAGTAATCGATTTGTCTGTAATATTAGATCTTCTACATATATCACCTTTAAGTTTTATTAGATACAAAATTCCGTTATTTCTATTCCTTCTTCATGGTTTTTGAATTTTGGGTTTCTCTTTTACTTAAAAGTTTACTCTGGGAAGCCCAATTTAGAAGTTATTCATAGATACCTTTTGTGCTTATTAATCATTAAATGCTTTTTTTGAAAAGAATCTTGGGGGCTCTTCTCAGTTGATCTCAAATAGGGGGGCTAAGTTAATGTTTTCTTCATGAGCTTGACTACAAATGCAGACAAGATTTTGCACCTGGCTTGGGGAAATCTGTGAGGAAGGCAAAATGGTGTATGTTGTATAGAAATGTAATTTCTTTTGGAGGAATAATGCCATTTTACAGCACACACAGACTAACAGATTTATCTGAGAAAAGCAAATATACATTGCCATGTTCAGATCCCGCTTCAGTTTTTTATAGGCTCACATCTCCACCTTAAAGGACAAAATCACCCAACCAAATGGCAAATGCAGATTTTCAACTATATTTACAAATGAATCATATGACTTGATCCCTTCTTGTCTTTCTAACCCTGATGACCACATTCTAATGAATGAAGTATGAATGAATGGGAGAAAAACAAATTTAAAAAAATATTTTGGGAACACATAAACAGATTTTTAGAGTTAAAAGCTAAAAATGGCACATCCTTTGGGGATGCTAATAACATTTGATATTTTTAACTAAAATTTAAGTGCCAATATCAACATCTGATTTCAGAAACTGGAAAAATATTCCAATCCTTTGGAATCAGACTCCTAAGCAGAGGTTGTGTTCATGGTCAGAAAAAGTGACACTCTGAAATACTAAGGGTTTGAAATTCAGAAATTTCAAATCAAACAAGCCTGGAGGTTCTGCTTCTCCTTCTCTGGTCATTTGCTAGCTTTTGATTTAGGCCTGAAAAATCTGAAGCCTGAACACAGCTTTATTGTGCTTGAAAATATCAAGGTGACTATTTATTTCAATCATAGAATTTTATAGAAGTAAAAGAAAACAACAACAACAAAAAAGCTTTTGCAGAGCTAGAATAACACAATAAAAATCTTAGCTTTGTGTATTTGTTGGCTTTATGTTTAAAATGATCAGTGAAAAGAGAACTGTGTCTGTAGCTAGAATGAATAATTTAAAGAAGTATAAATTCCAGTGTCCCACCTTACATTCATTATGGTTAAGAACAGATTTATCACCTACTCCCACAAACCAGCTCCCTGACTTCTTAATTCTACCTCGATTACATGCCCCAGAGCTCCCACATTTCTAAAAATGAAAAAAAAACCCACTTATTTTGTCAGACATTATTATTTCTTAGTGAAATATCCTTTTGCTTCCCTAACCAGTTATCCACTAAATCTTACGTGTTTTCTTTTGCTTAGTTCACCCCATCTTCCTTAATCTTACTGCTTCTCTCATTACAGGCTCTAATTAATTTTAACCTGGATGGCCAGATCATCTCATTGTCCTCTCGTTATCAAATCCATCCATCTACCACTCTGGTCCAGATTAATCTTTCCAAAGCACTGTTTTTGTTTTTGGTTTGGTTTGGTTTTAAACATAAGCCGTCTTGAGAAGTGTGGTCTGCTACTCTAGAAACTACAGTGGCTTCCTTCTACCTTATGGTACCAATTCCAAACTACCCAGCCTTCAGGTTGCCCTCTCCCAAGGAAGGCTAGTCTCTTCCCCAGGAATGCCTGTGTATTCTCCAGTACTGGTCCCCAGGCTTCTTGCTATAACTACTCAACCCATGTCCACACTTTCCTTGAATGAAAGGCTTACCAGCTTCTCCACCCTTTGTTATTTGCATAGATCACCTGAAATCCCATATTTTCTTTAAAATCTCTGCTGACCAACTCCGGCTCCAATTTGGTTTTCCTTTCCCTAAGTTTTTACAGCATCTTTCAGTGTCTACTTATTTATATGTAGTATTGTTTTCTAATTTCCACCCACATGTGAGTCTTAATATTCCAATCAGAATGTAAACGGCTCCAAAAAACAGGAATTTTGTCCCTTAGGTCCTTGCCAGTCCTAACAGTCTACGATCCTAAGTTGTATTTGTACAATTGCTGGTGCAGAGTACCCTCATAATAAACACTGGGTGACTTGGTATGTTGGCTGAACTTGACCTTAGCTTTTTCTGCATTCCTGAGCGATTAGTCCCTTCTGACATCTTCTGGCCCTTGAAATGAGCAGAGAGGGCTTACCTGTGGCTATTTCCTTTCTGAGCTCTGTTAGATGTCATTTGGAGAATGTGATAATGCAAAGTTTCTCAGTTAGTGAAGATGGATTGAATGTATTTCAGAGGATTAATTTAAGAATAGATTTCAAATACGTTACTTAAGGTAAAATGTTGGGCCTTAAAATGTCTAGTTCTTAAGGTCTCGTGCTGATTAATGGTTATGTTTCCTAATGACTAATTAGTGTTAAGTAATGATTAATTATTTGACACTTGTGCCTATAAAGTTATAAAGGTCTTGTAACTTCCTATAACATTTTACATTTTATTTTATGTAAGCTTGTTGAAGTCTGTACCTGACCCTGCTTTCCAGGAAATTAACACCCTTCCCCTTTAAACAGCTTTACTTGCTAGTTGGCTGAATATCAGTTATCCCACCTTTTAAGAGCAAAGTCCACCTTAGTGGAAGTCAGCATTCTGAGTGGGCCTCATTTCCTCTTAAAGTTATCCCAGGGGATTCAAAGGGAAGAAGCACAGGACTAGTAGCAGGGGGTGGGGTGGGGTGGGATGAGGTGTGAGGGGGTGCCACTGATAAGTGGTCATGGTGACCAATTCATGCCTAGTGCCTAAGGGAGAGGTGGTGTCACTTAGAGGTTACAAGCAGAGTTTTCAGGTCATGAGCTCTCTGGGATGGTACTTCAGCTTCACCACCTACTGGCTCTGTGACCTAGAGCTAGGCATTTCTTTGTGCCTTCCATTTCCAAATCTATCAAACAGGAATAAAAATAGTTCACCCTGGTTGGTGTGGTTCAGCGAATTGAACGCTGGCCTGCAAGCCAAAGGGTCCCCGGTTTGATTCCCTGTCAGGATTAATGTTTCTCTCCCTCTCTTTCTCCCTCCCTTCCCCTTTCTCTACAAATAAATAAATAAAATCTTAAAAAAAAAATCAGTTAACTACAGAGTGACCATGAGGGATAAATAACATGGCATGTGGGAAGCACTCCGAATGGTCCAGGGGTGTCCAACTGCTGTGGGCTGCCTGCAGCCCAGGGTGGCTATGAGTGCAGCCCAACACAAAATTGTAAATTTACTTAAAACAGTATGAGATTTTTTGTGGTTATGTGTCACAATGTATTTAATGTGTGGCCCAAGACAACTCTTTTTCTTCCAGTGTGACCCAGGGATACCTAAATGTTGGACGCCCCTGAAGCTGTAGATGAGGGAAAGAGAAGATGGGAGTGGGTGGTGAGCTTCTAGTCATCTTATCTTTGGGTAGTGGTGGTACAGAGGGGAGGGTAATTTAGCAGAGCATGGGTCTCCTCACTGAGCACCATGGTTGGTGGGTCATGTTTCCAGGCAAGGGCCCTCCAACTTCTTCATTGTTCACTGCCTCCCTCTGCAGGGTGTAGACTCCAGCTTCCCATGGAGTCGCTGCTTTCCCTGCAATAGCTGCCCAGGTGGATGCCCTCAGCACTGGGACAGTCCTGTAGGTAGAGATTGCAGGCTCAGGCAGGCTCAGCACTGAGTGGTGCTAAATGGGGAAGCCCCCAGAGCTGGGCATGGAAGCAAGGCAGTGTGTGGACATCCTCAGGGTGCACATGTTAGCTCAGGATTCCTGTGCCTCAGTCTTCCACCAATGTCCTGTCTCAGTGACTGTCTCTAAACCCCAGGGAAGGCAAGCTGGGGGCGGGGGGGTCACAGAGTTCATAGAGTTTTCTAAATTTTCCTCTTTTAATAAATAGTTGTCCTTCTGAAATATTGTTAGGGGTGATAATACATAACTGGGTTCTCTGGGAGAGACCCTGAGTGAGCCCCTCCCCACTCCCCTACCCACCTCACCTTACCAACAGAGGCTTGACTTTCCCTCCCCTCTTCATTAATTTGCCCAAACCTCAGGCAGCTCTGACTTCATTATCCTCAAGCTCTCAGGGTGACTACAGTGACTTCATCACACAGGTCCTCAGGAATGGCAAAGCAGGGCCTGGGGAAGAGAGAACCTTGAGGAAGCTCCATTGGTCTGAAGTCTAAGGTAGCCCATGAAGAGTGAGAAGACAAGAATTCATTTATGTTACAGAACCCAGTTCAATACGTGGGGCCAACCTTTAATGCCCATCATCAGGCTAATGTATTAATCTGTAGAACTCTTAAACAGAACAGAGTCAGATATACATTTAATTGTCTATTTTACAAAAATACTTAAGGTCACTGTTTTTAGCTCTCAGAAAGCTAAAGGGATGAGGGCTGATAGAAGGGAATAGTCACCACCAACATCCAAAATAAAATAGCTATAATTTATTGAGCAACCATGAGAGCATTTGGGTAGGTTCTTTACACCCAGTGTACAGATTGAAGGCTTAGCTTCTGGAGTCAGACTCCCCGGGTGTGAATGCTGGCTCTGCCTTTCATTTGCTGTAGGATCTTGAGTGAGTCACTTAACTTCTCTGTTCCTCAGTTTCCTCATATGTAGTGGATACTATGGGGTGGCACTCAGATCCCCGTCCCCCATCTCCCCAGGCATTGAGGTACTCATCCCTTCGCTCTTGCGAGAAGTGTTGTCTGCTGATGACTCACAGCCAAGAATCTGTCCCAGAAATGAGCTCAGCAGAAGGGAGCTGCCTAGACCAAGGCTGAGGGACCTCCCTGGGGTTGCTGTGTCCAGTGACTGGTTGGCTTGGGGTACAAAGTCCAGGCCCCAGGAGAACACTGAAGAACCCACTGAGCTCCAAGGCTCCTTCAGGGATCAGCTGATTCCATGCAGCTGCACTGCCTTTTAGCTCAGTCCCATTCCCTACTTCCTTCCCTCACTCTTACAGATGATATAAGAGCACTGTCAATGAACACTCTGCAAGCAGACCTTAGAGTCTCAGATTCTGTTTCCCAAGGAACCTGACCTACATAACGTAAAATAATACACTTACAGAAAAGATTCCTCCTCCTCCTCTGCCTTTTTCTTCTTCCTACTAAAAGCCTATTAATACAGAGCCTTCCCTGGCCTGCATTATATCTAATACAACTTCTAGCACCCTATAGACACTCAGTGGATGTTGATTTCATGAATAAATGGCCAGAACATGGTTCTAACTAGTAAGAGCCACTTTCTATGGACTTTAGATGGCCTACCTATGGCCATTCTACTACACTGAAGCCCGTGGTCATCTGCTGTCCAACTGTGGCCAAGCATGCTTATAATTCTTCTTTCCAACCTGTCCCTCAACATTCTTCTTTTCTTTTCTTTTTTTTTCTCATCATTCCAGCTTGCAATTTTATATCATTTCTTCCCCTATGTGCTTTTTCTCATCCTTTATCTCAGTTTTTTACTTAGGCTAAATGCATTAATGATGATTGAAATAGTATATACATATCCTACAGATAAATATATTTGGCAAAGTCTTCCTCTACCTACCCCAAATGCCACCACCCTAACCACCAGTTATATAAAATACTTATCACAGTTAGTCCCCATTTGTTGTTTTATTCTGAAATAGTCTCTCACTGCAAGTACAAGTATTGCATCATTTGCAAGGCAAGACCAAAGAAAGTCCCGGCCTGTCCAAGTCAGGCATGGAGTGCTGAGCTGGGCATTGGAATACCTGACTCATCTAAAAAGAATTGTAATGTCTTACTCAGAAAACTTGTGGAATCTCCCTCTCTGGAATTATTTTTTAAATAGAAAAAAAAAATCTCATTTCTTGCAATAGTTTAAAAGGGTTCTGGCTTAAAGGCAAAGACATAAACTCGATGACTTAGAAAGATTGTTTCTGTGATTTCAAGATTTTCATGAATTTTGTGAAGATACATGAATATAAAAACTGAATATCCTTTAGCTATGGTTTCTTAAATTGCACTAGTTATAAAAATGTAAGTTCAGCTCTCCCAAGTAGTAGGTTTGTCAGCTAGCTACAAAAATGGAAGACATCTAACAAACTTAGGCCAGCAGCATTTCAGAAAAAGGCACAAAAGGACAAACAGAATTAGGAAGGGACTGGTAGAAAAAATACATCAGAGAGCAGCAGCTCTGAAGTAAGTCTTGGTCAAGATACCATTAGCTCTGCTTTCCTGGGCAGCCAAAATAGTTGAAAAATGTAAACAGCAGTAATGTTGTTAAAAGAAGGCCAGTTGTTGCTATCTTATTTTAATGCTGCTGTGTTATTCTCCTCGGGCTATCATAATAGAGCACCACGGACTGGGTGGCTTAAACAACAGAAATTTACTATTTCTCTAGTTTCCCATAGGCTAAAAGTCCAAGGTACTGGCAGGGTTGGTTTCTCCTGAGTTCTCTCCCCTTGGTTTGCAGACAGTCACCTTCTTCCTATGTTTTCACATGGTCTTCCTTCTATGTGTCTATGTCCTGATCTCTTTTAAAGACACAGTCATAACTAATTACCTCTTCAAAGACCCTATATCCAAATACAGGCACATTCTGAGGTACTAGGGGTCATTCAACACATCAGTTTTGAGGCAGGGGACACAATTCACCCCGAATAACTATTATTTTCTCCCTTCACCGTTCTTTCAGTGCATGTTTTATAAAACATTCCATTGTATTTTCCTTAGAGAAAGAGCAGGCCATTATGCTGTTTGGTGAGCTAGTTCAAACCCGTCCTTAAGGTCCCCAGAAGCCTCCTCACTGAGTAAGGTCATGGCACCTCCTTCTCCTTACCCTCCAGCTTTGCTCCAGTGTGGTTCTCTGCGCCCTAGGTCCTGCCTCTTTTTTTCTCTTGGCTACACCCTAGCTCTCTGTTGCTGGGCTGCTATGTGGAGGCACTGTAAATATTCCTTGTTGATATAGATGATGGTATGTGAATGTGGATTAAGATCAATGGGGACAAGGCTGCCTGTCACATGCACAGTTGGTATCTTTACTCTGTGGCATATGCTTGTGAAATAATGTGTGAGCTGAGGGTGGAGGGGGAGGAGTCATTGGCAAGTTTGCGGTGTGGAGCAAATTTTTATTGGTGAATGAGAGCCATGGAAGCTCTGAGTAATGTGTTCTTTTCCTCAATCCAATTTCCACATTCTGTGACTGGGAAAGGCAAGAGCAAGTCAGGATGAGCTTGACTCATGATGACCCTAGGAGGCTTTTACTAAGGAAAGTGGTCACATGGACTTCACATGCTGGGTGGAGGCAGCCTCTCCCCAAAGGGGGAAAACCTGGCAGACACTCAGTGCTCAGTATGTGATTAATTGCTGTGTTGATAGAACAGAGCAGGCCTCCTCACCCAGAGCCCAGGCCCCATGCCTGCCTTTGCTAACTAAAGCAGTTGCCTGCTGTGGGCTGAATAGCTGGAGCTGAAACCTGGTTGGGGTAGGGGTCAGTGAGGAGGGACTTCTAACACCCCTGTGCAGAAGACTGCATTTCAAATTCTACAGACCTAGGGGCTAAATGTTCAAAAGTAGATGACAAGTATTAGGATGGCAACCTCTTCATGACATTTAAAATTGCTGCCCACCCCTCCCTGAAATGCCCCCTTCTTGCTTGAAGCTTCTCCTTCAAGGACCATGAGTTTACTGTACATCCCTGGTTTTCTACCATCTGACCATTTTTTGCTGTTTTGCTGGCCCCTTACCCCCTTCTGTTCCTTATATGAGGGCATTCCTCAGCATTCACTTCCCACATCTCCTTCTCTTCTCTCTTCTGCTTCCTCTCTCTAGCAATCTCATCCCACCAGGGCAGTTCAACTCCCTAGGTCTCCACAAGCCCATCTCTACTGAGAAGGCCATGTCTGATTTTCCAAATGGAAGTTCCTCTAGGCAAGTGGTTCTCAACCTCAGCTGCCCTGATTAGAGTCACCTGGGAGAATTTTGTCATCCTGAAGCCTAGGCCAAACCCCCAGATCCATTCAAGTAGAATCTCTGGGCGAGTGGAAATCAGACATCAGTATTTTTTGAAGTCATTTGTAAGTCTCCCTCCTGGAGATAACTGTCTCTTTTCTGATCTCCCACAGTTCTTTATCTGAACTGTTCTTAGAAACATAATATATATATTTTTTAAGTCTGCCTCAAGAACCAGACTCTGGGTCTCAAATCCTGGTGTTGACATTTATTAACTATGAGACTTTAGGGAATTTTGTTCATCTGTCTATGCTTCAGTTTCCTCATCTATAAAAAGAGTTAAGAGAGGAAATAATAATAGGACTTAGCTCATAAGGTTGTTATTAGAAATTAAAAGCCTAGATTAGTACCTGGCACTTAAAAAGAGATAATTAGAAGTTAGCTCTTATAGCTTTGAGTAGTCACTAGAATTTATGTTTAATCCAGTGTTCTAGAATTTAAACATATATAAAGATCACCTGAAATCACCTGGAGAGTTTGTTAAAAGAAAATTCTTGCCTTGGCCAGGTGATTCAGTTGGTTGGAGCATCATCCTATACACCAAAAGGTTGTGGGTTCAATTCTTGGCCAGGGCACATACCTAGGTTGTGGGTTCAATCTCTGGTTGGGGCCCATACTGGAGGCAACAGGATTAAAAAAAAAATCCTGCATTTCTTTTTTATTTTTTAGAGAGGGGAAGGGAGGGAGAAAGAGGAGAGAAACATCAATTGGGGGTTCCAGGTCCACAAGCCAGGCATGTGTCCTGACCAGGAATCAAATGAGCAACCTTTTACTTTACATGTTGACGCCCAACCGACTGAGCCACACTGGTCAAGGTAAAAATTCCTACCTTCCCAGGAAGCTTTCAGGTGATGCTGGTGCTCCTGGTCTGAGGACCTACCTGGAAGTATTCCTTACCTAATCCACCCCCATATCATCTCCTGCCCATACCTTCAGCCCAAGGAGTCTCAGGAGGCCAACTCTGTGAGGTCTTTCCTAAATTCAGACCTCAGAGGTCATTCACCAATAGCCAACTTGATACATCAATCTCTCTAGGATCCAAAACTTGCCTGACTCATACTCTCAGAGCAGAGTCCTGATTCTTTTGCATCCATCCAGAGCTTTCAAGGAATAAAGGGATTCTGATGCAAGCATAATTCAAAAACAACCCCAACTCTGGATTAGAAGTCACAGGTTTGTGCAAAACATTAAGAATGGGCAACATTTGCTTTATGCGTTATCTTACTTCTTTTAAAAAAGCCCTCTTCTCCTATATATGACCTTGGAGTATTTAGTGCCTAACCAGAGCCCATAGCTTGCTGTGTCCCTGTGGATTTAAATCCCTCTCTCAGACAGGTTTTCTCTGTGATGCCTTCAGGCACCCCCTTTTAATGAAGGAAGAACCTGGCTTCTCCCTCAGATAAGCAGATGCCATTTGGTGCATCTCCCTCAGGAGAGCACACAGCTCCTTCATGGTGCTCTTGACTCTGATTCTGGCTTCTCTAATTAGATGGCAGCACCAGGCATTTTCTTCCTAAGAAGAACATGTCCACCGTTGTGTCTGGCCCTCTGCCCCGGCGCTGTTTACTCGGTTTGTCCCACCTCTGAGCAGCCAAGGTATCTAGCTCATTACATTCTGCTTTTAAGCTGACTCTTTACTTTTTTTTTCCCATTTTAGCTTGAGTTCATTACACTAAATACTGTACACATTATTATCCCCTAAACGACTTTACTCAATCAGTTTTAGCAGCAAGGTCAAGGCCCAGTGAGCTGGAAGACCAGCCCTCGAATTGGCTTTCAACCAAAACAGCCAACAGTCCCCTCCTTCTTAAATCAACATTGCTCCCAGAGGGATAGAGCTTTGCGTCAGTGAAGAATGTATTAATTAAAGCAAATGAAAACGCCCTCATTTGTTGTAATGAATTTAGTTCTTGCAGGCCATTTTCTATGGAGTCGCCTGCCTGGAAGATACGCTGAAAAGAATGAAAGGGAAAAAACACATTAAGTTCATAACTGCCTTCAGAGACCTGTTTTTCACCACGCTGGCCTTTCCTGTATCCACAGTGAGTTGCAAAGATGTATATGCAGTACGATACACATGTACATGTGGACGAACTCATCTCCTGGGTGGCAAGGCTGTTTGGGAGTCCATTATTGTAGACCAGAACAACTGCGTTTGCATAAATGTCTTGAGGACTGCATCACATTGCCCAGAGTTTTCAGGAAATAGAGCACATTACTGACAGACTTAGCATTATTAGCTAAGCGTGTCTTTGTGAACATTTGACACAGGACCCACATTGCTGTCTAATAAAGAAGTTTAAAGGACCTTTCTTAATCAAAACACAACTAAGTTAACCTTGGTTTCAGCAGGGTGATGGGGATAGAGAGTGCTAGAGAGAAAGATAACTAATTTTCCCTTTTATACATCTTGGTTCACTTGCTATAGTAAGTATATGTTACTTCTGCAAGAGGAAACAGCAAAAAAAAAAAAGGCATGAGAAACTTAAAGTTTGCACATGAGACAGACAATTGAGGAGAGAGAGACAGACAATCTGTCTGAAATACCCACTGTGGGGCACAAAAAGGGGGCCTCATTCGTTTTGTTGAATGAATGGACATTGGAAAGAATCAAGACGTATGCAAGGGAGAGTAAGCTTGTCTGCTGACACTGTCCACGTTTCTATGACGTGCTTTAGTTTTCGTTCATTAGAATGGAAACAAACCGAGATCAAGCATGCCGGCTGCCCAGCAGGGCCTATAATTAGACATGACTACCTCCTTCCACCTGTCATTGTCCTACTTCTTATAGTATTGAGACTTGAAACTTCAATGCAAAATGAAACTCTCAGATAACAGAGCAAGTACTGGCATTCCAGTTTCGCTTTGCAGGACGCCTCTTCTTCAGTCCCATAAATCTAAAGGCCAAGATTTTTTATAACAATGGAATTTACTCATTTTTTTAAGGCCTACAAATCGAGCCTTTGGAATTTAAGAAGATTGGAAGACTAATAGTTTCTTTTTTCCATCTCTAAATTGACTTTGATATAGAGGACACTTTGAAAAGACAGCCAAGGGATATAAGAGGATGAGGATCAACTTAAACCTCTGAGCAATGGAGAGATTCAACTCTCAGTTAACTAGCTTGTGAGTGGTCCTGGGAGTTTGTCACTCCTCTCTCCTAGCCTTACTGCCTCCCCTTGCCATGTCTATGGAGAGGGTGGGCAAGGAAAGTGTAAGACTCAGGGCATTCCGAGTGGCTGCTCTCAGCACTCCTGGGGACAGTGTAAAGAAGAGAGAAGTCATTGGTTAAAATGAAATGTCTTAATGGTCTGCAAACACTGTTTGTCTATATGCTCACTGCCTGCCCCAATGACAAATAATTGATCCCTGACTCTTCAGATTCCTTAGGGTATGAAATTTTTTCTTTATTTTACATTTTTATAATGTCTTTAAAACTGTTATGTATTTTTACTTTGCTATGTTTTCTTGGTTATCTTAGAGAGCTTTGACTGAAAACACACCTAATGCTATTTTTGTGTTTTATTTTCAGTTTGTATTTTTGTCATTCTGGATCCTGTTTCTCTATGATCGAGAACTTGTTTACCCTAAGCACCTAGATGATATCTTTCCAGTGTGGATGAATCATGCAATGGTGAGTAAAGGAAAAAGTCAGGGCCTATAGAATGGCAATAACCTCTGTACTGAACTCTAAAGTGACTTATTTATGTTTCCAAACTTTTCCTGAACCCCCAACATCCTGTTCACTCCTCCCTTTGCATCCCGTCACTATTTATTTAAAGAGCTCATCGAGAATATAAAATGAATCAAAACTGGTACTGTAATTACAGTCACTGAGAGCAGAGGGGATGGCCAGGCAAGACTCTGCCAAGTTGCTCATGAAGTCATTGAAAAGACATGCAACCATAAGGGCAGGCAACTTCTTGGCAGCTGCAGTCGTGACAGAGAAATGACTTCAGCAAATAACATGTAATGAAAATTCTGGTCTAGAAATGGAATTAAGCAAGCTTTAAAAAAAATCCACTCCAACATCTAAAGAATATCTCAGAGTTCAGCAGCAGCTTCTTAGCTAACACAGGATTATTCATCGCAAGTGGAATGATTATTTACATATTCTATGAATGCATTCTTGTTTTTTTTTTATTCTTGCACTTTTTTTTTTATCCTCACCCAAGGATGTATTTATTGATTTTAGAGAGAGAGGAAGGATGGGAGGGAGGGAGAGAGAGAGGGAGAAAGGAACATCAATGTGACAGAGAAATATCTATCAGTTTCCTCTCATGTGCACCCCAACCTGGGACAAAACCAACAACCCAGCTATGCGCCCTGACTAGGCATCATCCCTGCAACTTTTTGGTATACAGGAATGATGCTCCAACCAACTAAACCACAACAGCCAGAGCCATGCACTTATTTTTAAAGGGCTAAATAGTAAACATAACGCGTTGTGAGACATTCAGGTTACTAGCATCTGAATACCAGTAACACTCACCTGGACAAGCAGGATGGGAACAAGGCTGCACAGGTCTTAGATGAAAGATGGGCCTGAGTCATGGGCACTACTGCATGAAGAAATCATTCAGCATCCTAGCTTTGCTGTTTCACACTTACAAATGTATTTCCACATTAGTCAGGGATTCAGAGTGAGGTTTCAGAGTGTGTGAAGCAAATGACATTTAAAAACCAGGGGAATCACAAGGCAGTAGCATTGTCAAGGCTCCTCAAGATGACAGCCTTTATTTGACCCTTCCATTGTCTCTACACTCACATGATTACCAATCAGGAAAAGCAGCTCAGTCCACTGACTCTGCCCCTCCAATGTGCCTCATCCCCCAGTAAAAATATACTTTCAGTTTAAATATGCACTTGGTGAGATTACTGATTACTGAGATATCCAAATTCTAATCTAATTCAGAGTTCAGCACCAAAAACTACGTGTTCAATGAGTCTTACCTCTCAGAGAGCTCCTCCTACCACCTTCTTTTTGTCTGACCACCTGTTCCAGGGAAGGTCTGCCCACCTTTCTAATTCCCAATTAGTATTAATCTGAGACTACTATTAAGGGACATTCCTGCTTTTTCATGGTACTTTACTGAGCATGTTCCTCAAATATGGGTTTGTTTAACTCACACAACATTTAGATAACTATAATCCTGATTTATACAAATTAGAAAAAAAAGCTCGGAGAAGTTACGTGATTTGCCAGGGGCCACAGAGCTGATAGGTGGGACACTAGGATTCAAATCCAAGACTGATTTTGTTCTCCCTTGTTCTTTGCTACAGTAACTGAAGGACTGTAGTCTGATCTTGTTTCCTAATTCACCGGGCAATCAAAAGACTGCTTGGTTAACATAACAAAGTGAGAATTCAAAACATCCAGAATCCCCATCTGTATGCTAATAAGCTAAAACATGACTTAAGAAAATTAAGTGATTTAGGACAACTAACTGAGCTAGATGTTACTAAAAAAAAAAAAAAAAGAAAGGCAGAATCTTTCATTTGTGTCTTTTATTTGGGGCTGACCACAGACATCATACCTTTTACAGGCTTTGTGAGCTCATCTAGTAGTTTTCCTGAAACTATTACAAGTTTCCTGGCTCTTTATGGTTCCATTTTCCAGATGAAGGTAGGGTTAGATTTCTTCCAAATACTTGTTTTAGTGATGCCCAGCATCTGTGACTTTGCTAAATAGCCACATGGTTGTTTAATAATTTTAAAACAAGATAGCTGTGCAAGGTACATCAGATCCAAGAACAAAGACTACAGTGTACAACAGAGATCCTAAAACATTTTTGTGCCTTCACAACAGGGGTTTTTTATCTGCTCCTAGTCCTTTGGTCAATCAAGTACCCTGAATCTCTCCGAGAGAAGGGGCTAGGGTCAGAAGAGGTGGGACAAAGGCAACAAAGAGCAAAGAAGAGGTGGCAACCTGCCTTCAGTCAGACATTGACTCCAATTCTGTTCATTTACATGGACAAAATCCCAACAGAGCCATTTCCAAGAGGAAATGTTGGCATCAGCAAGGCCAGCTTTGTGGTCTTTTCCAGACTTCCATGCTTCCTGTTGGCGTCTGCTCCAAGTCCAGTGTCCTTGTGACTGCATCTCATCCCTCTCTCCAGATTGTGTCCCTTATGCTGGACATTTTCTGTCCTCACTATTAAATTCTTCTGGCCTATTGTGTCAGGGAATGCTTTCTGCTAATTTCTTAAATACTAGTATAAACAAATATGGAAATGGCTGTTACGGGGTCAATTTGTTAACACTTTCTACATTTAACACTGTCCTTCCATGACAACCCAAAGGAATGACTACCCAGAAACCACCACTGTGGCAGCCAGAGTGACGATGAGCAGTCAGGCCAGACAACTGGTACTAGTTGCTTACACATACTTGCGGCTGGCCCTGCTCTTACAGAGAATTGCTTTCTGTACTGCTCCTTTTCTCTTCCACAATATAAGAATTATTGGCTACATAGTCAGTGTCGTAATTTCCTAAAAGTTTCCTTCATTTCACAAAAGATTTATATTTGCTATTTTAGCCTTAGCTTTGAAATATCTTACCTGTTGCCATTTGTGATGATGCCCTGGGCTTTCTGAGTGGTATTTGTCATATTAAGAAATACCATTCTCCCCTTTGACAGAGTGCAGTTCTAAAACTTTCATGATTTATCAAGTCTTTGGAACCCTTCCAGTGCAAGCCTTCTAGCTCACTGGAGATTTGTCATGGCAGTCGGACAATTCAAAGACGATTTTCATCTTAATGGACATTTTTCTACCTTTGTTTTATATTCAAACCAAATAGTAACATCAGTGAAACGTTTGCATCAACCATGGACAGGCTACCTTCACTGGTGCCCTAACACTCCCATTTGAGCTGGCTGCCTTATTTCAAGTCAATCAACCTGACGTTTCACTGCTAAGCAGTTCTCCAGTCTTCATGAAAGAAGGGAAAGCACAGCAAAGTACTCTCCAGGTTTGCCAGGAAAAATTAGCTCCTCAGGTCTTATCTAAATGACTACTAAAGATAGAATCAGAGCAGATGATTTAAATAGTAGAAAGAGGACTCAGTAACTGAGGAAACTATCAGATGGTAACCTGAAGGGAGCTGGGGAACTTATTTCTCAGAAAAACAACCTAAATTGCTCAGGTTTCCCGAAAAGAGGGATAAAATAGATAAGAGAACCCCCTCAAATCCCCTTTGCATTTGAAAATAATACATGATAATGGAGAATGTGATGCAAGTACTTTGTAAACTACCAAGGACTGCATAAATATGTCATTATCATGTAAAACTCTCAATCCATCGGCAGAGTTTTAGAACTGAAAAGACTTCGTTGATATTAATGGAAGATTACAAACAATCTGCTCTTAAGAACCAAGCCTTACTTTGGCTCTATAAATTGGGAAAATATACCAAATACAGCTACTTTGTTATTTAATGTGTTGTCTTTATCACTGGAAGAAATAATTATTAAGTACTTACTGTGTGTGGGGCACCATGATTGATATTTGATAAGGGTTTTGACTTCTAGCACCCTAAATCTGGGTGAACCTAGTATATACACAAAACACTGCAGCAATAAGATAACAGTTAATACTAATATAAGACATTGATATAGGCGCTGGCATGCAGCTGTGTGTGATTACTGCCAAATGAAAGACGTGGACAGGAACGCTTTATGCCTGTTGTGTTCTGGCCTGGATGTGACCAACTTCTGGGTCATGACTGAATAATGTGAAAGGCCTTAGAGCTCTCTCCAGGATGTAGTGGGGCATCAAAATGACAAGGGAGTGAAACTCTAACCCTTCCAGTTTTTTTCTCACTCATAGCATGCAAGATGCTATCTTAAATTCAGACCCAATCTTAGATTTTTCTCTTTCACCTTAATGTGAAATTGTTGGGCAGCTAAATAGAGTTAGGTGAGTCCTGAAGAGTAGAGAAGGTCAAGTGCAGGCATGTCAGTGCTAACTGGCCACTTTTGTTCACCAACATTATAAAGCCCTTCTGCACACCTTCCTGGTTTTTCTTTTTTCTTTTTTTTAAAAATATATTTATTGATTATGCTATTACAGTTGTCCCATTTCCCCCCCTCACTCCACTCCATCCTGCCCACCCCCTCCCTCCCACATTCCCCCCCTTATAGTTCATGTTCATGGGTCATACTTATAAGTTCTTTGGCTTCTACATTTTCTACACTATTCTTACCCTCCCCCTGTCTATTTTCCACCTATCATCTATGCTACTTATTCTCTGTACCTTCCCCCCCTCTCCCCCTCCCACTCCCCTATTGACAACCCTCCATGTGATCTCCATCTCTATGGTTCTGTTCCTGTTCTAGTTGTTTGCCTAGTTTGCTCTTGTTTTTGTTTTAGGTGTGGTCATTAATAACTGTGAGTTTGCTGTCATTTTTACTGTTCCTATTTTTGATCTTCTTTTTATTAGGTAAGTCCCTTTAACATTTCATATAATAAGGGCTTGGTGATGATGAACTCCTTTAACTTGACCTTATCTGAGAAGCACTTTATCTTCCCTTCCATTCTAAATGATAGCTTTGCTGGATACAGTAATCTTGGATGTAGGTCCTTGCCTTTTATGACTTGGAATACTTCTTGCCAGCCCCTTCTTGCCTGTAAGGTCTCTTCGGAGAAATCAGCTGACAGTCTTATGGGAAGTCCTTTGTAGGTAACTGTGTCCTTTTCTCTTGCTGCTTCTAAGATTCTCTCCTTCTGTTTCATCTTGGCTAATGTAATGATGATGTGCCTTGGTGTGTTCCTCCTTGGGTCCAGCTTCTTTGGGACTCTCTGAGCTTCCTGGACTTCCTGGAAGTCTATTTCCTTTGCCAGATGAGGGAAGTTCTCCTTCATTATTTGTTCAAAAAGTTTTCAATTTTTTGTTCTTCCTCTTCTCCTTCTGGCACCCCTATAATTCGGATGTTGAAACGTTTCAAGATGTCCTGGAGGTTCCTAAGCCTCTCCTCGTTTTTCTGAATTCTTGTTTCTTCATTCTTTTCTGGTTGGATGTTTCTTTCTTCCTTCTGGTCCACACTGTTGATTTGAGTCCCAGTTTCCTTTGCATCACTATTGGTTCCCTGTACATTTTCCTTTGTTTCTCTTAGCATAGGCTTTATTTTTTCATCTGGTTTTCGTACAGATTCAACTAATTCTGTGAGCATCTTGATAACCAGTGTTTTGAACTGTGCATCCGATAGGTTGGCTATCTCTTCCTCGCTTAGTTGTATTTTTTCTGGAGCTTTGAAGTGTTCTGTCATTTGGGCCATTTTTTTTTTTTTTTTGTCTTGGCACATGTGTTACTTTAAGGGGTGGAGCCTTAGGTGTTCCCCGGGGCAGGGTAATGCTGGTCGCTGAGCTGTGATGCTGTACGTGGGGGAGGGGCTGAGAGGGAGCAATGGCACCCGCTCCCCTCTCCACCGGATTTCAGTCTTTCACTCTGCTACCCACAAACTGGGCCCCTCTGGTGCTGGTTCCCGAGTGGGTGGGCTTGTGCATGCCCCAGGCCCCTGTGGGTCTCTCCAACGACCTCTCCTGTGAGGCTGGGAGTCTCTCCTGCTGCCGCCCCAACCCCCACGGGCGTTTTCAATCAGAGGTTTGAGGCTTTATTTCCCCGCGCTGGAGCCTTGGGTTGCGTGGTCTGCTTCGCTCCCTCCGTTTGTCTGGTTTATCTGTGCGGAGTGTGGGGCCGCAGGGTGCTACCTGCTGCTCTGCCTGCTCCGTTCTCCGCAATTCTGAGTCTGGCCCTCTCGGTTTATGTGTGGGAATGTGGGGCCGCAGGGTCTGCTAGTGGTCAGACTGCCTGCCCTGTTTATCCCACACCCCGCCAGTCTCGGTCCCGCCATAGCCACGCGAGTCCTCTCCACCCTGGTGCCCGTTTCTGTCCCTCCTACCAGTCTGGATGAATGTTTATTTTTTATTCCCTTGGTGTCGGACTTCCTTGCCGTTGGATTTTCTGTCAGTTCTAGTTGTGCGAGGAGGCGCAGTGTGTCTACCTATGCCGCCATCTTGGTTCTGTGACCTTCCTGGTTTTTCAACCCAGGCCTTCTTCTGGACAGCGGAGACTCACAGCTGAGATACCTCTGAATAGCTCAGTGGTTTTCAACCTTCAGAAAATAGATCCCTCTGTGAACCTAAGGAAATCTATGGGCCATTTCCCAAAGAAACACATATACCCATAACATTTTGTGTGACTATTTTAGAAGGTTTATGGACCCTCAGAATTCCATTTATGGGCCTCAGATTAAGATCTCCTGGTGTAATTGAGCATGTACTTGTAAAGAGAACCCCCAAATGGTTGCTAATTCTGAGTTCATATCAAAAAGACAAAATCAAGTATACTCATTTTTCAAAGTCATTATTGTGTGTTCAATGATGTTTTCATTTCTATGAGGTGATAAGAGAAACATGAGATATAGTTCCTAACCTCAAAAAGCTTAACTTACAAACATTATATATCTAATTATATATATATATATGTCCCCCCACACAAATGACCTTTTAACCTGTTAAAGGCAGAGGCTGTGTTCTCCAGAATCTTCAGGAGAACATTTGGACAGTTAAAAAGCAAAAACAACCCCCCCTAGTATTAATCCTCTGAAAGTCCATGTCTGAAAAGAAAGAGGGACCTGGTCAGTGTCTCCATGGGGAACTCTAGGTCCTATCCACTTCTGTTTCCCCATGTCATAATCCATGAACCGGAGTGCGTCTGCTGATACAACGCCCCAGCCCATATGACTCAGAGGGTAGTAAGTGAGAGCCTTTGGAGGATGCTTAAAGCAAGGTCCAAAGTTAATGGAAACCATGCAGCTCTTGTACAGTGAGGTGGCTAGAAAGTAAACCCCCATATAGTATCTTTGTAAGCCACACCTTTTAACACAATTTTTATAAACTATTATCTCACCATAGACAATCTGCTTATTTTATACACACACACACATTTATTTTTATATAATATATTATCTTATTTATAGAGTGCTTACTATACCAGGCTATCTTTTAGGAGCTGAGGATACAGAAATAAACATGACCCTCCCCCCCCCCCATCTGTCTTTGTGCAGGACACATACATTCTGTTGGGGAAGAGAACAGTAAATATGTAAACAATAAATAAATAATAAAATGTGCAGGTGTTTATAGGTAGTAAGTGTAATAGGGTGCAGAGCAGTCAGGGTGGTCAGGGAATCCCTCTGTGATGAACTAATATTTAAACAGAAATTTGGATAATGTGAAGGAGGCACTACAGGAAGTTCTGGCAGAAGAAGGGCTCAGCCAGACAGAACAGCAAGGACAAAGACCCTGATAGGGAATGCGAGCATCTTTAGGAAACAGCAGGAAGGCTACTGTGGCTGGTTCAGGCTGAGCTAAAAAAAGAGGAAAACTATAGAACTGCAGCCAGGGTTTGAGTTATGCATGCCTCACAGGATTTATAAGGAATTAGGATTTTTCTCTGAGTATGATGGGGAAGGGCATCTTTTCAGGGAGGCCTTATCTGGTGGGGGAGCACTTCCAGTGTTTAAACTACATAAACTATATAAAGTCTGAGGAATAGGCCTTAGCTGTCCCTTCCCAACATATTACATATAGTATATACAAAATAGTACTAAGGGCTATATAAATTCCTATTTCTTTTCAGTATCTATCTATCTATCTATCTATCTATCTATCTATCTATCTACATATCTACATATCTATCTATCATCTAATCTACACTGCATTTTATTATTTATCTTGCTTGCATTTCAAGAGCATCACATTCACTACACACTAAGAGGGACACAGTGGAGGTGTGATGGGGGAGCAGGGAATGAAGGCCAGTTAGGAGGTGCTTGCAAAGTGCAGGAGGAGATGAAGGTTGTTTGGGTTAGTGCCATGGCAGTGGTATTGATAAGATTTTTAGCTTAAGACACAGGGTAGGAGTAAGGATAGAGATGCTAGGAGAGGTCAAAGGATTGTATAGGAGGAAATTGATTCCAAGATGCCTGAGACAACAAAATCTAGGGAGCTAAGCATATAAGCCTAGGGGAGAGTTCTGGGCTGGTGAGATAAATTTGGTTGTCTTTATCATAAGGATTGTTTTTAAAGTCAAATAAGATCGCCTAGGGAGTAAGAATGGTTAGAAACTATATCTCAGGACTTGGCCTTAGAAATTCTAGTATTTGGGAGGAAAAGGAGAATTCAACAAAGAAGATTTAGAAAGAGGTACCAATTAGTTAAGAGAAAACCCGGTGCAGTTTAGTCTCCTGGAAGTCAAGTATAAAAATGTTTCAAGAAAGAGGAAGTATTTTATGTGAAAAGCTGCTGAGAGGTTAAGTAGGGTGACATTGTAAGATGACTTGAGTTAAGATTTTTCCATTGGATTTGGCACTATTGAGCTTTCTGGTGTGAGAGCAGTTTAATAGAGTGGTGGGGAGACATAGAGCCTTAATAATGCTGTATGTATTAGTTTCTTTTGCTGCTATAACAAAGTAAAATAACCTTAATGGTTTAAAACAAGACAAGTCTGTTAACTCACACTTCTGGAGGTCTACAGTCCAAAATGTGTCTTATGAGATAAAATCAAGGTGTCAGCAGAGCTGCATTCCTTCTGGAGACTCTAGAGGAGACTTTGTTTCCTTGCCTTTTCCATGTACAGTCACCTACATTCTTTAATCCATGGCTTCTTCCTCCCAAATTTGTTGTACCATTAAATTCTAAAACGTTCCCTGGCATTTTCTACTCTAGACTAGGTCCACATTAGAAAGAGAAAATACGACTACCCCCAAAGACCAGGAAATGGTATTGGTAAAGAACTTGTCATGTGACCCTGCAGGAGGTAGAGATCCACTAGGTGAGCCAATGATGGATGTATCAATGGTGTGTCACTGGAAAGACCCTTTTTCAGAGTGTTGTTCCAAGGCTCCTGAGCAAGAATGAAAATAGTATCATTTGTAGTATACACATAATTACTGGGATATTTTTTCAGGTTTAATCACCTCAGTGTTATTTATAGACAATCCTCTTGGTTAAAACACATTCTAGCCATCCCTTTATTAATTTCTTTCTCTTCTTACTCTAAGGTAGGTTAGGCTCCCCTATATCATTCACCTGGGAAACACTGAGGAGTTACAAGAATGCTTAAAGCTTAGCAGTAAAATTAGAAGCTAAACTCGGATAAGGAAGCAGAATTAGCTGAGTAAGAACAATAAAGGCATCTTGCTCCTCAGGAAGTCTTAAGATAAATAGAGGAGATGCTGATAATGAACTGCTAAAGGATTACCAATCCATTTAAGGTTTTATACAACTAGAACCAAGCATTCAGAGTGCCTGCTTTCTTAATCTCTTGAGAGCAAAAACCAAAATGGGGAAAGTATATCTTTTATTTTTAAAATTCCAATTCAGAGAACTTTCAACATGTGCTGAAGAGTAACTAGCTTTTACAATTCCATTATCCAGTGAGTCTCTATCCACAGGCCGCTTTTTAAAATAGAATACCAGCAGAAAATACATCCCAATTTCAAAATCAAGGTCAAAGGTTTTTACTGATCAAAAAATGTATCCTGTCTTCTAAGAATTTAGTAGGAATTTGAATAGTTGAAATCATTTGGTGCCCTTGAGGGTTTGCTAGTGGGTCTCCTCCCCTCCTGTGTGATATAATTAATCCTCACTTCCATGGCAACCATGTGTACTACCACCAATGGGAAGAATGACTTCACACTGGCGAATAACCAGGGTGGAGAAACTCATTACAGAAGATCCTAAACCCCTCTGAAGTACTGATTGAAAAAAACTCAAATCTAAGTGGATAGGAAAGAGCTGAAGTCTGATGATCTCAGAACAGAAGTGAAAATGCCCAAGAGCTGCCCAGTGAGTGGGTAGATGGGAGAGCCTTCTCTGTCACATTTGAATGGACACCCCCTTTCTGATCAGAGGGCAGCACAGAAGAGCCCCCCGTGTGCTTCTAGTTGCTACATAACCCCACAGGTAGACACTGACAACTGCGGAGTGCTGTCCTTGCCTTGAACAGGGAGCTGCTGACAGGCTTTCAACCAGCCCCCACATCTCTTTCTCTGGTCTCTTCATCTCCTCTGATGACTGAGCAGTCTCATGCTCAATTGGGAATTTGAGATGTCCAAGTCCTCTCTCTCCGTCTCACCACCAGGTCTTTGTGTTACTTACCACCCAGTAGAATATTTCTATAGGGTATTATCTAATCTTCTTGATAGTGACTCCACTTGCCTGCAGATTACACACACGGATTTCTAACTCTCGGATGCTTTATGTCTAGTATTTTGAATTCTGAGCCCTGCCCTTCATTTCTCTCTCCCAATCCAATGGCCATGTTCATTTACACAGAGGTACTTGCTTTACCAACTTCTCCTAAATCTCACCAACTCTTCCAACCTACTGCCATTCTTACTTACTAAGCAACTTTGTCTTCTATTTCCTTCATGTACTTGCTAGATTCATCCATTTTCTCTAAAATTTAACACTAGAGCAAAACTAAAGCAAAGTGAGAAAAGACATGCAGACAAGAAAAAGGTCTTTGTCTAGGAAGCTCATGCATGCTGAGGTGTGTGAGACAGAAATGACTGTCAGAGTCTGTGGGAGTGTGAGTAAAAGGTTTGCTCCAAGTGGAGATCCTGTTTCGGTGCTTTACAGTGAGTGACGAGTATATATGCACAGCCTTTTAACAGTGGACTGACATCTAAAAGTGCACTGTATGCCACTGAAGAGCATCACCATTAACATAAAAATCTATAGGCATGTTGCTTCACACTCCATGTATCCACTCAAAGAATCAGCCATCTAATAAGGCAGAATGAAAACCTGATGCTAAATACCAGGCCTGCAATCTGGGGCAATATGTCTGGGCCATTGATTGAAAATGCTGTTTTTGCTGTTGTCTTAAGAACATATGACTATAACAGACAATAATGTGCTAATATTTCCCTTTCTTATCCATTTCATGCTTGACAATAAATTTTCCTTTGTAGTGATGATTGGCAGAGATACTAAAATATCTAACCTATCAAATAGTATTTAATAAAAGTCTTTTGTCTACAATCAGCTCAGGGAGTTTAGTTTAAGGCTTATATGTAGGAACAGTTTAATTAATATGCATACTTTTACTGACATATTTTAAAATACTTTGCTAACCTAATAATGTCAGAGTTAGCAGCATGAAAATATCATGAGGATCACAGAAATTGTAAGCCTCACAAGAAAAAGGTGCTTCAGAAGTACTTGTTGAATATTTGACAACTGGAATACTGAGTTGCATGTCCAATGGAAGTGACACTTAACCTTGGTGGCTTTTTTTTGAGGTGATGACTCTTAGAGCATGGTGCAGATAATGCAAGACATCTCCAGGTACAGGTCATTGAGAAATGAACCATCTGCGAATCATATTCTTCCTTCACAAGTGTCCTTTCACATGTGTTAAACTTTTTTCAGGGCTACACAATTGAAAGGGGTAAATTATTAGGAAGACAGGTGCTGGAACTTGATTCTAAAAAGTCAGATTCGGGTGAATGGAAACAAAATTTCTTAGCTTTTTGTCTGAGTTGCAGAAATGATAATCTCAGGTGTTTTCTACAAGTTAATTTTTAGTTTCATTAAAAGAATTGATTTCAGTACCAGAAAAACCTCAATTTTGGCCCCATTTTCTCCATTATCTTGTTATGTGATTTTGGAAAAGTTAATAGACCTCTCTGGGTACTGGGTTCCTTAAAATGGGTGTGTTAGTTCTCAATTCTCAGAATGTTATTAGGAGAAAAGAAAATAATATGTATGCACCATATACTCCTATTGGTGATGCATAATGACCTGTGCCAAATTGCTGTTAGCTTGAAATCACTATCATCCCTTCTTCATTCTCTTCTGTGTAGTGCAAAGGAACCACACACAGCTCCCAGAATCCCTTTCTGCATGTGGTTCCAGGTGATAGTCAGCCAATGAGAGGCACTCTCCTGAGATGTGGCTTGAACAGAAGAATCCATTCTTCTCTAGTGGCAGGTGAGAAAAGTTTTATGGGAAGATTCAGACACAAGGTTAGCAGTGGCTGCCATCAAACACCTAGGAATCACTTTATACTACAAGTTGCTGAAATCAATGGTGGCAGCTCCCAGAGACTTGAGGTTTGCCACAGCTTCTTGGCCAGCTCTTTGCCAAGTAGAAGTGTCCTGACTTTTACTGCCCTACCCTTTCTAACAGCTAGCTGTCCGAGCTCTAAAATTTCCCTCTTCAGAATGCCTTGATGGACTCCTGTATTCTTGATGCACTCGTGACTGATACATGACCATACATTTCCTGCTCCTTCCAAATCATGCCCATGAACCTTAAAAAAGGAAACAGAATTCTGAGTGACTTTGTTGCAGGCTGTGAAGTGGACCAGTAGCCTGAAACAAACACACAACCATTACAGGTCACCTACAATGTTGCTATAAGATATTTCTAGAACTACTTTTAAATATTTGACTTATTGACAAGAAAGTTGTGGAAATTCCCCCCAAACTAAAAGGAAACAGAAGAGTTTCTAACAAAGAGAGTGAGGCATAGGCAGTAATTAAGGAGACAATCACTGATTATTTCCTGGAATTTATCAAAAATTAATCCTCTGATTCAAAAGGGGCCTCCCAAAATGCCCCCCAGGACAAAGGGCAGACATGCAGCCACTTGTATGACACTACATACATTTATGCAAAAAGAAGATCCAAGAAGCAGCCAGTCTGGTATCTGGCCTTTTGAACTGTCTCCTCTATGAGAAGATGAGTTTCCCAAAAAGAAGTTACTGTTAGAGTGATAGCTGATTTTCAATAGCAACAAAGAAGCCAGGAGATGATTGAATAATAGCTTCAAAGTATTAAAGAAAAAAAACTGCCAACCTGTTTACTCCCTGAAAGTACATGAACATATTTTTAGACACACAAAAACAGACTATATCATCCACAGACTCTCAGCCAGGGGAAATGCTGAAGGACATACTTCAAAAAGATCTCCGAAGGGAGGGCCAAGATATCAAAAGCAGTGGCAAGCAATTTCCTCAACTTATGGTGACTTAGAAAAGAAATGCATTAAAATACTGAACATAAATGGAATGTATGAAATTAAGGCATTGTAAAGCCTCCTTGGATTGCTGGTAGGGAGAGGCTGGGGATAATGACATATTAGCCATTACCAAATTAAATAAACATGTTAAAATGTCTAAAATAACCACACAGAAATGGAGTGTACTGCTTCTACATTAGTAGAAGAGGAAAAACTGAACAGGGGGGAAAAAGCTAAGGAGAATTTGAGTCTATGGTCAGAGACTGTTCTAAGGAGTAGAGAAAAGCATAGGAACACGCCCTGGTGTGGGTAGATGCCAACCCATGAGTACAGGAAGACTTTGTACAAGATTAAGTTACCTCTCCCTAGAAGTATTTCTACTGTTCTCGAAGGTGCAAAGCTCTAAATTATACAATAACCTCTAATTGGGCTATTCCAGTTAATCATGTAGTCAGACATGTAGGGCAGGTGGCAATATGGGAAAGTCAGAAAACATTTGACAGGAAAATTCAAAGATTCTAAAGTACTCATTTCAAAGGGGTAGGCATAAACAAAGAGAACTAATGATTAAGTAGTCCATTTTGTTCATTCCTTTATTCCAGACAAGAGCCTTGTTTGCTAAGATTTATCCCATAGGCTACTATTGAGTAATACTGAATCATGATTATAGACGAATTTGGTGAAGTGTTGTCTTTTCTAATCCTGGCAGCTGTCCCTGGTGGGGAGGCCTTTAGAGTTTTCTGGCAATTAACAAAAGGCTCTTGATCGTAAAGTGATCTCTCAAGGTGATCAAATTGCCTTCCTTCCATGATTGGCAATGTAGCAATTAAGCACAAGTTTGCATTCCTTTAGATTCCAGAGCACACTGTCTATGTGTTAATGTGTAATTAAAGTTTCAAGGTTGGGTTTTAGAGTCCCCAGGATTGCTTGATTTGCTTTGTGGTTAATGTCAACATAGGAGTTCTGCACACAAATCTACAGAGTGATCTGGGCCTACTGGTCAGGGAAGGTGTGAACTGCTGGTCCTCACTGTTAACTGGGATTTCCCCCATTGAGAGATTTAACCAGTAACCAAACACTCAGCTCTCCCCCAAGATACCTGATGACCCAAGAAGGAGACTTTGTTCACAGAGGTGCTGCTCCCCACCCCTCACCCCCCAATGTGCCACTCCCTTGAATTCTAGTAAATGAGACTGAATTGTCTCTTAAACTTAAAGCCTCACTAGGAGCAGCACGGCAGCTTGCTGCTAGGTCACTTTTCTGGGACTCACTGTCCGGCATCCAGCCTGTTGAACTGCCTCCTCTATGACAAGATGAAAGGAAAGACACGAAAAAGCACGTCGCTTCTTTCTGCCACCTGAGGCAGAGGTGAACCTCAAGTTATAACTTCATTTTCCTGAGCCCTCCCCTGATTGTCACCAGGATTTGGGGGGCAGGGGGGTGGTTGTGGGGTTGGCTAATTAGTTTCCTTCAGGACAGAGACATTGCCATTCACACCACATGAAAAAGAATGCATGCCTCTCCAAATGGAACAGAGGCCAAGAGCATTGCCCCAGACCCATGTGTATTATCTATACTTGTCCTGCTCACCAATTGTTTCCACTATTGCAAATCCTTGGCTCCTATTTTTGCCCCCATCTTACTTAACTCTCAGCAGCATTCATCACAGTAGACCTCCTCCTCTTTGAAACTCTGATTTTTGGCTCTATTGATGGCACACTAACTAGTTTTCCTCTTACCTCAGTCTCTGCTTGTGTCTTCTACCTGCCCTCTAAATGGTGGTTTTCTTCCAAGCTTGTCCTGGGCCACCTGCTTTGCCGGTACTCTTTTCCCAGTAGCTCACAACCATCCCCATGGATTTAATTCTATCCATGTGCTGAGTCTCTAGCTCAGACCTCCTTTGAGTTCCAGACTTGCATGTCTGTCTGTCTACCTGACATTGCTGTATCGGCCCACCTCTGAGTCAACTTGTCCAGAAGTGGACATGTAATACTCACTATCAAGCTGTCCTGGGCTCCTTCTCAGGAAAAGGAGCCACCATTCTCCCGATTGCTCAAGACAGAAGTCCGCATTGACCTTGCCACCTTCCTCCATCCCAGCACCCTTCCATTCAATATGTTAGCTAATGTTGTCCCTTCATCCTCCAAAGTACATAGCGAATCTGTTCACTTCCTAGTTCCATTGCCAATACTTGGTGTCCACCTTCACTTTCCTCACACAACATCACTGAACTGGTCTCCCTGCTTCTATTCTCAACCTTCTCCATACAGCAGCAAAGTACAGTTGTCCCTGAACAACCTGGATTTGAACTGCCTGAGGCCACTTATACACAGATTTTTTTTTTCAGTCAATCCGTGGTTGGGAGTTCATGGGTGCAGAGGGCCGACTATGCATTGAGTATCAACAAATTTTGATATCTGCAGGGGTCTTAGAACCAGTCCCCCACAGACACCAAAGGACAACTAAGTTATTGAGGTGTCACAAGTTACATGTGAACTTTTGACTGCATGGTGTGGGGGCATGTTAGCATCCCTAACCCTTGTGTTATTCAAGGGTCAGCTGTAAATAAGAAAAGAATTCCCCTTCCTATTACTCTGCAGTATTAAAAAACAAAACAACCAGTTTAAGAATGACCTCCTCAGACTGGCCTTCCCTGACTACTTTATTTAATGTTCCTCCACTTTTCTTCTGATGCTTCAGAGCAACATGCCATAATTGGTATTTGTGTAGTTTTTTACTTGTTTAAAGAAAATCTTGCTGATTAAACTACAAGGACTACAAGCACAGGGACCATATTTGTTTGCCATTTAATCCCAAACCTAGCACAGACTGGCATGGGGTAGGTACTTACTAAAAATTGCTGCATACAAGAATAAGTGAGGTCTTTATCTCTTATTACTTGGGGAGTTTCTCTCTGTCCTTGACTGGTCCCAGAGTTCCTCATTAGGAGTAGAGTGGGGTGTGCTGGGGCCAGGGGACATTGAAGGCAGAGAGAAAGCCTTTAGTAGCCTTGCCTTTAGAGTCTGTGGCTGACATTATATGCTTTGATATTTTCAGGTGTTCTTTTGTAGAGAAAGTTATAAGTGAGGAAATTTCAGAGAGAAAGTATGGGTCCCTTGAAATATCTATGGGGTTTTTACTTGTTATATTAAAAATGATATATTAGTGACTGATTTATGTTGAAAAAGATGCAGAGTCATAGTAGTTGCACATATTTTGTTAGAGATGATGTTTGTTCTGATTTTGACTGTGGCTCAAGGGTGGATGCTTTTCTGTAGAACCATTTCCAGGCTCACACTTTCCTCTGTTACCACCATTCTCGGATCTAATTAGGTAACTGGGTACTCATGTAACCAAAGAGAGTTCTAAAAAGCCATGAATCGAGGAAGGAAGGTGGCAAAGGTTCAAATAAGGAAGAATAAAGACGGTCTCAGAGGCAACCAGATGAAAGAAAAGTAGTCAAAGGAACCAGTTTAAAACAATCACTTTTTTTTTTACTGTTCAAGTACAGTTATCTGCATTTCCACCCCCACCCCCCACGACTCCCCACCACCCCAGCCATCCCCACCTCCCTCTCCTGATCCCAACCTACACTGGTTTTGTCCATGTGTCCTTTATAATTGTTCCTGAAAACCCTTTTCCTTTTCCCCCCATTATCTCCTCCCACCTCCCCTCTGGTTACTGTCAATTTGTTCTTAATTTCACTGTCTCTGGTTATATTGTGCTTGCTTGTTTGTTTTGTTGATTAGTTTCTACTTAAAGACGAGATCACTTTTTATCACTGTGAAGTGTGTGGAAGGTCAATTTCCCCCATCCTCTTCATTGCTGGGCTACAACTGGTCCTGAGAGATAACATCCAACCCAGGGTTCCTATTGATGGACAAAGAAGCTAGTAATGGGTTTATTAGTGTATGTATGTGAAAATTGAATCTGTTGTAGGTGGAAATCAAACTCTTCCATGGGATTGCAAGGAAATCTTTCCAATAATCCATGCATGGGAGATTGTGATGTGGCAAGGTTTATTCGGGTAGAAATAGACTCCTGGGTTTCCAGTGTCCATTTCCTTCTATCCTAAATGGGAAAAGTCCAACTGTGTCTTCAGCAAGGCCAAAACAAAGGCCAGAGTCCAGAGTTTCAGCTTCATACTAAAACTTAGTCCTTTGGAGCCCACATAGTCTGCCACAGCAGCTGCTAAACCCATATGGTCATGTGCTTCCAGGAGAGAGACAACACAGGAACACATGGGGTGAATGCAGGTCACTGAATGAGAAGTAGAGAGGGAGCTTCTTTGTTCTTCTGAGATTATAACCAAGGGCTTTTTCAAAATAACCAATCAACTTCCCAAGCGTTTATGGGCTTTGGATGGGTCCACACCCCCTAGTTAGAGTGACAGGCATCTATGGTCCAGCACCTCCCCCTGTGCCCTACAACAATCTAGTACCAAAGTAGGGAAGGGAGGAGTGTTAATCCCCTTGGCAGAGCAATGATGATCCCCTGGGATGTGAAGCTGTCACTTCCTGGTGAAGCAAACAGGTTCATGCACCCCAGTTTACTAAGCTCAATGTCTAATTCCCTTTGCTCTCTTTCTTATTAATAACTAGTTAACCTCCTACAGTAACAAATCCAGGAATGTGGAACTCCACCAATACTTGGTGGCTGCCATGGAACCTAACATTTTTACAGTTCAATAGTAATCAAGAGTCTTCTTATTTTGAGGGCAGCATAAAAAAAGCCTCATAAAAGCAGGGGAGATTTCAGCATTTCACTTCCCTTAATAAGAACAGATTTACCAACGAAAATTCACATATGAAAGCTAAAAACAAAACAAAACTTTTGTGCTTTTTCCCCCCCTGAATTTGGAAACCAAAAAGTGCATCATTTCAGAAAGGTACTCTGAAGAGCTCGCCTACTCTGGATTGGTTGGGAATAAGAGCTTGTGTGCTTTGGTGTGTCTGTAAACACATCTAGGAACTCATAAAGCCACAATTTACTATCCTGTGGTGAGAAGGAATTTTGTGACCTTTTAAGAAATTTTGTTGTTTTTCTCAAGAAGACCAGGATAAGGAAGTGAGCCAGATTTCTTGGCAATGGGAAGATTGTTTCAATGCCATAGGCTTGCATTCCCAGAAGTGTAGAGGGCTCTGTGCAAGCCAACTTGTCATCAACTTGTCCTGCATGTAAGTTCCTAAATTTTATAATCACAAACTTGTCTAGATTTCCACCCACCCTTAGGTTTTGTGGAACAGATGGCAATCGCAACCATGGAGACATATCTGTGTTAACCTCCAAGCTTCCAGGGGCTCCAAGGTCCAAGTCTGAGAATATTGTTAGCAGGGAGTTGAAATCCAAAGATGTATAGGACTGCACAGAAACATGGGGTGTCATTCTGGAAGGAAGAACAAGCAATTTTGGACATAAGGAGCAAACTCCTGTGTGCTTACCACAGTGTTCTTGTTTCTAAAACTGGGCAAAGGGGGGAGTGGAACTCACATCTTAATACATTTCTCTGACATTTGACCACATCTTTCTCAAAATATTCTCTTTTCTTCTTTATCTTACCTCCATATTTTCTGATTGCTCCTTGTCAGTTATATTTGTAAGAGTTCTTCTTTGCTCATCCCTTAAATGAAAGATTCTCAACTGGGATTCATTTTGTTCTCCAGGGGACACTTGGCAATATCTGGAGACACTTTTGATTGTCACAACTGGGGGTGGGTGGGTGCTCCTGATCTCTAGTAATTAGAGGCAAAGGTGCTGCTAAACATCCTACAATGCACAGGCAGCTCCCACAAAAAAGAATGATCTATTCTACAACATCAGTAGTGTGGAGGCTGAGAAACTCTGGCTTAACTACTACTGTTCCACAGTGTTTGCTCCAAGATCCCTGTTTTTAAACTCACACTCTTTTAGGGCCATCTCATCTACTGCCACTAAAAAAAAAAAGTCACATCTACACTCTGTTGGCTCCCAAATATTATTTCCAGCTAAATTTCTCTTCTGAGTACCAAACTCTTATCTACCATCCTACTTGGCATCTTCAGTTTCATGTCCAACAGACAGCCTTTTTGTTGTTTTGTTCTCAGCAAGGAAAAAAGTTCATAATTGAAAAAGTAGTGTAATATATAGTTATATGTTTTTAATAAAGGGGAATTGGTTTTTTTTCTCAAGTTTATTTTTTTTTGTATGGCATTAATTTTTAAAAATATATTTGATTGATTATGCTATTACAGTTGTCCCATTTTTTTCTCCCCTTTCTCCCCTTTGCCCCGCACAGCCCCCCCCACATGCATTCCCCCCTCCCCTTAGTTCATGCCCATGGGTCACACATGTAAGTTCTTAGGCTTCTACACTTCCTATACTATTCTTAACCTCCCCCTGTCTATTTTGTACCTACCATTTATGCTACTTATTCCTTGTACCTTTTCCCCTATTCTCCCTCTCCCCTTCCCCACTGATAACCCTCCATTTATCTCCATTTCTGAGATTCTGTTCCTGTTCTTGTTGTTTGCTTAGTTCTTTTTTTTTTTTTTAGGTTCAGTTGTTGATAGTTGTGAGTTTGTGGTCATTTTAGTGTTCATATTTTTAATCTTCTTTTTTTCTTAGATGAGTCACTTTAACATTTCATATAATAAGGGCTTGGTGATGATGAACTCCTTTAACTTGACCTTATCTGGGAAGCATTTTATCTGCCCTTCCATTCTAAATGATAGCTTTGCTGGATAGAGTAATCTTGGATGTAGACCCTTGCCTTTCATTACTTTAAATACTTCTTTCCAGCCCCTTCTTGCCTGTAAGGTTTCTTTTGAGAAATCAGCTGAGAGTCTTACGAGAACTCTTTTTTAGATAACTTTCTCCTTTTCTCTTGCTGCTTTTAAGAGTCTCTCCTTATCTCTAATATTGGGTAATATAATTATGATGTGCCTTGGTGTGTGCTTCCTTGGGTCCCAACTCAGAGAGTCCCAACTTCTTTGGGAGTCTCTGAGCTTCCTGGACTTCCTGGAAGTCTATTTCCTTTGCCAGATTAGGGAATTTTCCTTCATTATGTTTTCAAATAAGTTTTCAATTTGTTGTTTTTTTTCTTCTTCTGGCACCCCTGTGATTCTGACGTTGGAGCATTTAAGGTTGTCCTGGAGGTTCCTAAGCCTCTCCTCATTGTTTTGAATTCTTGTTTCTTCATTCTGTTCTGGTTGACTGTTTATTTCTTCCTTCTGGTCCAAACTGTGATTTGAGTCCTGGTTTCCTTCCCGTCACTGTTGGTTCCCTGTATATTTTCCTTTATTTCACTTTGCATAGCCTTAACTCCTTCCTCTATTTTGTGACTGTACTCAACCATTTCTGTGAGCATCCTGATTACCTGTGTTTTGAACTCTGCATTTGATAGATTGGCTATCTCTTCATCGCTTAGTTGTATTTTTTCTGGAGCTTTGATCTCTTCTTTCTTTTGGCCTTTTTTTTTTTTTTTTTTTTTTTTTTTTTTTGTCTCAGGAAGCCTGTTATGTAGTAAGGGGTGGAGCCTTAGGTATTCACCAGGGCAGGGCTACCTGAGTCACTGCATTGTGGTGTTGTATGTTGGGAGTTGTCCAAGAGGGAACAATGTTGCTTACTCGGCTCTCCGCCCACTCTCAGTCACTTCCTCCACTATCCACAAGCAAATTGGGCCCTTCTGGTGCTGATTCTCAGGTTGATGGGCATGTGTATGTTCTAGGACCCTGTGGATCTCCCCAGTGAACTCTCCTGTGAGGCTGGGAGTTTCTCCTGTCATGTCAATCCCCACAGTTTTTTTCAGTCAGAGGTTTTGAGGCTTTATTTCCTCACGCTGGAACCCTGGGTTGTGTGGTCTGTCTTGCTCCTCAGTTGTACCTCATGGCTTATCTGCATGCAAATGTGGGACCACCCTGTCCTCCAGCTGGTGCCTTGCTATGAGTTCCCTCCACCCTGCTGCTGGTCTCCACCCCCTACTGGACTGGATGAATGTTTCTTCTTTAACTCCTTGGTTGTCGGATTTCCATACAGTTAGATTTTCTGGCAGTTCTGGCTGTTGTTTTTGTTTTTAAATTTGTTGTTGCCCTTCTTTTGGTTGTGCAAGGAGGCACAGTGTATCTACCTAAGCCTCCATCTATGTTCTCAAGTTTAAATATCAATAAAGAGGAAGTAAAATTAACTTTTATTTTGAAAGAACAAAACACAACTTAGTGACACTCTATGAGATACTACAACACAGTTTGATATGACACAAAAGTTGTTGAAGAGAAACCCCTAACTATTTTAGGTCAGAAAGATTTTTACCTAGTGAGTGAAAGAGAAGTTGGTCTTTGCATTAAACAAGAACTTGTTCTCTTTCATTGTGGACTCCAAGGGCTCAACCCAGAGTCACCTGTTGTTTATCACTTTCAGAGGCTCCACTATATAATGCTTTAAAGCTAGCCTAGCCCTAGAAGCCCCTAGCAGGGCTACAAAACACATATAAGTTAAATTTTTTTACCAGGACCACATCTTACATACTTTTTAATTGTCTGATGTGCTGAAACATAGCTGCTTCTCATGAGATATTTAATGGATATTGAATGAGGGCATTTCCCAAGCAGACTTCTCTTTTTCTTTTACCTCTAGACCCACCTCCAGCTCTTTCCTCATCTATTGTTAAGACCCCAACAGTGATCTCATGGGCTCCTCATAGAGCCTGATATATAAACTAACTCTAAGGCAACCAATTACTTGCATTTGGGAATGCCACCAGTGAGCGACTGTCATTCTAGCACAACAGCGGGTGAGTCCCTTTAGGAAAACCCTGATGGGTCAGCAAGAGAAAGCTGGAAGCAGGAAGGGGAAAAGTGTGGTAATGGGTTTGTCATGGGATCAGTCATGCAAGGAGTTTGGAACTTTGCCCCAGAGCTTGTGCTTACAGGATGCTTTCCTAAAATACTGTTATCTCCCAGGGAAACCAGCTGCCTACACATTCTGAGTCCTTTATTCACATCATGGTAAGATATCTGGGAGGAAGGGAGAGTGCCCTGAGAGATGATGGCTCTAAAGTAAGAACAGATCCCCATACTATCCAAACTTTCTCTTTCTTGAAAAGAACAGTCTTCTTCCTCCAACTTGGAGCAGCTTTCTAAAGAGCTGCCCATCTGTCTATGTCTTAAAAACAAGACTCCATGTGTGCTATGTGGAGCCAGGCACAGAAACATAGAGGAAGGATAGATTACAGATTAATACAGAGGAGGGGTATAAGAAGATATTGAGCAAAAACTGGGGGATTTCTATCTGGCCCAATTTTGGAATGCAGGGCCAGAGGCCAGTGAGCTCTAAGATCAACAAAAAACAGCTTCTGTTGCCTGCATATCATCCAAATTCTGCAGGGTTGCCAACTCCTGGATGGTGACGCCCCTTTATTGAGTCTACAGTTTTGTTACCATGATGTGGGCATCCAGGGGTTGTTCCCAGGAGTCACATTTTCTCACAAATTTCTCTGTGACAAACAACACCCATTTTTCAGGATTTGGGGTGCAATCTATAGCCATTACAAAGGGTAAAGATGACCAGCCTAAAGTGGGACTGGCTCTGTGCCCCTGCTGCTATGGATACAACCCAATGTGTGGCTGCCATGTCAGTTGAATCTGGACTGCAGTTGTCTTCTCACACCAGGACACTGGATTGTCTTCCCAGGTTGTGAAGAAGAATTCTCCCTTCTTCCCCTTCTACTGCATTCCACTGTTTTCTTGATTCATTCATTAATGCCACAGATATTAAGTGTCCAGAGTAGGTTGAACACCATGCTAGGCAGTGGAGGTAAAGTGGTGACAGTCCTAAGCTTTGAATTTTTTCTGTCTCTAAGGAAGGTTTGTCCAAAGCTAGGTGAGTGCAGTAATGTGATGCTGTGAAGGGAATGAGCACAGGGAGGGCCAGCCATACTGGGGAAGGGCACTGGAGTCTTCAGATTCTTCCTTGGAGTCAGTGATGTCTAGTTTGAGCCCTGCAAGGTAAGAAGAAGGTGTGAGGGCTGAGAGAAGAGAGGGATAAGTGTGTGATGTATCAGTGGTGAGAGATGGAACTATGGGTGAAGTGCAGAGTAATCAGGAGGTAAGGATGGGGTGAAGGCTGTAGGTGGGGAGCTGGGCATGAAAGTAAGACAGGATAGTTTAGTAGATCATGAAGGACATTGTAAGCCATGTCAAGGCTTAACTCTGCTTTGCAATACAAAGGTTTACGTGAAGAAAATCGGTCAAAAAGCATTTATAAATCTGAGGGGGAGGGAAGTCCTGAAAAAGGAGAGGAGAACTTTGAGCTCAAATTGCTTGTAATTTAATTCAAAATAGAAGAAGAATACATGAAACTGACAGTGCAAAAAATTAAACTGACTATAATTAAGCAATGAAAAGTCTAGCATGGACCCAAAAAGCTATGAGAAGGATATATGATGTGGCTGTGAGGTGGATGTAGCATGGGCCCCAGAGGTAGCAGAAAGGGCCAGCTGCTCAGCTCCAAGCAGCAGGATGGTTTTCTTGATGAGAGTCCTTATCTGCAATAAAAGGGGGCCAACATTACCATTGACTCTCTGAATTCCTCCATGCATTCAGATCTCTGTGTCATCAACACTATAATACCTACACTTTGGCTCTAAAAACAGAATAAAATACTGGCTGTTGTCTGACTCATAACTGGAACAAAAACAAATAAAAACACTCATGAAGGAAGTAGTATTTCTGGAGTCCTTCTACTGCTCTGATGATCAGAAAGCTATGTAATTATACAATATTATCTCCTTACTGGCAGAATCCCCTTTAATAGATTGTGTTTTATTTTTTTGCCTTGAGATTTTTTATCAGTTTATGGAAACCAGACTTCTATTTTTGCTATGGGGACACATAGCACTGCCTCCTATGACTTACTGTCCCTTCACTAGAATGCAATAATAAAAATTTATTTGAGGCCTAATTAGTAGTAGAAAAAATTAGTTTCCTTTTAAAAAAAAAGGAATGGTGTACATTTCATCTCTCCCTTTTTATTCTGGCTGTCTGGAAAGGTATTGATAAATTTGAATCTCAATAATAGTGGACCAGCAAGCCTATGGTTGGTGAATTTGTGTTTCAGTATTCTCCTGGGTCCTGATTTTCTTTTATATCTTCTCATGCTAATGTGTGTGCTTTTGGTTGTAAGGTGTCTCAAAGGTGGGTCTGGTTGAGAGAGATGAATTAAAGAATTAATGAGAAAAGAAAGGAATTCTGGGGAAAGAAATGGAATGAAGCACAAGGATAATGAAAAAACTAGTCTCAGTTGAAAGGAGGGAGCTCGTTGAGATACTGTGGAAAATGACAGAGAGATGAGCTTAGAGAAGGGGTATAGGCAAGGGACTGAGGCAGCAGGGAACCAGAGAAGGTCTTTGAGCAATATGAAACTTGTTCTAGGAAGGTTGGTCAAATTGCAACATTGAATATGTATTGTACCAAAATAGGGGAAAACTAGGCAGGTGATGCTGGGAAAGATTAAGAATAGGCAGTTATAAGAGGAATTTGAGGGGGAAAGTGAATCACATTTGGATATGAGAAGTAAAGGAATGAGTCAGTGATTACAGCAGGTGTGTAAGGGTGTTATTATTGCCAGAGAGAGCTAAATTAGAGAGAAGGATTTGAGTGCTTTTGAGAGGGAGGGAGAGAGGAGGAGAGCAGGAAGAGGCAGATACACTCATGATCATAGGGTCCTAAGATCCTAGATCTTTCTTTTATCTTACCCGTAACTGAAAAGAATCTACAGTCACTTCTTCACCAGGTTGGACACCATCAAAGCCAACTAGCGTTCCAGTAGAAGGATGCTACTTTGAGATGCTGGCCACACTACATACTAACCCATAGGAAAATAGTGTAGGAAGTAAAAAATCACTTGGAAATTCTCCTTAGGAGATTCAGAAAGTTATCATTTAACCACCTGTTTAATTCACACACAAGTTCATGAATAATGGCAGTCCTTTCTTTGGCCTAATGCAGCATTCATTTCTCTTTCCAGGTCAGTAAAGACTATTTGCATTTCTTCAAACATTTTATTATGAAAAAATTTTAACATAAAGCACAGCTTAAAGAAGTTTACACTGAACACCTGCATTACCCACCACTTAGGTTCTACTATTAATAGTTTACTGTATTAGTTATATGCATCTATCCATCCATCAACTCATTTTAATTTGGTGCATTTCAGAGTAAACTGCAAATATTAGTACTCTGTAGTAAATAAAACTACTGGTTTTTTACTTTTGTTTTTGAATTTTTAGCAAGCTGGGCTGTGTCAGCTCACCTATATATAGATGATGTGGCTCTTCCTGTGGGTGCTTTATCTTCCCCGTCCCTCTTCCCCAGGCATTTGAACATTGACTCTCTAACTATAGTGGTACTTAGCCTGTGTACTTGAGTTCCTAGAACATGGAAAAGGGTATTTTTACAAATCCAATTATCTTCTACACTCTAGTATTTGAGACAAAAATAAAATAAAATAAAATAAAAAGGAAGACCCCTGTAGGTAGTGTAGATGGAAGAATGAAAAAAACAATTTCCCCTAGAAATATAATCAATTTAGCCTGTGTGTACATTTCAGGGTTACTGTATGTCAGATTGACTTAACACAAACTTTATTTCACCTTTAACAACATAGGAACTATAGCGAGTATAGATGACTAGAGGCGGAAACTGTAGTGAGGGAAGATGGTAAGGAATGAGGTAAAAGTTTTTAGCTGGCAAATGGATGGTATTTTCAAAACGAGAGATTGCCTTACAAGGGTTTAAAAAACAACTATTACTGCGTGTAGTTTTCAAGCTTAAGGAACATGATCCAGCACTATAATAACAAGCCTGTTAACATGGCATTCTATTAAGGTTTGTTTTGCCTCCATTTTCACATCTCTTATATTTACATTTAAGTTTTAATTGATGTTTTGACCATGTGTTTGGGTCTGAGAAGATTTTGTGAAAGCTTTCATTTTTTAAATAAATTAAAAAGTGACATACTTAATATATACCAAGCAAAAATATCCACCTTAACATCCCCAGAAATGAGATCTTGGTGCAATAAAACTTGATTTAAAACTTCGTATATGTTGGTACCATAAACAAAAGACATTATCTTAGAGACCTGGGGAAAGGACATCAACTTGGGAAGAGCCAATGGAAGAAGTTAATTCTTGCCCCAGGTGTTGCCTAAACAGGGGAAGGGAGAAGATGTAGCAAACATGAAGAGGGCACCAGTTCACTAGAAACAGCAGATGAATAAGCAAGTCTCTCAATGACCACTCCAAGAAGGCAGCAGCTGTTTTGTTTATTTTAGTCAACACAAGAGCTAGTTCAACAAGAAATGAAATAGAAGAAAGAGGCAGAGATCATATTTTTAAATGTTCTTTGATTTTTAAAATGTGTAGGTTCCCTGAAATTTCTCTCACTGGAGAAAATTGAGTGCTCTTGTCTAGAGATAAGAGTGTGACCATCCTAGCCTTATTGATTCAGTCCTTGGAGCCTGCATGACAGTGATGAACTTTGGGCTCCACGGGTTATCTCGGTGATTAAGCCTGGCCTCTTTCACAAGAGCCAGGCAAATGCATCCCATTGTAGATTTAGCTTCATACACAGGAAGCTATTTATAACAGCTATTTATCTACTGGTACAAGGTGAGTAAAAGTAAATGTTCATTACTTTCCATGTTGGCACTCATGTAACCTTGTAAGAATTTTCTATGGGCTGGTAAATTTTAGTACTTAACTATGAGGTTATTTTGCAACCAGGGAATCAAAATGGCAATTATTATACTAATAACAAGTTTGTTATTAGTATAAAATTGGTATAAATAATATTAGTATAAAATATTAAATCAATATTTCATGTTTATAGTTCTGTCTCCAAGATATTCAAATGGAAGTAGGCATTACACCAAGGACAGAGGAAAAAACGTAATTTAGTAGAAAAGAATGGGAAAAGAAATCACTGTCCTTTAACTGATGCTTTTAAAATGAGATATTTCAAGAAAAATCCACCAGAATGATGGTTTCATTGACAAGGAAAGATAGCTTCTTCTATCCCTCTGTTTATACATACTATTGTTTCAGCCCATGGTGTTTTGTTTACTTTGGAAGAAAATATTTTACCCCCTCTGAGATAATTAATTTTTGTCAGCTTCACTGTTTATAAGGGAAACTGAGAAACTGTTAATTGAAATACAGAATGAGTCACTGTTTTCAGCAATTTTTGGCAGCATTCTAATTTGTGTCAATCTCAGCCTAATTATTGAATTTTTTAGAAGTAGAAAGCATATTTGATTTTTCTCTTCCTGAATTTTTTTCTTCTTATATAAAAAAATATATATGTGCTGCCTGACAAAGTTTATATAATTTATATCAACATGAGGTGAAATACCAGTACGTTTGAAATACCAGGAGGTTTATTGTGTCATGCTTGGCTCCTCACAGTAGCTAAATATTTAGAAAGCTCATAGAGTATGGTCTTCCTCCTTTCCTCATTTCTGCCCTAGCCCAACTAAAAAATGTGTTTCTTTTAAAGACCTTTTAGCGGGTATTAACCACAGTATATGGCCCATCACTAATGACACCAGTGAAGTAAACTTCCCAGAAGTATTCAGGAAGAATTCATTTGGAAATCCAATTGGATGTCACTTGCAAAGGGCAGGCTCCTAAAAGAGGTGACCAGTCACGCATCCCTGAGTTATTTGTTGTAAAAGCATTAATCACCATGAACTCATTTTCCCTTAATGCAAACACACTACATTGTTTCACAGGAATTCTGTTCCAAATGATCATTAATGTAGAGAGCAGAAGCTGCTGACTGTGGACAGGATTAATAAAATCTGTCAGATCAATGGCCAGTGTAATGGTACTTTTAATAGTTGCTAATAGAAGTTGAATCTTCCTGGCTGTGGCAGAATGAAGGTGGATGGAGGGGCAGTGGCTTTGCTGGGGATAAAGCACCATCTCTCACATCCTGAGGTGGCCTGTGGGTGAAAAGAGCATCATGTCAGTCTCAGAGCAGTGCCAGGGCTCTGAGGAGGCTGTGGCTAGAAGCATAGGCACCAGCTGTGAGCTGAGGTGGGAGGCATGGGGTGGCCATGGGGATGGCTCTGCACACACCCCACCTACTTGCACACCACATCCTTCTGCAGGCTATGTGTCAGGGTGTGTCTGAGCACCAGGTACTGTGCACATCCCAAAACTTTGCCTCACCCACTCCACATTGAGTCAGCAATGAGATGAAGAACAGTATCACAATAGGAATGACAATCACAGCTACTGCTCATGAGAAGTCTCTCGAGCCAAGGAGCAGCCCTTTACATACACTTACCTCAACCCTCAGAGCAGCACCCCTAAAGCATGTATATGATTTATTATCCCATTTCATATCTGAGGAAGCCGAAGCTCAGACAGATTCAGGAGCTAGCCTAAGGCCAGGTTCAAAAGTGTGTGCTCTTAAACACCATGTTCCTTTATTGGGGAGTGAGACAGAAGTTGTAGCTTAAAATCAGACCCAGAAAAGATGCCACGTATGACAGTGGGCCAGAGGTCTTTCCATTTGCATATTCAACCATTCAGTATGTTCAGAACCAACCTTGGACAAAGTGTATAAAAGGCAAGGTTTGTTTGAAACCCTGTTTCTCTAGGCTTTGCTAGTAAAATGTGGGTACCCAGGGCCTTTAAGAGGCCTAACTGCTCTGTGTTCCCCAACAGCAGCTTTGGCAGGATCCCCCCAGGAGGCCCAGTAAATACTCTATACTTAAGACTTGTTCCCTCTCATCCCACCCTTGCCCCGTCAATACTTGTCTCATTTCCTGTCATGTAAGAGTCTTGATCTCCTGACTGGCTGTACCTTATCCAGGTAAGGCCAGAGGAAGCTACTGCCTCCTGGGTCTTCCCCTGAGCACAAGAACTGACAGCAAGGGCCACCCACAGCCAGTGCCCAGGGTTCCAGCAGCATGGCTGGGCATGGGAGCAGGGTGATAAGGGCACTGTGACATTCCTAAGTACCCGGTGACTCCCTCAGCCAAGGTGCTGACATAGCTGCCTCCGGGCTCACAAGTGGGCATGGGATGGAGCTTGCAGGTAACGGCTATGGATGCAAGAAAGATGAAAGAAGAATGACAGATGTAAATGTAAAAACTGTAAAATACATTATCTAGTATTCCCAGTAAGCGCAGAGTATGGCAGAAGTGCTCATTTAATATGTTTAATAAATGAAAGGACATTTCACATAAACTCATCACCTACCTTTCCCAGATCAGTTCCCATGACTTAGAGGGAAGCAGGTCAATAGTCTTTCCATCTGAAAACACCACCATTACTAATGGCTTATTTCCTTGATTACATTATTTTTTATTAAAGTAGTGTTAAGGGTTTGAAAGATGTGAGAAATCAGATGGTTGTGAAGCAGTGTGGGGGGCCCCGCCCACAGGGCCCTCCATCTGCCATGGATGAGAATAAGTCTACCAAGACATGATCTGCTTGGGGAGGAAAGGTGACTGATCTCTCAAAGGAGAAGGGCCAGGAACCTGTTCCTCAGTGGGCTTTTATTGGGTTTATTTGCATAGGAATATAGGGCTTATACATAAAGCTCATTAATCATTGTCAGGCAGTAAAGATCAAACAAAAGAACTATGAGGACTTATTCTGAGTCAGTGTCAGTTAGCTAAAGGGCTATAAAACTTTGGGAAACAAACTCATTTCATGCTTGGAGCCTTATCAGAAAACTGAGGGCATTCTTAGCAAAGCAGGTTTCACAGGATTTTATGTATTCTTCCTTAGGCCTGATCGCCCCAGGGAATCCGCCCTTTCCATCACAGGGCTGTTCCTCCCTCTGTCATTGTTTCAGGCTTAACTCAGGCAGGGGAAGTAAGGCAGCCAAGAGATTAGGAGACTTCTCGCAGACAGAATGAGGACTCAGGCTATGTCAAAGCTGAGGGGTGAGGGTCCATCACCCCCTTTTTCTGTAGCCTCCCAAGTCCTTCCCGGAGGGCCCTTTTGTGACCATGCCTGTCTTAGGTCATCCCTCCCTTGAGGAATCTCACCCATTGGAATCATTAGCCAACCGGTCAGGCTCGGAGCCAAGCAGGGTAAAGTAAAGAGGGCAGAGGCGGTGCCCCTGTCAGGGAGATAAACTTTATTTCTTTAGTGGCTTGTGGTCCCAAGGTCTCTCACTCAGCCTTGGCCATGGGGGGTTACAGCTTCTAAAACTAGGCAGGGCTGTTCCCAGCAAAGCAGAGGGTGAAGCATGGAAGGAGTGGGGAGGACAGAGAGGGTTTTAGAGGGAGGCTCTCACACACCCCTCCCATCAACAGGATGGTTCCATAGGCCCAAGCGCAACAGAAATACAGAGACAGGCTAAGACGTGTTCTCTGGCCCCCAAGATCTTACAAATACACATCATAAGTGCTTGACTGCATGGCACAGGATATAAATGCAATCAAATTGAGTAAAAGATGTTAACAAGAGTAAAATTCAGACACAACATCATGGAAGATTGCATAGGTTGTGAAGAATATGGACCATGTGAATAAAGGGAGAGCAGACACATTTCACACGGTTGAGGCATGAACATAAGTCTGTCTGAAGGTGAGAGCAAGCATATTGGGTTAAAAGAAGGGTGAAGGAAACACCTTTGTTCCAGTGGAGGAGTGTGTGTGCACATTCCTGTGTGTGTGTGTGTATATGTGTGTTAGGAAAGGGAAGCAGCAGGCAGTAAGCAGAACAAGAGAGAGTGACAGAACTTTACAAAGAACCTTGGTAGCCAGACAAAGGAGTTTGGATCAGTATGAAAAGCAATAGAGAGCCATTGTAGGTCCTTGGGCATATAAGGGGCATGATCTCAGACAAGTTTTGGAAAGTTTCATCTGGTAGTTGTGGAAGAAGCTAGATTGCTGGGGAAGAGAGAATAAGAAACACTAGGAAGCAAAGGCACCCTGATGTATGATTTGTCATCTTTTCTCCTCCAGCACACATCCATATTCCCCTTCTCACTGGCTGAAATCATCCTCAGGCCACACTGCTATCCAATGAAGAAGAAAGGACTCACCTTGTTGGCTGCTGCTAGCCTTGTTTACATTAGCAGGTAAGAATTGCTGAGAGAAAATCCACTTAGACTTGTCATTCAAGTCTCTGATGAATATTCCAGAAAAGTACTGTTCTGTAAGAGTGCCTTCATATTGAGTTAATGGGGATTTTAGCCATCTTTAAATTTTCAGGTAAGAAGGACTTTTTTTTTGGTGCACCGTTCCCAAAAGTACTGCAATACTGAGTGGATGCGCAGAGTGGAGGAGTAAGTTCCTATTCCATCTGCTGGTTCCAAATATCTATTTAATATAATGTTCTCAGATACTTGTATCTGAGAGGATGTATCTGTATCTGTATCTGTAGGATGTATCAGATATTAAACTAATAGGAGCAGATACTACACTTGATCTTAGCGAAAAGGCCAAGAAGCAATCAAGTAAGAAAGATTTTTATTGTTTGTTTTTGGTACTCGTGGGAACATCACAGGCCAAAAAATACACAGGAGGGCACACAGCAAGGCACGATTTCCCCTCTCTTTCTCATGCGGAATTCATCATTGCAAAGCTACACACGTTACTTCCCCCAAGAAAATGTTGATCTTTGGTTCCATTTCCAATTAGATATTTGATTAGCTGAGTGATCCAAGGTATCTAAATATATTCCTTTTAAAAAGGCATTTGGCAGGTTGAACATGCTAGGTTTGGTCCGTTCCTGTTGCCTGTATCATTATGGGTTTATTTGCATCAACATCTGGCACTAGAACTCCTAGAGGGCATTTGGGCGATTGCCCAGGGGCCTGCAGAACAGCTAGCAGGGCACATGCAAGATCATTTTAGCAGCTGGTCTAGATTTTATCATTCAACCACCTGGTGACACTAATTGTCAGAAATACTGCCCAGAGATTGGAAAACCCCTTTCCATTCTACAGCCTTCTCATTTACTCTATGTTTTTGCTTTACTGAAATGGGCATGCCAAGCACAATGCCTGCTGATCAGAAGCTGATCATGATGTTCCTTCCGTAGTCTAGACTCACATAAACTGTTCATATTTGACAATCTCGGTAATCCCCCAATCCCTATGTGGGGGAAAGTCTAACTGGGTACAGTATTCTGACAGAAGCCAGGTAGAGAACACATCCAAAGGGGCTTGGGCTCCAAGTGCCCACTCCATGGGCTTCATGAGCTTTTGTCTTAGAGCAAGTAACCTTTGTGCCAGAACTCAGATGGTGGTTTTTTCCTAGTCTTTCCTTCCCTTACCGGAAGCCTGCTCCTCCATCCCTTCTGTGCTCCTCTTTCTCTGAGAGCCCAAAGTCTTTCTTGCTTCTCCTGTCTTAAAGAAAGTATTGCCCAGTAAATCTACCCCAAGATCCCGGTGATCTATACTGTTTTCCCACCTGGCACCTTTGCATTTTAACAAACGTCATTTTAGAGAATAAGGCTTATATTGGGAACCTACTAGTAATTGATATCTGGAGCACTGTGTTGGGAAGGATTCTGAGGTTCTACCAAAAGAGAGTTGTGTGATCATTTAGCAATATCTGCCAATAGCAAGAACATGACAGCAGCAGAATATGTACCACATATTTGCTAAGTCTGGCTTAACCGAAGAAATAAGTCTCTAAAGACAGAATACCTGGGGTGGGGTAAGAGTTGTATGTGTTGGGGAGAAGAAGGGTGGTAGCTGGTTGATTATGTACATGAATTTCCATACTCTGTTTTTTTTTGTTGTTTTTTTTCTGGTGGACTTTAATCTTATTTAGTCTTTCTTACCAAGTGTAACTGTTGGAGTTCATATATAAGATAGTACTTTTGATCTATTATCTTTTACTGCCTAAAGACTTGGAAGTTGATCATTGATCTTCAAATCTGATCTTGGCTCTTTTCCTCCTCAGTAACCAAGAAGGCACAAGAACACCTAAGTCCACTGGTATTTGGGGGGAAATTGCAGCAGCCCTAAGAGATGAGAAACAGTGGTTGAGAGGGCTTGACTTGTCAGTGCCTGGTCGTGTGTTCTGATAATGCAGAGAATTGGGTGGCAGGGGAGAAGTGCAACAAGACGGGGTCAGGTGTGAGTACATCGTATGCCCATTTAATTATATTCACAGTGCCAGACACTCTGCTAAGATCCCGAGGATACAGCAGTGTACACAGTACCATGCTACTTTCTGGGACTGTTTGGGAGAGAGAAAAGTATACGCACAATGGGAAGATAGGATGATGAGACTGTTAAAGGGGTAAATACAGGGTGCTATGGGCTGCTGAGGACTGGCTTCTTAAGGAAGTAATGTCTAAGCTGAGACCCAAAGAATGAGTAGGAATAAGTCAAAAGAGACATGGATAAGACCTTCAGGCTTAGGGATCAGCATCTGTGAAGAGCTGGAGGAGCTGAGGGTATGGCTGAATTGTGGGACAAGGAAAAGCTAGATCATGAATTCACATTAGTGAGTTTGGACTTTTAAACTGAGGGATTTTCTATGGGAAAGTTTTAAGCAGAGGACTGAAATGATATGGCTTATGTAAGAAAGATGATTAAAAAGTTGATTTTGGCCTAACTGTGGAAGTTAAAGAGGAAAAGGATGAGGAGACCAGTGTTAGCATTTGCAAGACTTGATGTTAGCCTACTGATCACAATATCAGTCAATTTCAAATAGAATTATAGAAGGTAAGTGGGAGAAGGAGACTTAGAGATCATCCAGCATTGGAGACCTGAAACCTCAGTGGGTTAAATGACATGCCCAACGTCATATAGCCAGGGAAAATCAAAGCTGGGACTTAAATGCACATCTATTTCCAAATCCAGTTCTCTTTCCACTCTATTTACATGGCCAGGTATATTTTCAGTTCACTGCATTTGCAAAACATATTCTGCTAAGTGCTGGAGGAGTTGGGTATGCAAAAAAGCTTAACATGGTCTCTACTATCTAAAAGCTTTCATGATGTTGTTTCCAGAGCTGTGCTCGTGATGTTAAAGTGATGTAATGGAGCAAGTGGAAGGAAGCACCAGCACAAATGTGACTGGGTGGACCCCAGTGGTTTGGGATTTGGACCTCCTTATCATTAATAAAGTAGTAAATCAGCACTTGGTCCATCAGGACCCACTATTCCCAGAATAAATCAAATACACCTGTATGTGGGCATGTTATGCTGCACCATTGACTGAAGCTTCCCCACTTCTGTCCATTCCCTGGTTAAAGGAGCTTAGACTCTATGCTTCCTGCTGTCTCCACCCTTAAGGATGCAATGCTCTGGGGCCCGTGAGCACTTCTGGCCACAGATGGCCATCAACAAGCTCCACAAACTGAATATCCATGGAGATGTTTTAGAGAAGTAGCTGTGGATCAGCTGTTAGGCGTGCCTGTTTGGATGGTCAAATAGGGAAACGGTATAGCAGAAATGAGGTCAAGAATATGGGCCCGGGCCAGACAGAGCGTGAGAAATAAACATGAGTCTGAAAAATGGCAATAACTCTGAGCTAGGGAAGCATTTCACTGCAGAAATCACATCACAGTGACCTAAAAATAATTACTGAGACCATGGGGACTGCCTTACATGTGGAACTTACTTTTTGTTATTTTTCAGATTGCAAAATTGGAGGGCTGGCCCCTAAGTGGGAAAATAAACCTCGCAAAGTAGTAATAACTGCAAATCTTTCATTTCCTTTGGAAGCATTAGTCACCTATAAATATGGTAGCTCACTCACTACTCCCTTCTCTCTCACCTCAGAACACCTCAACTATCTCTCTGAGGCAGTGGTAAGGAGCAGAAAATATAAATGTTCCTACTCCTGGCTCTTATTCATTCTTTTATTGAACAAATATTTCCATTAACACAGGGCTAGTCTTGCTGGGAAAAGCAAAGTTATATAAGGCCACCCCCCCACCCCACCAGCCTGTTGGGGACATGTGCTTAGTAAGTGGAGATGAGCCATGCATATGAATTATAAGAACAAACAATGGAAAGTCATACAGTGTCAGAACAAATACAAGGAGCCATAGAAACATGGAGGAGGAAGTGATTGTGTCTTGCTGGGCAGTGTGGGAAAGGTGTGCATTGAATCTGGGCCCTGAAGGACTGACTGGATTGGAGCATTAAAAAATGGGAGAAAGTGAACAACACAGCATAGTCCCAAGGCTACGGGAGCACAGATCACATTAGAAGAAAGGTCAACAATTCACTGTAATTGGACCTCTTAGTGAAAGAGAATGACAGGCAATCACCCTGGAACTGCCCTCCTAAGGAGGCTTGTGGATGGCAGGCTAGAGGCAGTTAGATGTAGTTTAGACAATATGAGATTTGATTGTTGCTGTTATTTGTTTATTTCTATGACATGGTGGTGGGAGTGAGAAGTATTTGCAACATGGCCAGAGAATTATGCTTTCAAAAGGCTCACTTGACAAGAGTGCTTAAAATGGATTGGAATGGCAAGACATGGGAAGCAAAACAGAATAAAACAATATACAAATAGAAGTTATCTAGAATATTCTCTTCATCTAGTTTAATCACATTGTCTTATTCTTCATCCATGGTTATTTCATAGTTCAGTGTCATCCCACGTCTGCCTGCGTGCAGGTGGTCCAGTCCTCCAAGACCTCTATCTCTACAGAGTTCTAATAATGTGATGAGTGCTCACATGTGCCCGTGCTGTACGCAGTCCTGAAAACTGCTCTTCCACACAGACTGTAGAGCCACAATACCTAGTCTTCTGGGCCCAACAGTTCCACTTGGCTCTGCTTTAAGGTTAGCATTCCACCCCGACTACTAATAAGGCCAGCACTACTATGGCCTATTGCCCACTTGTTCCCTGTATTGGTAGAAACAGAACAAAGCTGCTGGCTACTGCAACAGCCTCAGCTAGTCCGAGGTATATCACCACCTTGCTCTTGGTAGACCAGAAATTTGCTGATGCCATAGATACCTCTGCCAGTGTGTAATTGCAGGCCAAGTGCAAGTGTTGCACAGATCTGCAGCCTCAACCCAGCCTTGGGGGAGATGTTTTCAGAGTCACCTCTCAATAGTAGTTTGGAAGAGGTGAGAGGTGATTCCTTTCTTCTATACTATGCTTACTCAGGTGAAGACCACAGCAAAGATGCTAGGGCCCCAAGGTTTAACAATCCTCTAAATTAATGCACCCATTTACACATACGTGCTTATACATACAGACATTATACCCCCAGAATACCTTAAAAGCTGCCAGAGGGCAGGACTAAGCTGAGTTCCAGGATCAGCCAGCCACCTTGCCAAATCTAGCATCGACAACACCTTTCTACTCCCTCTAGTGCCTCGTGTGAATTCTCTCCCAGAGCTACTGTTACCCTTTCCTGGAATATGGCCTCTTTCTGGGACCATCTAATTGCTCCATAGTTTCATAACCTCAAATCTTAAGGAGGATCAGAATCCCAGCCCCATTTTTCCACAGGACTCCTTAGATCTCATGTAAAAACATATGAAAATAAATGTAAAAATGCCACACAACTCCCCTTGTTATCAATGTTTGGGGTCCAGGCTATCCAGCACATTGAATAGGAGTGGTGGTGGAGGGCTAGGAGAGGTAGTGGTTATCTATACTTTTCACCATTCTTGTCCATACCTCAGCTTCTGCTCACCCAAAATTTCTATTACAGAAATTAAAAATAAGAACAACTTGAAGGTAGATACAGCTGTAAAATCAGGAAAGAGGGACATACCTGAGACACATTGTTGAAGTAACAGAATAGGTTCTGTGGATTAACTGGCATGTAGCTGGCAAAATGAAAAAGAAAATATCAAGAATAATTCTAAGATTTTCAGCCAGATGCATGGGAAGATCATGATTCTATTAATAAATGTAGAGAAGTTAGAAAATAAATAGTTTTGGCTATAAGTAAATAACTCAATTTAAAATCCCATATCTGAGTCTCATTCCAAAAGATCCTGATTTAATTAGTTCAGGATATGCCCTGGGCATCAGAAGTTTTAAAAGCCCCAACTCAATTTTAATCACATCTACCTATCTATCTATCTATGATCTATCTCCTTATTTTTGTTTTACCTAAAATGTATTGAAAGTTAAGTAAATCATGATAGGAATTTATTTTTTAAGACAATGGTAGAAATCCAAAACTTAATGTTAAAATTAGATTTAATTTTTGTAGCTATTAAAGCTAGAGGTTGTTTTTAATATGTCATTATTCATATTTGATTAGCAGCATTCTGTATGAGATGAATAGAAAGCCTGGGAAGGCAGGTGAACTGAGGTGTGACAGAGGGGTGGTTTCCAAGGGCAGCAAGAGACTAAAGCTCCATGCTAAGGAATCATAAGGTTACCATTCTCAGGGACATTTTCATTGCGGGAAACCTTCTGCTAACTTGTTGAATTCATTTACAAATTTAAAGGCAGGTCGTGTTTGTCTCTGGCATTAGATGCAACCATGACTCTCTCATATGCTTACGTAAGAAGTCAGCATGAAATGTGAGACCAGAGGATCCTTTTATTCTATTTACTCTGCTAGGCTAGATACATAGGACATGAGGGATAACGCTTTAAGAATTATGATGTGTAAAGCCCATGAAATCCCTAGGTATCTACTAACCTCAAACCCACAGACTTCCACTATTTCCCTACTGATAAGACACAGAAAATATGCACTTCATGATAATCATTTGACTCTACAATGCTACAAAGTGTGGGATGAGAAGACTACAATATCAATTTTTGGTGACTAATGCCTGTCCACCCTGACTCACAGATTCACATGGAAGACAGTTCCAGAAGAATATATATTACTGATAACTCAACTGAGGGTAAGGATCATTGGCCTCATGAAAGTATTAATAAAGTGAACATCAGATTAACTAATTTGGAAGGCTACTGGGTCCATTTCCCAGTTTTCAGGGGCTGTGGTGTTCCTGCTGGGTCAAACAGCTGTAGTGAAGAGCAGTTCAAAGGGAACCAGAGGTGCTAGTAAGCCACCCATAAAAGCCATTAGCTTTATTTTCTTTTTTTTTAATTTTATTGATTATGCTCTTACAGATGTCCCAATGTTTCCCTCTTTGCCCCTTCTCTACAGAGCAGCCCCCATTCCCTCAGCCAATCCCCCCATCATTGTTCACGTCCATGGATCATACAAATAAGTTCTTTGGCTACTCCATTTCCTATATTGTATTTCACATCCCCATGGCAAATCTGTAACTACCTATTTGAACTTCTTAACCCCGCCCCCCCACCTCTTCACCCATTCCCCCACAAACCTCTCCCATCTGGTAACCATCAAAATGCTCTCTGTATCCATGATTCTGTCTCTGTTTTCCTTGTGTGCCTAGTTTGTTTTTTAGATTCAATTGTTGATAGATATGTATTTATTGCTATTTTATTGTTCATAGTTTTGATCTTCTTTTTGTTAAATAAGTCTCCTTAACATTTCATGTAATAATGGTCTGGTGATGATGAACACCTTTAGTTTTTTCTTGTCTGGCAGGCTCTTTATCTGCCTTTCCATTCTAAATGATAGCTTCGCTGGGTAGAGCAATCTTGGCTGCAGTTGCTGCTTTTCAAGGATGAATATTTATTGCCAGTCCCTTCTAGTCTGCAAAGTGTCTTTTTAGAAATCAACTGACAGTCTTATGGGAACTCCCCTGTAGGTAACTAACTGCTTTTCTCTCGATGCTTTTAAAATTTTCTCTTTGTTTTTAACTTTTGGCATTTTAATGATGATGTATCTTGGAGTGGGCCTCTTTGCATCCATCTTGTTTGGGACTCTGTGCTTCCTGGACTTGCATGTCTATTGCTTCACCAAATTAGGGAAGTTTTCTTTCATTATTTTTTCAAATAGATTTTCAATTTCTTGCTCTTTCTCTTCTCCTTCTAGCACCTTTATGATGCGAGTGTTGAAATGCTTGAAGTTGTCCCAGCTGCTGCATACAGTATCTTCATTTTCTTAGATTCCTTTTTCTTCCTGTTGTTCTTATCAGTTGTCTTTTGCTTCCTTAGTTCAAAATCATTGATATGATTCTTGGCTTCATTCACTCTACTGTTGTTTCCCTGTAAATTGTTCTTTATTTCAATTAGTGTATCCTTTGTTTCTGACTGGATCATTTTTATGCTATTGAGGTCCTCACTAAGTTCCTTGAGCATCCTTATAACCAGTGTTTTGAACTCTTTGTTTATTTATTTTTCTGGAATTTTGATCTGTTCTTTAATGTAGGGCATGTTTCTTTTTCTCCTCATTTTGGCAGTCTCCTTGTGTTTGTTTCTATGTACTAGGTGGAGCTGCTGTGACTCCCTGTCTTGGTAGCGTGGCTTAATGTAGATGTCCTATGGGGTCCAGTGGCATAGCCTCCACTATCACCCAAGCTGGGTACTTGAGGTGTGCCCTCTGTGTGGGCTGAGTACACCCTCTTCTTGTATTGAGCCTTGGCTTCCATTTGCAGGTCAACTGGAGAAACTTACCCAGGCCAGTAAGCTGCAAGTATTGTCTGTGACCACTGACCACAACCCCTGCCCTCCATGAAGGATCAGCTGTGGGGGCAGGGTGGTGGTGCTTCTGCATGGTCTGTAGCTGTCCAAAGAGCCCCATGGGCACACAAACCATGGGGTTTCTGGGTGGTACAAGTCAAGGTCAGCCCCACCTGTGTTTTGCTTGTGGCCACCCTGCCTGAGTTATAAAGCAGTCTGAGATGGCTGCTCTTCATGTTGGGCTTAGAGATTCCCAGGTGTAGCCAAACTGTGAATCTAGGATGGCTGCTGCCAGTGCCTGACCTGGGGCTACTTAGCAAGAAATATGGGGGCTGAGGGCTCACTGAAGCTGGCTATTGATTGTTTGAGAGGATTTAGGAAGTTGTGAAGCATGAGCCTAGGCCAGTCATTCACATGGAAAAGCCACTGTAAACAGTTTGGGTGGGCCTATAAGTTGGGTGGGATGGTGCCTCAGGGGATCTCCAGAGTGGGGCCAACTGTGTTAGCCAGGTTGATGGAGTCTCAAAGGTGGCACTGGCCTGCCAGCTCTGTGGCTCTGTGTGTGGAGGGTCAGAGAAGGGGCAGTGGCTTCTCCCACCTTTCTGTCTGGGTGAAAGCTGTCTCCCAGCTCTTGTGTTGATGCTAGACAGTTCAGTTCCTCCCTGTATGCCACTGATGCCTTTCAAGCTGCTAACCTAGTGCTAGAGCTCAGAGGGAATAAGTCTGATTAAGTCCATATATGGGTTCTTTAAGAAGAAGACTGCTTGGGACTCCAGAAGTTTCTTCCACTGACTCAATCCCTGCTGGGTTTTTGCAGCCAGAAGTTATGGGGACTTATCTTTCTGGTACTGGGACTCTAGGCTGGGAGGCCTGATGTGGGGCTGGGACTCCTCACTCCTGTGATATCCCTCCTGAATTTTTATCCAGGTTGTGCCTGTGGAACCAGCCTGTTCCATGTTTCCACCCCTCCTACCAGTCTGGATGGATGCAGTTTTTTCAATTCTATAGTTGTTAGACTTCCATTCAACTTGACTTCTGATGATTCTTAGTGACAGTTGTTCTATAATTTAGTTGTAATTTTGATGTGGTTGTGCAAGGAGGTGAGTGATGTTTACCTATGCCTCCATCTTGACTGGAATTCCCCAGGCCTTTCCAATAGCCATTCACTTAAAAACATAAAGAACATGCTGTGTTCTTGCATTTAGGAAACTGATGTGTATGACGATATGATCCCATAGAGCTTCCATGCTAGTGAGAAAGATAGTCAAATAAGCAACATGGGTAGGGAAAGCACCAGGCATAAGAACCTAACTAAATGGAGGTTAAAGAATGTTCATGAAATATTTTTTAGTGAAACTAACTTTTAAGCTGAGATTTGAAGCATGATACCATTTAGCTAGACCAAGAACAAGAAGTGTGTTCCAGGATGTAAAAAGGTCAGAGGTGTTCCAAGAAGAGACAACAGTATGGGTAAAGATCTAGAAGCTGCAGAAGTTGGTGTATTCAAGAAACAGAAAGGGGTTCAATATGGATGGACTGCAGATCTAAGGGTGTATGGGTGGACCAAGGCAATGCCAGGTGGGCTGGGTGAAGGAGTTTAGATATTTTCCTAAAGCAATGAGGTTCAACTGGAATCAGAGGTGCACCACGAATAGGTTTCTCTTTTAGAAAGATTATTAGATTACTGGTGGCCTATGGTATGGAAAGTGGGTTGAAGGAAGCAAGAAAGCCTAATGAGCAAACAATTCCAGAAACCCAGGTGAGATGAAGGAGCCTAGACTGAGATTATGAAATGAGTGCAGTGGAGAAACATTTAGATATGATTTTATGGGATCTCCCCTGGGGGCTAAGGAAAAGCTGACACTGACTGAGAGAACAATGATGAATTCAGTTTTCACTTGCTAATTTAGACTTGAAGACTTGAAGTCTTCCCTCCATCCCACCCTTCCTTCCCTCCCTTCTCTCCCTCCTTCTCCTTTTTTTTTTCCTCCTCCTGTTCTCTCCCCACTCTGTTCCCTCTCCCACTCCATTTTCCTCTCTGTCTCTCTCCCCTTTGACATATATTAGGGCAAGCCATAAAAAAATGATACCAAATGAGTGTGGCATCTTCTCACTCAGGCCTCTCTGCTTACTTCCCTTCATTAAATAAGTGCATTCTTGCCTGATCCTTTATTTGAATTTTCATTACTTTCCTCACTGTCAGTTAACATACAACTTTCTTCGCACTTTTTCTGTGAAAGTACAGACTTCATTAGTTTATCTCAGGAACTTTCCTTTCCAAAACCTTATGCTGAAGGAAACAAAAATTAAGTAAACAAATTTTCCAGGCCTCTAGGGGAATGTCCTTATTTATAGACTGTCTTATATAAATGTGCATGGGAACTAGGAAGCCCCCATTTCAAGTATATAAAGTAAACAAAGTGAACTAATTAATGCAACTTGTTTAGAATATACTCAGATGTCTTCACTGACCCCAAACTCCTAACCTTAGCCACTCAGGGCTATTTACTTCCTGTCCCTTGTACATTCTCTGGGCTGTTATGAGAGATAGCCCTGGAGAAAAGGAGTGCTGTGGATGTCTTTCTAAAATGGTCTTGTTAATAGCTGCACATTCACAGAATTGAACTATTGGAAATAATAATTATCATTTGTTTTTAATTCAGCAAAGTTTTCAATACATGAGAGGAGCACCTAGATAAGTTTGAGACCTCAGAGTACTAGTAGGGCCACAACTAGGGACCAAGGGCCAACCCAACACTTGTATGACCCTAAGAGTGATGCCTCCTTAAATATGTTTAAAAATTTCGTTTATGTAATACACATAACAAAATTTTTCAATTTTAACCATTTTTATGCATATAGTTTAGTGGCATTTAGTACATTTTTATTGTTGCACAGCCATCACCACCATCCATCTCCAGAACTTTTTTCTTCCCAATCTGAGATTCTGTACCCATTAAACAGTAACTCTTCATTTCCCCCTCCCCCAGACCATGGGAACCACCATTCTACTTTGTGTCTCTATGAATTTGTTGACTCTAGATACCTCATGTAAGTAGAATCATATAATAATATGATCTTTTGTGTCTGGCTTATTTCACATAACATAATATCCTCAAAGTTCATTCATGTTGGTAGCATGTGTCAGGATCTCCTTCTTTTTCAAGGCCAAATAATATTCCATTGGGTGTATACACATTTTATTTATCTGTTGATCCATAGTTGGGCTCTGGGTTGCTTCCGTGTTCTAGCTATTGTGCATAATACAGCTATGAACGTAGATGTACAAATATCAATTCGCATCCTTGCTTTCAAATCTTTTGGGTACATACTCAGAAGTGGAATTGCTGGGTCATATAGTAATCTATGTTTACTCTTTTTGAGCGGCTGCCATGTTGTTTTCCACAGCAGTTACATCCTTTTACATACCCATCAGTAGTGCACACAGGTTCCAATTTCTCCATAACCTTTTTAATACTTGATATTTTCTGCAATTACAATAGTAGCCATCCTAATAAGTGTGAAGTGATATCTCATTGTAGTTTTGATTTGCATTTCCCTTATGATTCACGATTTAGGGAAATACAAATGAAATGAAGATGTAAATGTTTTATGTGATTGTTGGCCATTTTTATATCTTTTTTTGAGAAATGCCTACTCAAGTCCTTTATCCATTTTTAATTAGGTTGTTTGTTGAGTTGCAGGAGTTCTGTATATATTCTAGAAGTTAATTCCTTGTCAGATATATGATTTGCCAGTATTTTTTCCCATTCTGTAAGTTGCATTTTCACTCTGTTGATTATGTCTTTTGGTGCATAGAAACAGCCTCTTAAATTTCACACCATGGGTGCCTCCCTTGCCTCATCATAGTCCTGGCCCTGATATTAGCCCTTGTCTCTTCCTTGACAAACTTCAAGTATTTGAAACAATCATGACTACACTTGGGGTTCTGAAAATTTAATTAAGCTTTCAGAATTTCATTCTTCCATCCTTTGATAACTTGGGGTATCCAAATTGGAATGTCCTTTTTGAAATATAAACAAGGTTTATCCTAATTGTTACAAGAAATGAATAACCTTAAAAGAAAGGTTGCTGAGAAGACTCCCACTGTGCCATCCCTAGAGGAAAGAAGCAATATCCTAGGCAATGTTCTATTTTACGTGTGTTAACTCCCTTAATCCTTACAATGGCCTTATAAGGTGCATGATATTCGCACCCCCACTATACACATGAGGGCAAGGGACAGATAAGTTGAATAAATTGTTGAATGCAACATGACTAATAGGTAGCAGGATTTGAATCATGGAAACCTGGTTCCAGATTCTATGCTCTTAATAAATTATAAACTGTACCTGATACAACATCTTTCTCATATTTAATTTTAAAAGTTATTTAAGGCTTTGGAATCTTCTACTGCAGCTTATTTCCAGAAAACTGCATTTTTAGGCTTCACTTAGACATTATGGCTTCTCTCCTAGCATTTATTTCCTTCTCTTGGCTTACAGAAATGACTTATATTCTACCCTCACACGAGCAAGACCTGAGCCTCCTGTAATTCCATCCATTCCTACTAAACACTCTGTCCATTGCTATATGGTAAAATTAGAGCCAACAATTAAACCCCAGGCATACTGTGTTAGAGTAATAATGCTCAATCTCTGTCCTTCCTGCCCCAAAGGACTTGGAGAGCTAATGGAAAACTAGACATGACTCTTAGGGACAGAAATGCAAACCCACTTGTCTGGCTGAGACCCAGCAAAGGGATGTGGTCTTAGCAGGCTCCATGTCTCAGCAGGTCATATCCTTCAGGGAAAGGAATAGTTCATGTTCTCCCATATTGTATTTGACTAATGATGTGTTCAATATCCTCACATATTTTTTCACCATCATTGAATTTAATTGGTTACATAAACTAGCCAAGCCCAGTCCATGAAATAGAATGTCTCATCAAATCAAGTCTATCTAGAAAAGACTCACTTCTGTAGGTTTGTGGAACATGTTAACTGGTGACAAATATCCCCAATGCCTTATTTTAATTTGCTTGAGCTAGAACTTATTGATCTAAAAATAAAATAACTTTCCCCACTACTGTCCTAATCATTGTGATTTGTGATTTTCTGCAGGGTCCTATGGATCTACTTAAAGACTGGTACATGGGTGTATCCGGTGTTTGCCAAACTCAGCGCAGTGGGTCTAGCAGCCTTCTTCTCTCTCAGCTACATCTTTGGTGCCAGCATCTACCTACTTGGAGAGAAGCTCAACCACTGGAAATGGGGTCAGTTTACTTGTATTTTACCTACAGATACTTCTTCCTTACACTCTCTCCACTCCTCTTGGAAAGAGAAACTAGTTCAAGGCAGAAAGCAGTGATGCTTGATACCTTTGCCCAAGGACTCAGATGGGTCTTATCAAGGTAGGCAAAGGAAAAAGACTGGGGGAAGTTCATATTCTATCAGAGAACCCCATGAAATTGTCTCCCCTTCTACCAAAAATGACACCTCATTTAACTTCAAGGCTAAAAATAATCTTTAGAGAATTTAGGACCCAGAGAGCAAGGTGTCACCACTCCCAGCATGAACAAATGGATTCTCAGTCTCCCTCCCTTAAGTAAGTGCTTGAGAGATACAAGATGTTAAAATGTCAAGGTTTTGTTGTGGTTGTTGTTTGTTTGTTTTAATTTGGTTTGGTTTGGCTTTGAAGGAAATGACCCTTTCAGCTCTTTCAACCTCAGCAGTGCTTTCCTGGATGATTTCCTTTCCCGCTCCCATTAGGTTGCTTCTCAAACTTTAGTAAAACATTTACCAGACAAGATCACATCCTGTACTTGAGATTGAAATTCTCATTTAGACAGGGCAATGTGAATATGTCAGCTAGCTAAGCTTTCTAATTATTGGTGGGTAGAACAATGTTGCTTCTTCATAAGAAAAATTAATCTTAGGTGATTTTAAAATGAAAAATTTTATTGTCCCTGCTTCCCTCCCTACCCCGACCCCCCAAATATTATTCTGTTGGAAAATTAACCACCAAAAAGTCAGGTTGCAAAATACCCATGATTTTTTCCCTACCCAAGGAGAAGTGCGGGAACTGTATCCTGATTTTGTATATAAGGAAGGCAAGAGTCACATACAGTCCCCCACATCACACACCCACATGCCATTCTGTTCTATCAAAATAGAAATGGCAGAAGTGGCATCTTCCGCCCAATCTATGAACTAGTGTGAAAACATAAGCTGTGTCTGAAAAAAAAAAAAAAAAAACCACAACAGTTTCAGAAGTTTCAGCACAAGAGTGTACATTTCTGAGAGGAGAATGAAGCCCTGGATAAATCAGCATGCATTTGGCTTTTTCACATGTTTTCTACTTGTAGAGAATTTAACCAGTTAAGAAAGTCCCAAAGGCAATATCCTCCTTGAAAGCAAACACTTAAAAAATGGAATACTAAAAATTACTCCTAAATTCAGGACTCCAAAGCACAGGAGACAATCCAGAAAAAAAAATGTGTTAACATTTCAGATGTGTTGACATCTAATTCTAACTAGTTTTGGCTCCTTGAAATTCTGGGTAAAGATTTCCGATGCCTTCCCAAAATCTATATTTAAAAAAAAAGAAGAAGAAGAAAGAAAAAACTAATCCATTTAAAATTGGGCAAATAAAGATGTGCAGAGAAAAATCGATTACTCAGAGCTCAGAGAACAATAACTTTTTACTAAATCAATTGTATTTAGTTCAATAATGATTAATTTTTAAATTGTTAAACAGTGACTTTGAAAATCCATTAAATTAAAAAACAAAATTTTTGCTATATTTAATATTGATTCACTATTTTCAATACCACACTCTTTCAATAAGCCTTGTTGTTCGAGTACTATATCCAGTTTTTCACCACAATTAGGACCCATGAGCAAACAGGCTGGCATCACCATGTGGACCTTCATTTGCATTGTGCATCTGTGAATGTTTGTGTGAGGGACAGATTACTGTAAAGAGATGGAGACTGCTGTGTCTCTCCTCTCTCCTGATTTTTAACTCCTTAAGAATACAATGAATAAAAAGGCATTCATGCTATATAACATCAGAATAGTATCATAAATGTGTTAAATTCTGAACATATCTTCCTTACAAATGGTTGGATAAACATTAAAAGAGAAGTCAGAGCCCTGGCTGGATAGCTCAGTTGATTGCAGCATCCTCCTGAAATGCCAAGGTTGTGGGTTGAAATCAATCTCTCTCTCTCTCTCTCTCTCACTCTCTCTCTCTCTCTCTCTCTCTCTCTCTCTCTCTCTCTCTCACACACACACACAGTCTCTCTCTCTCTTTCTCCTGTCTCTAAAATCAATAATTTTTTTTAAAAAAGAGAGAAGTTAGATCACTTAAAATTCCAATAGCAGTGAATACTTTTAAATTGCCTAAATTAAACAGAGCTATCTATGCAAACACATTTTACATGTCCTAGTCTGCTTAAAACACTAAGATTTCCCTCAACCATGTAACCTGGGTTAATACCATTCAGATGACCTCTAAGTAAGGGCAACTACATGTCTCAGTTTTGTGTCCATGGGCATATAGTATCACATTGTCTAGGCTTGGACAGTCAATTGTGTGGTTTCTCTATCTCTGAGTTCCTCTCCTAAACTTCTCTTCTTGATCTATGGGAACACCTACTAAGTAGCCACCTACTCTGTCCAAATTCAGCACTAATTTTACTTTCTCACCTCCTTCCACAGCCTGAGACTCCTTGAATGAGGACAGGAACTCAAAGGAGTATATTGGTGATGCCATGGGAAGCAATGGTTAGGAGAAAGGTTCTGTGCCAGACTGCCTGGGTTCCTAACTTGTTCTTAACCCAGAACTTACAAGAGATCTTATATTCTTGTAGATCTCTGACACTTTGCAAGGCATTCAGTATCTTTTTGTTTCAGTTTTCTCTTATGCATCATGGAGACTGTATTAGTACCCATCTCCTAGGATAATGGAAAACCATAAATAAATGACTTGGGAAGGGTCAGGTGCCAAGAACAGGGCCTAGCACATAGAGTTAGTCACTATTGCTGTTAATCTCATTCTTCAGCAAAAATGTGCAACCTTCTTTTCTATGTGGACATTCTAATCCTCTCCTACTAATTTATGCATAAATTACCAGTTTCCTTAGCTAAGGCAATTGAAAGCAACAACCACCTAACTGAATGCAAATTGACAAAGATGGTTTCACTCTAAATTCCTGAAGAATTTAGAGTGAACTAGGACGTCAAGCTAATTCAAGCTAGAATTAATTGGAATCTCAGCTTCTGAAATCCTGAGACCCAATATGCCCTTAGTTGGGAGTCACTAACCAAGTACTGAGCATTCAAGAAGTTATCAGTCAAAACCCATCTAATATGCAGGTATCTCTCTAGCAGTAGTTCTTGACCTTGACTGCACATTATGAAATAACTAGGCAAATTTTAAAAATACTAATAAGGAGTCATGAACAATGAACTGATTGCCTCCTGGATGCACCTACTACATATAGGAGGCCTTCTATTTTGTCCTGGTAGCCCATGACCCCTCTACTTACATCCAGGAGGGATATGGGCTGAGGTCTGAGACCATAGATCCTTTCTTCCTAAGAATAGTTTATCAACTGAAAATTTCAGTCTGGCCAAGTGACCTCATGATGGTGCCTTGGGTAGAATGAATTAAGGCCTTCCTTTAATACTATTTGTTCTAGAGCAGATTTTTTTAAAGGAGATTTTAGTGTTAAAAGCTGCTTAGAGGCCATCTAGTCTACCTTTTGCTTTTATCCATGAAGAAATTTGTTACAAGGTCTGCCTGTATATTCTCTCTGATCATTTCATAACAAAAGAATCTTGTCATGAGATGACTCTTCATGTATCTCTAAACCACTTGTGCCTTTCTTGTCCTAACTTCTTCCCTCTGAACAGTCCCTCCTCTAGATTATTCCTTATCCCTCTTCCTTGGCCTCTTTCCCCACAAGGCTTTCTCCAGCAGCCCTCAGCTCCATTTATTTCCTGCAACTTTTGCACTGTGACTGTACTCATCAGTGCTCAAATCTCATTCCTGTAACACCTTATACACCCCTAACCATCTGCCTTCTCACCCTTTTCCAAACCAACTAGCTGAAACAAGGCACATGTTCTTCAAATTTTCAATTCAAGATCTAGCAGTAGCTTTTGTAGTTGTAGATACATAGGTGTAAATCTTTGTGAATTGTATGTTTTCACTTGTCCTGTGTCCTGACTATTGGAATAATAAGATGTATAGTTACATATGGTATCCATAGTGATATTGATTATGGTTCCTTTACCATGCCAGTATAAAATGTTTGGATCTTACATAAGATGACCATTAAATGTTTGGTCTAAAATATCTCTAATCCTTAGTACTAACAGAGGATGAAGAAAGAACTAAACTTAGGAGTGGACCTAACTCCCTAACCACCAACTAGGAGGTATTCCACTAGGAAAACATCCCATCAATAAAGAAAAGAATAATAACAAACAACATTATTTCCCAAAGTTTGAAATCCATTTTATAAACTTTGTTTGGATGAGATAATATGATCTAAGTCAACAGTTTGCTTATCTCTAGCCACTCACTGTGGAAACATGGTAAGAGAGGAATTTTGAAGATCTAAAGAAGCCTAGAAACTGCTCAGCCCCATGAGAATGCAAGACTAAGGACCCACCCCCACTTTCTAGAAACAAAAAAAGAAAAGATTATTTCTGTTATATTCACACCATGTAAGTTTATACAGAAGGAAATGACTGTTGGAGTTCCACACAGATACACTTTGGAGGAGAGTGTCTTCTCTAGCACATTGCTGGGTATGTGAGAGATTTCCTTAAATTACATCCTCTTGCCTTGGAAACGTGTCCTCAACTTTCCACTGCCTCAAGTCACTATAAATGTCTTCCTACGTAAGCACACCTGTTAGGGAAACCCTGAAGTCTGAAGTCTTTCTCTTTTCTTATTTGCACAGGAGACCTGAGGCAGTCAAGGAAGAAGAAGAAGTGATTATATGCTGTTTTACAAGAACTAAAAAGGAAGAAAACATGGAAGTTTTCTTAATTTTTTTTTTATTTGGTGGGGGGATGTGGTGGAGAAACATAAGAAAGTAGAAAGGACAGTAAACAATATTTAAATTCAACAAGAGGGTTATGAAGATGGTTAATTTGAGGACTCCTGGGTTTTGAAAGGCTTACTGGACATGCCAAAAATAACTCCTGCTGTTTCAGAATTTGTTACCTTCATCTGACCTCTGTGGAGGACGGTCTGTGGTCAAAATCTGGCCATAGGCCAAAGAAACTCATAATTCAGTGTTAGAGAATGTTTAGACAGAGAAAAGAGTTTAGGATCATTCAAACTCTTTACAGAGGCAGTTGCTGCAGACCTAGATGAGAAGTTACCTGCATGAGGCCAAAGAGTCAGTGTGAGAACTGAGATGAGGGCTTTTGTCTCCCAGATACGTTAATTCCCAGTCTTGTGCCATTTTTTAACAATCCCAACTTTCCTTAAAACAAGCATTTTCATAAGCTAGCTATTTTCACGGACTGCTCATCTGTTGTTTTTCCCCCTCAATCTGGATAGAAGTGTAGGGAGATGGCAGCTACTAAAGTTGTCTACCTGGTATGGTATAACAGCAAATTATTTGGGGCAATGAGAAAATAAGTTTTAAAAAATATTAGGAAATCTGTCCCCCTTGTGAGCAAGCATTCTGGGAAGGTATAAACACTGAACATGATGACACTGTCAAAATCCCTTTTATTCAGTATTGATTAACTTGTCAAATAAGTGTAAATTTTACTTGGGGAACTGTCTAACTGGGAAGTGATATGGTTGTGAGGAGAGTAGAGAGTGCTTTGGAGCAAATCAGTTTGCTGAGTTAATTTATGATTTAACAAAGCTGACTGTCAGCAAGCACATTAATAAACCCTGGTTTGACCTTTCTAGTGGAATTTCCCAGGTCTTACAGGCATATTTTGTAAAGAACACAAATAATATATGTCTAGTGGTAGATAGAGATAGTCAAATCTAATAGTGTGTCATAAGGCCCAGGAAGATTGGGTTGTGGGCACCAGGGTAAATTGTACTTGGGCTTCACAACCAAACATAGTACAGGAGAAATTTGGTGAAAATGCATAAAATCTGGTAAAACTGTGCCTGGGACCAAATAAAACTTTGATTGCTATATAATTGACCATTGTGCAATATATATTGCAGCACTAGAAATTCCTCAAAAATACCAAGAGTGGTCTTGCAGGGTTAGGGAAGAGAGCAGGCTATGCCTGTAGGGCAGGCAGTGTAAGGGGAGACTAGGACAGGTACCAAGAAACCTGCTTGGTCCCTACTCCTCTACACTCATGTAAATATGAGCCTCAAGTCTTTCCAGATTGAGCTGAAGACACCCTCTCTTTTCCTATACCTGCTGCTTCTCGGATGCTCAGAGCACCTGGTCTCAGCAGGAACCCGGAAGCAGTGGTCACAGTGGAAATTTCCCAAATATGAAGCCCACCAAAGTCACCCAAATTTTCCACATCCCAAAGGTGAAGGTGGCTGCATACTTCTCAGAGTCGTAGTAAGCCCTTGGCTGGGATGAACAAGCAGATTTCTATTTGTGGCTTTACTGTCCCCAGGGCCAACTTAAACCTTGATTGCTGCCTGACTGGCCATTGTGCAGTATGTATCCCAACACCAGAAATACCTCAGAACCATTTCCCATTGAGTACAATGCTCCTTGGCGCTGCTGTAACTTTGGGGGAGAGAGGCAACAAAACACCTATAAAGAATATTGATTAAACATTCATTAAAAGGTATGAAGTGCCTACATAAGGCTGCATTAGGTTATTAGTGCTTAAAAAACAACACATTGGGCTATTAGTGCGTAAAGAACAATACAACGGATGAAATAACTAGCCATAATATTTGTATAGTGTCATGTGGTTTACAACCACACCTACCACCATGATCTTATTTTATCCTCACAGAAATCTTATAAGCAGAAAATGTATTATGTTCTCATTTTTCAAATGAATAAACTTAGTTTCTGATATTGGTGTGCTGGTAAATGTTTACAAACTAACTCTCTAGAAAAAAATTTTAAGGTTCTGCTTTATAGTGTTTGCCCATTTCCATGGTATAAACACTACCATGCCTTTGTTCAAGCTATCAAAGTCACTGAATGCAGAGTAGGGAAGAGATGAACACCACTTGGCCCTTGCAAGCCTGTAAAAGCTGGCTCCAATTCAACACTGGGTTCAGAGGAGGGAAAGTATTGGTTCGAGGTTACACAGATGGTTGCCTCTTGAGCCCACCTTCATTTTTATTACAGGCAAAGCAGTAACTGGTCTGAAAGCTGTTATTTACAAAAGCAAAAGTTCTTGTATATTTGCAAGGTGGTCAGGGGAAACTCTCACCCATGCATACAAGCAGAGGTAGGAGCAACACTACTGCCTCATGGACCTTACAGGTCCCTGTGCTTCTGTTCTGGAGGTTCTGTCTCACGTGTGAAATCAATTTTGAATTTGGGAGCAGATTTATTATGTTTGTCTAAACAATACATTAGCCCTACCCCTTCCAAAAGAGTCATACATTCCTCAAACTATTTCCAGCTCCTCTGCACCTACTCGCAATACTTGTCATAACAGGAAGTCAGTCTCATATACTGTAATCCCCAAACACGTTGTGCTTGCATATGGGGAGTGGGAGGAGGCCAAGGAATAAGTGGGGTGAGACCAGGCCTCCCAGAAGGCCACCTGGCTGAGCACTGAACCCATCCCAAAACTGGGCATCCCCCCTCTGAGGGCCAAGTGTCAGAAACCAGAATTCACATCCAGACATTGTTTTCCTTTCTCATGTAGTTGGTGGAGGTTTTTTTTTTTTTTTAATAAAGTATTTGAGTAGGCAGCAAAGCCCATCAGGACTGTTTATTTATAGCTGTGGATTTTCAATGCTGTATAAATTAGAAACCATTGCTGAAAAAGGCCCATGCCCACTCACACACGCAGGGCTGCTGTGAGTCCTTTCACAGAGTTTGACTGTACACAGTCTAAAATGGGAGAAAATGACATGCTCCAAGTCAAATGATGGAGTCACAGCTAAACTGCAAAGCAGAAAACCAGCAATTATTTTTCCTCAGCACAATATGGGGAGTACGACAGGTGCAATTATCCAATATTATTTAACAGCACTGGTTCACAGTATATAAAGAAAATAAAGGTTTTTATGTCTTGGAGAAAAAAGAGAGAGAGAGAGAAAGGACCTGCCTTCTAGCTCCTGTGTTTATGGATTAAGCTGTGTTACGTAAATTGAAATGGGCCAGGATTCCAAAAAAGAAAGAGAACCACCTGGCTCCTTCATCCTTCCTCCTGAAAGTTTACAACCTGTGTTTATTAGGGACTTCTGGGGAAAGACCCCTTGCCTTGGGGACCCTGAACATCCTCCTCTGAGGCAGTGGCTCCAGGTATGATCGCGAGGAAGGTTGGGTTTGCTGAGCTCCTGTCCCTGAGAGGGGAACCCTCTCCTGCGTTCACTCTCCCTCCCTCAGTTGAATTAAGATGAGGTTAAAGAGTAGGTGGCCAACAAAGAATAACTTTCATTACCTTCAGAAAGTTTCCCCCCTTTAGCCTCCAGCACACTTTTATTCCTATTCCTAAACCTTTCCTTAAACTGATCACCTGGAAAGACCTCTTTTCTTCCAGCTACTATCGAATAAATATGTTGTCTTCATGGCTTCAGAACTTAGTGGAGCATCACTTTTCAGTTCTGCTAAAAAGTTTTCTTTTTGTTCTCCAGGCACGGGGCTCATTCCCTTCTTGACACCCCCACCACAGGCCATGTCAGCCCTACCATGTCGCTTTCACTTTCTACTCCATCTAGCTTCTTGGCTTTTGTTTCCGTAATGGTGTGGACTGCTGGAAAGAACATAATCTTCAAAACCAGAACAAACTCAAATCTAAGTCCTGACTATACCTCTCAGAATTTATATAGAACTTGGGGGAAATAGTTTATTTTCTGAGCCTTGGTCTCTTGAAGTCACATGATAATACCCACTACAATAAGATTTAAAGTGGTGGAAGCAAGTGCTTGGCACCCAAGATTCCTCAACCTACTCTGCTTCACTGCAAACTCATTGAGGCCATGGGTCACGCTGTTTGTATTCCCTACAAGGCCTAACTCAGCACCATGAGCACACACTGAAAATACGGAATGACTAAAGGATACTTACACCTTCTTAATCCTGTAGGTTTCCTCACCTAGTATCTTCCTCCTCTCTTGGAAATTGAAATTCTCAACACAGGACTCCCTTTTTCATTTAAGATGCTCTCTCCATTATGTCCCAGAATCCTATTAACAAGGATGATCAAGTTACAGTTTCATGTGACCTAGCAGTAGAAAGCACATTGATAAAATGGGACACAAGGCAAATAAATTTTGATAAAGAGACAAAGGAGGAATGACCTGGAGAATAAAGATAGCAGCAGGTGAAGCTCCAGACTGGACAACTGAATGGCCCTGACTACCCCAGAGACAGCCTGTGGGTAGGAGGCTTCAAATCGGGAGATTGATCTTTAAGATAAAAGTGGGACAGGGGGAGCATTGAAGGCAGATCTTTACATCAGAATTTATTTTCCTTTAGGGGCCTGCTCACTCCTTCCTTGCAGATGCTATCTGCTGTCATTAAGACCTGGTCTGGTCTGACTCAATTTATCATACCGGATGCTTCTTCAGCCACTCCTGGAGTATGATTCTCTAAGAACCATGGAAAGGGTCTCTGCTCTTACTGCCACCCCATAAATCTTGCTAATGTGTAAAAAATAAATCCTACATCAGGGATAAAGCCTTCCATTTAGAGACATGAAGAGACAAATTTAGCATTCAAATACCTAAAGAGAGGTGACCTATTGACTTATACTCATTCATGTTCAATTATCAATGAAAGATATGTCATGATTTGAAAGCAAGTATTAATATGGAGGGGCATGCTCGGCAGAGTGAAATGAGGATATTGTGAGGAAAAGAACCGCTGCAGAGAGGGTCCGCTTCAGACTTTGAGGACAAACCTAGCCTACTCCACAACATTTTACCATGTGAGCTGCCAAGAAAAGACTGGGAATGTATCTTGGCTCTCCACGCCTCTCTGAGAGTGCTAACCCATGGGTCGCATACCCCAAAAGGGAGCTAGACAGTGATCTCGGCCACTTATGGATCAACAAAATCCTGCATGCCTTTGGAGGAGTAGAAAGAGGAGGCACAGCTGTGACATGTCACTCTGTTTCTAGGCTTGGTTACCTGCCTGGCACTACAGGAATTTAAACTTGCTTTATGGCTGAGGAGAGAAGTCAGCATTGGGTTGTCATCATTTTAAAGGAGAGAGGTGACAGCACAGAAAGGAATTTGAATTTCATTGGTTCATGAGGAGATTTAGCCAGGGTTAAACTTGCCCAAGATTTCTTCCTCCCCAAATATCTTACCAACCAGTTCCAGAGCCACTGAAGTGTTAAAGAGGGACTGACAGTTATTAAAGTCAAAGAGCATACCTTTTTCACCACCATATTCCCCACACAGAGCATAGTGCATAATACACAGTAGACTTTAGATGCATATTTGATGCTTGGGAAGATTTAAGTAACATGTCCATGTGTCTCACGCAGGCATTAGAATTCATATTTAGATCTGTCTGACTCAAATACCCCAGTAGTTTCCACTCCACCAATGGCTTTTAATATTTCCTGATGTCCTCAGAAATACATTTTACATCATGACCCAGTAGAAACACAAACGCAGGTTTTTAATTTGTATGGTAAACCCCTTTACTTTCTACCCTATAATCTTCTATTATTTGAAATATATTGTGACCATTATATTGATTTCTTAATCCAACAATAGGGTTGCAACTGATAAATTGAACAGCACTGCAGTCCATCATATTGTAGGATTCATTGAACCATTAATTATAAAGTGCCTATTATGTGTTTGGCCCTGGCCATATGCGTGCCATAGAATAAGGACAAGGGGCATGGTGGTTATCGTCCAGGCCATCTGCATTAGGATTGGAGGTTTCCATTCTTTCATCCTGAAGCACTTTGGGGAATGTAGAACTAAGCCCTGTTTTTCCAGCTTGCTCATTTGCAGCTGTGCTATTAGACTGAACTCCTTTGAGATGCAGACAGGAAAAAGAGAAAAAACTTCCTCTGCAAGAGCTTACAAAATCTTCCTCTGAGGCTTAAGTCTGGCCAGAGCAGATAGATTTGGTTACATTTTAGGGATTTGTTTTCACTCAACACTTAATTTTATTAAGCCTCAAATTATAAAGTTAGAGGACTGTAGAGTTAGGAAAACAAATATTGTATGATTTTACCTTGCCAGAAATCTGGTACACAATTCTGAAAACTCTCAATCTAGGCATTTTTTATTCCATTTGAAATTTTTTCTAACATGCTGAAGTGTACTTATGTCATCTTATATACATGCATTAATTCAACTTTGCCAATTTTTAAAGTCATGTGAGTAAATACAAATCTTTTTATTATAGAACAGATTGTATTGGCACTGTCTGTATTTTTGTCTGCTAGACTTCCTGCCATCATGACCTTTAAGTGCCCTTACATGTCACCAAACTAAAAGCAAGAGGCCAAGGGATCTATCTGCACCCAAATCAGTCACAGTCTCCCTGCAAAGCAATGTGATTTCCTGGATAAGCTTCACACCAAAGGAAAGAAAAGACCTGTTGCAAAATATCCTTCCAACTCACAGATGAACTTCTCTCGGGCTCACCTGGGAGCCATCTTAGACTCCACATGGAATACAAGATTGCTTGAGTGACTGTCTGAACAATGGTAAAGGTAGACTTTTCTGGGCAATCTAGTGGGTTGAATAAAAATGCCACATGAACCTTGGTTCAGTGGTTGTTTATTGGAAAAGAGATTGAAAGCACTACTCCAGGGTGGATCTCCAAGGATGAGAGCCAGCAAAGCTCTAAGCCATTTGTGCATGAATATGTTTGTGTGTGTTACAAGGGGTTGTGCTTTTGCACCTGAGATCAAAGAGCAACCAGGCCTTTTTTGCTAGTTGGTGGGTGGAGGTGCCCATGGAGGGCAGGTCTTTGATTTTGACTTAGTGTCTTACTGCCCCACACCTTGCGCCCTTCTACACTCAATATTGGTTATTCACTTTGCCTCACATGGTCACCCTTTAAAGACCCTGCAAGTGCCAGTGGCCTTGACTCATATTATAGAATATCATCGGACTAGGCTGTTCACCCAATAGCTAAATAATCCCAAATAACGTTTAGCTAAAACTTTATCATTACTAAATTTAATTATGTTTACAACATAAATTCATTTGTAGTTGCAATAACTTGTAAGGAGTATAGCTATTATTATCTGTACTGGTTTCCTAGGGCTACCATAACAAAAGACCATAAACTAGATGGTTTAAAAACAACGGAAGTTTATCCTCTCATAGTTCTGGAGGCTGGCAGTATGAATTCAAGGGGTCAGCAACACCATGCTCCCTCTGAAGGCTCTACACAAGAATATTTGCTTCTGATGGTTTGTGATAATTCTTGGTTCCTGACTGCACTGCTCTAATCTCTGTCGCCATCTTCTTATGGCATTCTACCATGTATGTCTCTGTATCTCTTACCATAGAGGGAATCTGTGTCCAAACCTCCCTCTCTTTTCTCTTATAAAGATACCAGTCATTAGTTTTATGGCCCATCCTTAGTCTAGGGTGTTTCATTCAAACCACCCCACCACAGAGATGTCCCCCCACCTCCCAGTGCATCTTTTCTGACCATAGGAGCAGTGAACTAACTACCCATTGGAGAAGGACAAGGGTCCCAAGACTTAAGTCCACCCACATGATGGGGACACCAGCTACTTCTTCTACAATGATGAAAGTAAGAGGAGGAGTGGCTTTCTGGACCAGGCTCTTCAGTTCGAGAAAAGATGGTTCATTCCCACTATACAGTGTCAGCCCAGAAACCTGCCAGAAATCCTAGGGCAGGAACTAGGGGCCACACAAGTATATCTGACTCCTGGCTTCCATGATCTCTTTGTGTCCCCTTTTCTTTGTATACCCTTGATTTATGAGACTAGAAGAGATGATCACTTCTAACTTACCATGAGATGATTAACTGATTAACTAATCACATCTGCAAAGACCCTATTTCTACATAAGGGTCACATTCTGAGGTTCCAAGTGGACATAAATATTGGGGAGATGTTTTTCAATCCAGCACATTATCTCTATTTTACAAATAAGGGATTGAGGGTCAGAGGTCACTGGATATCAAATTCCAGCTTTTCATTCTTCTCATTTGGCTGTCTTATTCCAAGCAGTCACCAATAATTTATACCATTGAGAGCCTACTACAAAGGGCCACTGCCATTTATTATCTATAGTCCTCCTCACATCCCTGAAAGGTGGACATTAATATCCTAATGTTAAAGATGAAGACTCTAAGGCTGAGTGAGATTAATGGATTTTCCCAAGGAGAATTATCCAACAAGAAAGGTGCCCATGCCCAGCATGGTCACCTGGGGTGCCTGCCCCCTTTCCTTTATGTCACATAATTTCTACCAATTCCTGTTTCTGTTTTCTTTATAATGTCTAGAGGATTGACCCTTCTATCTCCTCAAGGTTAAAATGTCAATCATTTTTATTCCAAGCCTTCTGAGGCAATGCAAAAATGGTGCAGGCCCTGAAAAAAACAGGGAAAAAAATCCATTATTGTGCAAAACCCTCTTTTCTGAGCCCTTGCAGCTTGAATGGCCAAGAAAATGGTTTAAATGGACACTGAGGAAGTTTTAGGGGGTGAAAATGCAAAGGGCTGCCAGAGGGGTATATGGCAGAGCTATTCTGCCTTGCTGCATATTTGGGGTCACCTGGGGATTTTATAAAATACCCAGGTCCTTCCTCCAAGATTTTGGATCCATCTGGCTATGGAGTAAGCACTGGGAGTTTTAAAAGCACCTCTAGGTCATTCCAATATGCAGCCAACACTGGAAGTATTGATAGTTGGGAATTCTCCTTGAATTTTATTTTGAAAGTGGCAGCTGAGGTCTGATTGAATATCAGGTTGTTTTAAAGATCACTTGGAAGAGCTACAACCTTCTTTCCTAGTTGCCTTCAGGTGCCCAGCCATCCTGATGCTTGGCAAAACTGGTGGCATGGCTGACTGCCTAGTCCCTTTGGATGCAACACCAGAGGTGACTTTAAGGCAGTGCAAGGCCAGCTCAGGGAATAGTTCAGAGTTTCTACAGAGTTTTCTATTTGGGTGTTCTCACATCTTCCTATAGGCCCCAATTCACTTCCCTAGTTGTGAGGGAGCCTGGGTTGCTGGAACAGAGCAGAAGCTCCTTGTGGGAATTGTGCCAGCAGTCAGTCTTTGGACTTAACCATCAGCTCTCCTGGATCTCCAGCCTGCTGGTCCACCCTGCAAACTTTGGACTTGCCAGCCTCTTCAATAGCACCAGCCAATGCTTTAAAATAAACCTGTATATCAAAACACACACATATGTGTACAGGCACTCACACACACATACCCTATTTGTTCATTTCTCTGAAGAACCCTGAGTAATACACTCCTCTACCTTTCTCTGGGTTTGCCCTCTCACCCTGCTCTGCACCTGCCCTCAGTCACTTGTCTTCCAGATCACTTGCCTGAAGTCCCTGACTCATAGACCTAAAATAAGCCCTCAGCTTCCATTTGCCAAAGTCTCTCTCTTCCCTTCATTCAAGAATCTCTTGAAATCCCACATCATCTAATCAAGGAAACAACAGTCTTCCCTCCCTCAGATGAGCTCATTCAGTGAACAGATTTCAGGAAAAAAAAAAAAAAGTCTATAAGTGTTGCTTTGAAACAGTTCTACACATGACCATAAAGGGATTTGGTGTTTCAAAATGTTCTGCCTTAGAGATCAGCTCTACGGGGCTGGGGGCTGGGTCTCTGCCTCACAGATTCCTGTTTGGCAAACAGTCTTGGGTGTGGTTTCCTGATTGAGGTGCTAAAGGCCATTGCCCTCCAAAGTTACAGAATTTACAAGCAACCTCACACTAACATTGCTTACCAGGTGAATTGGGTGAGAAGGTGTGAAGGAGCCCTTGCGAATCCGTAAGTATAAGTCCTTTTGACCATGGGTCACTGTGCCTTCCTCCTGGGAGCAAGGCCCATTATTATATAAGCACAATACAAATGATCAATACACAAAGTCCGCAGCACTGATCTGGTGGCACATTAACCCCACCTGTGTTTACCTGCAGGCCGTCCCAGGTCAGAGGCCATTAGTAGCTGGAATGAGAAGAACAGCCACGGCCAAACTCATGGCACTTACTGCAAAAGAACTGCAAGGGTCTCATCACTGTCCCTTGAACTGTGGTTGATGGAGGATTAAAAGGACACTACCCTCCCCTTCCTACTGCACCTGGGGAGTGGCTTTGTGTTGTTTTTGCAACCACCATTAAACCACACTCTTAGTAATCATTGCAGGGGCTATAGAACACACTGCCTTAAAGCTCCACCAACGAGCTACAGTTCCAAAGACCCCTGAATGGCTTGGGGAGAGGATAGTAGCCAAAGGATAAAGAAAGCCCAAAGTATGAGCTCATAGTATAGGGGCTACTGCAACATCAGAAAGAGCATGAGCTTTATAGGCAGGCAAAATTCAGCTAGTCCCATTTTCGTAGCCGTTACCATCTTGGATGACTTACTGAATGTTTCAGAGCTGGGTTTGCTCATATACACATTGCGGGTGAAATACTTAGCTTGTGTTAGAATTACTGTGATGTATGAATGGAAGGTCATAATGGTCCTAGAACACAGCCCAGGGTCAGGGAATCAATAAACATCATTTTCCTTCTCGGCTCTTTTAACTCAAAAGCTCTATTGATCCAATGAGGGATATTTATAAGTTATCATTTGTGAGCCTGGTAGATTTCGTGTTAAGTTACAAAGGACAAAACAGCTAATGGGCCTCAGGGGGTCAGAAGATTATAACAGGATGGACACTAACTTATTCTCTGTGTAACTTCACAAAATCAGCAATGGGGTCGCAATCATTCCTTGATTTGAAGTACAAATAAGATCGTTACATATGACCCAACAGAATAAAAATGGAGAGAAGGCAATGAAAACTTGTAAGTGTCATTGACTCCACAATCCTAGTTTTAAAAATGCTCTATATCTTCGTAAAGCACTAACATTTCAACAAACATCACCACTTCAGGCAGACTTACATTCAGGGAAGCAGCCCATCGCAGATTCCTCTCTCTTGCTGCCCAACATATGAGAATACCTCCTGAGTAGTCCTTGCATTACAAGGTGCTTGAGAGAAATTCATTTTTTGATTAACAAAAGATAAGGAAGCCATTCTTGACATTTGGAAGTAGAGTATTTGAAGCACATTTGCTGAGTTTAAATTCTCTCATCTTGTAATAAGATGACTTGGCAGGATGTCCTCACCATGGTAGTGTAACTTTAAAGGGGTGGGAGAGAATATATATTCTCTGCTAGTCTTCAACTGCATTTTCTCTACTTCATGAAAAATTCTAGGCCTACAATTAAATGGAATGTGGAGAGCCCTCTGGTGGCTAAATGGACTCTTCCCTTTACTTAGAGAGATTAAACAAATAATGTGTTTTGAAAGTCCTCTGCCTGGTTCTAATGAGCAACTCGCTGCATACTCTGCATCTTGTCTCCACCTGTGCCGGTTCGCCCCGGGGTAAAGAGATGATGAGGTATTTTACTTTCAATCTCTTCGATGCTCACATTCAGCAAAGATCTGGGCAAGTATTTAACCCACTTTCTGAAAAAATTAAACAAATTTCTAGAAATTTAATTTTCAGACATTTATCTAACAAATATATACTGATCATCTATAACAAGTCAAACAGCATACCAACTACTGTAAGACATACTAGAAAAGTTAAAATATAAGCTCTAATTGCAAGTAGTTTATGGTAGTTTAGTAAAGAAAAGAACAGCCTTGAATTTTTTAAATGTGGTTTTTCTTATAAACCAAATTGTTTCATGAAATACACTAAATTTTCCTTGAACAGATACGCTTTTAGGTTCTCTGTCTTCTATGCACTCAGTCATTTAGCAGGAATCTCAGCATCATTCTAGACTCTTCCTTCTTTCACCCACCAATCCAGTTACTCATTGTGTCCTGCCCATTCTACTTTGTTTCAATTGACACCAGTTTAGCTGTAGTTTAGTTATTACTATTTACTTTAAAAAATATTTTAAAATTGTTTTTGAGTGTTAATACATGCATAGACTATAAAATTCAAAATGTACAATAGCAAACGCATAAAAAAGAAGTCTCTCTCACATCCAATCTCCTAGTTCCCATCTACAAAAGCAACTACAACTCCAGTCTCTTGCAAAAGCTTCCACAGACACTGTATTCATGTCCAAGCATATATGTACTTTTTTCCACAAGTGATGGCATGCTTTTCTGCACCATGCTCTCACATCTTTCAATACATGTTGGAGAAAATTCTAAATCAGTGTAAAGAGGCTGCCTCATTTTTTTAAGATACACATAGAATTCTATTCTATGCATGTTACTTTATGTAATCAGTTCCCTATTTATGAAAACTCAGGTAGTTTCCAATCTTTTGCTATTATAAGTCAATGTTCTGATAAAGATAATCATAAAGACATAATTTTGCACATGTGCCAGAATATACTTGGGATAAATTCATAGAAGTGGAATTGTTGGGTCAAAGGAAATGTGTATTTTTACTTTTGATAGTTATTGCCAAATCATTCTTCATAGAGGTTTTACCAACATCAAGACTCCCTGACAAAATATGATATCATATTTCCCCAAATCCCCAAACCAGTGGGTTGTACAATCTTATGGGTAGAAATGGTATCTCAACATAGTTTTAATTTATATTATTCTAATTTTGATTAAGGACAAACATCTTTTTATGTTTAGTATGTATCTTAATATGTATTAATTATATGTATTTTCTATGAACAGACTTTTATGTCTTTTGTCTGTTTTTCTGAGTACTTTTTTTATTTCTTATTGAACTACAGAGACTTGTAGTGGGCAGCCTCCAAGATACCCCAGATGACCCTCACTTCCTAGTATACACACCCTTTCATAGCCTCCCACATTGTACCAGTGTTGGTCTGAGTGACAAATGGTGTATGGCAGAAATGATGATATGTCCTTTTCAATATTTGCTTGTAAAAGGCACTTGGCTCTCTCGGTGACTCTTGCTCTCTCTCTGTCATTTGCTCTGGGGGAAACCAGCTGCCATGTCATCCAGCTACTGATAGATAAGGCCACGTTGTGAGGAACTGAGACCTCCAACAACCACATAAATGACCTTCCAAGTGGATCTTCTAGCCCCAAGTGAGACCTTAGATGAGGCTCCACCCACAGCTGACAGGTTAACAGAAATCTCATGAGAGAGTCTGAGCCAGAACCACCCAGCTAAGCTATTCCCAGATTCCTGACTCTCTGAAACTGAGAGGTACTAAATGTTTGTTGTTCTAAGCTGCTAAATTTAGGGGTAATTTGTTATGCATCAATCAATAATAATATAGAGATCTAAATACGTTAAGAAAATAAGTCTTCTGTTGAGTTTCAGTTTCTTTATACAAGTTTCAAATACTTCTTCCTATTTGTCTGTTGGTCTTCTGTGTGATTTTTTAATTTCCTTTCTTTCTTGACACAAAAAAATTTTTATTTTTATGTAATGAAACTTAGAAATTTAGGAAATTGCTTTTTTACTAGATTCCTTTTATTGCTATTATTGTTTTTATCATGTATTGGTTTGGGGTATACAGTTTAGTGGTTAGAAAACCATGTGCTTTACATAGTGTTTCCCTCAATATTTCCAGTACCCCAACTGGCATCATACATAGTGATCACAATATTATTGATTATATTCTTATCCTTTACTTGCTTTCCCATGACTATTTTGTAGCCACCAACTTGTGCTTCTTAGTCCCTTCACATCTTTTACCCAGTGTCCCAACCCCCCAAATCAAAAGAATATATGCACCCCCATGTTCAGTGCAACATTATTTATAATAACCAAGCTATGGAAGCAACCTAGTGCCCATCAATAGAGTGGATAAAAAAGTGATAGTACACAGATACAATGGAATATTACTCGGCCATTAAAAAGAATGAAATCTTATCATTTGTGACAGCATGGATGGACCTAGAGGGGATTATGTTCAGTGAAATAAGTCAGTCAGAGAAAGACAAATACCATATGATTTCACTTACATTGGAATCTCAAGAACAAATAGGTAAACAAACAAAATTGAAATAGTCTCATAGATACAGAGAGAGAATAAATGGTTGCCAGAGGAAATTACTTTTTTACTTAGAAATGATGAAAAAGAGACTATAGGCAAACCTTGTTTTATTGCAGTTCACTTTATTGTGCTTTGCAGTATTGCATTTTCATCAATATTGAGGCAAGACCCTCCACTAGCAAAAAGATTATGACTCGCTGAAGGCTTAATTAACAGCATTTTTTAGCAATAAAGTATTTTTTAATTAAACAATATACATTGTTTCTTAGACATAATGCTATTGCACACTTAACAAGCTACAGTTTAGTGTAAACATAACTTTTATATGCACTTGGAAGCCAAACAATTCACATGAATCACTTTATTCCAATATTCACTTTATTGTGGTTGCCTGGAACTAAACCACAATATCTCTGAGGTATGCCTATATTAAACAATATAGAAATTTCATTTTCCTCCATTTCTAATAATAAAGAGGTAGGCTTTTGAACCAACCCTCCTGCTAAAATCAACTAAAAAATGGATAAAATAACTTTCTAACCTGCTTAAAATCATCACAAAATGACAAGATAATAAGGAATTACTACACCAATTTCTCAGAGACTCTGAGAATCCATAAAGGCAAGAAAAACCATGAAAGCCTTTTGCCCTGAAGATTTAGGTTACTATTTTGAAGATCTCACAGAATAAGAAGGACAGAAGTCAAAGCTCAGGGTCCCCAGGTTGAAAGGTTAATGTTAGACACCCTGTCTGATGGCAACCTGAATCCCAAAGGAAGAACCCTGAGAATAAGAATAAACCAGAAGTAAAAACTATTTGCCTCTCTCCCTCAAAAAAACAGTCCCCAAATAGGTGTCTTAATGCTGAATAGAGCAAAGCAGGAGAAAAAAACTCATAATTTGTCCCTGAGTAGAATATCCAGAGACCAGCTCCCTGAGTTTCAAATAATAGCCTAAATTTAAAACCCAGGAGTAGTTAAGAAAACGTCAAACCATGATTTAAACTTGAATTGGTTGCACAAGGGTAGTGCCCCTAAAAGCCTGGGAGAGGCAAATGCAAAACTATCTGAGAAGGGTTCTTTCACCCAACTCACAAAAATCATGTCTCATGGACAACGAACAGTGCCAAAATCAATGGTAACCAAGTGGCAAGAAACTAAGTTATAATGAGAAAGAAAAAACAGAAAAAAAAAATAAAACCGCTCTATAGATTCTGAAAGACTCTGGGTTCTGGAATAATCAGAGGCAAATTATAAAATAGCTGTGTTTTAAAAAGTAAATATTTAAAATATCTGTAGTAAACAAAAACTTGGGGTAAAAAGTGACCTAGCAGATTTGAAGATCCAAACAGAACATCTAGAAATGAAAAATATAAAAACATAAATTAAAAACTTACATGCTTTCGCTTATATTAGGATGTAAAACTGAAAGCAACAAATTGGCAAACAAGCTAACAGAATTTCATAGACATGGACAACAGTGTAGTGGTTACTGGAGGGAAGGGAGATGGGGTGAAATAGTAAAGGCTAAAGGAAGTCAAATATATGGTAATGGAAGGAGGTTTGACTTTGGGTGATAAAACTCATTGCAATATACAGATGATGTATTATAGAATAATGCATTTGAAACTTATATAATTCTATTAACCAATGTCACCCAAATTTAATTTAAAAAATTTTAAACAATTAAATAAAAAATAAATAAAGTAAAATACAAAAAATTAAATAGATGGGTTTAAGAGAAGAGTCAACAAAGCTAGAATGAACTGGGATATAGAATAAAAGAAATCAATCCAACTGTGGCATAAAGTAGGATAAGAAGATAGTTAAGAGAAGTGGAAGACTGAAAAAGGTAGAAGCCAAAAAAAATTATATAGAAAATTCAACTACCAGAATTAGCTAGTGAATTTATCAATGTTAGAAGATACAAGATCAATATACAAAATCAGTTGTCTTACTAATATATATAAATAGCAAACATTTGGAAGACAAGATTTTCAAAAATACTATTTAAAAGAAATAGTATAAAAACATAATGCTTAGGGCCTTTTTTGTTAAGGGAGAATTTATAAACAGTGAAATGCACACATCTTATGTGCTCTGTTTGATGAGCTCTGACAAGTGCAGGCACCTGTGTGGGATAGGTCCCACACCTCTTCCCTTCCCTGGTCAAGGTACAAAACACTGCCATCACTCCAGAAAGCTAGCCCCGTTATGCCCCTTCCCAGTCAATACCTATTCTACCTCCAGCTGCAAGCAACTCTCTTCTGATTCCTTTTACCAAAGCCTAGGGATTGTCTTTTATAGAATTTCGTGTAAGTTATACCATGCAGGATGTGCTGGCCTCTTTCCTTTAGTATGGTTGTGATGTTCTTAAGTTTTTCCATGTCTTTGATCTATGTTTCATCCTTTTCATTGCTTTTAGTATGTATGGATATGCCATCCATACATATATCATACAATCGATCCATTTTCTGACATTTAAGCATTTGGGTCATTTTCCGTCTGAGCCATTATAAATAAAGTTACTATGAATAGTCCTATACAGGGACTTTTATGAACACATGTATAACCTATTTCCTCTTTTCTCTTGGGGAAATACTTAGAAATGGAACTGCTGAGTTAAAATGCACTGATGTACTAGAATAATCCTTATAAATGGCTACCCCACTGGACTGTAAACTCTTTGAAAGCAGGGCCAGGTTCCATTCACTGGCTTATCTGAGATGCTTGCACAGTAAAGGGTGCACAGGAGGCACTAACCATGTATTTACTGGGTCAATATACTGGGGAGGAATATCAAAAATAAAACTATATAAGCAGACAATGCATCTTCAGTCCAGCTTGTCTTTGTTATGCTGTGGTAGTTTCAATGATATGAACTCCTTAATAAATTGACAATTTTATAAAAGAAATTCTATGAAAAGAGCTCAAGGAATTTTGGTTCTCTAGTGATAGCTATTTTCAATGGTTAATATTTATTAAACCCCAACAATACTAAACATCTTATAATGATCATTGCATTCATTCCTTGTACTCCAGAAAGTGCAAGGAACTAACACTTATAAGAGTTAAGTAACTTACTTAATGTCACACAGTTGGTAGATCTGCAATGACTATGAAGGAGAAACTTTTGGCTTATTATTTTAAATAAGTATTAACTTTAATACTTATTTTCTTATAAAAGCAGTTTCAGTCATATTTTCCTACCCAACACAAAAAAAACGATGATAATAATAAAACCCATATCACCTATGTACTATAGGGATAAAACGAGATCATTTATTTAATAATTCACTCTGTAAACAGAAAAGCACAATAAGCAGGTAAGAGCTCACCCTCGTTGTCATCATCGCTATCATCATTTGACCATTTATTGTGTGTCCTTAGATTGTGTGTCACTGTTAACTTGTAAAAAGGGGATAATGCCTACTGTCTTGTTGTGATGAGCAGAAGAGGGAATGTGTATCAAGCCCAGTACAGTGGCTGAATAAGCGCTCAGCACAGAGCTGCTGCTGCTGCCCTTGGCTTTCTTGACCTCACGGTAGTGTTTTCTCATTCTTGGCCAACTTGTTTCTCCCTGGTAGATAGGAGGGACCCTAATCAGGCTTTATGATTCTCCCTCTCTCAGCCATATCAAAGCTTTGACCAAAACAACCAATCAAAATGCCTATTGGAGAGGTACGTGGTAGCAATTACATCAGATTCAAGCAGTAAATCAAAGTCTTTGCAAACATGAGTATCCCTTGTTCTCTCATGGAACCTTTCAAGTCTTTCGTTTAAATGTTGTAGTTCTGACTTTTCACTAATGTGAACAAAGTAAACCATATGTATAAATCGGTGATCAATTTTTCTAAACATATAGTGTCTCACAGCCATATTCATTTTTATATAAGCCAAGGGATTTAATTTAAACTTTGTTTAGCTATTTTTTATGCTCCTGAGCCTTCTGAAACACTGAAATTATATTATCCTTATCTGAAAACATCATTTCCATAGGTATGTGAAAGCTACAAGGCTTCACAAAATCACAGGCCATGTTCATAAATCAAACTGAAGGGACAGACGCACAGTTCTTCTGACTTCCTGTCAACCAAAAGGGGAAGACTGCCCAGTTGATTCTGCTGCATCAATTGCACACAGCCCTGCTTCCCAGACAAGCCTATGCCTGGGAACAAAAGTGACCAGATAGTCGCATGGTACTCCAAATACTACCAGGTCCCCTGACCATGCTCTGCCTTCTCCTATGTGGAGAAATGTACCATTAATACTGAGTCAACATAAGAAACCGCGGAATAACAGGATCCTGCAGGACAGCTATGGCCCTGCCCATAGCCAGACCAGGGATAGCCCCCAGCCTGATAGTCTCTAGGTGTCACCCACCCCAGTCTGAGTCTGATGCCAGTGAGCTCGCTGGGCCTGCTTCCTGTCCTTGCTATGCTCCTCCTGCAGCCGCTGCCTTTATCACCAACACACTCTTCCCCTCCCATTGTCATTTGGTCACTGGCTTTCTGGCATGCTCACCATTTCTGTTCCAAGTGTTACAAGTGAACTGTTACCTGAGGTTGATATATATATTCACTTTTTTAAATTTTGGATAGTTGGTCCCTGGCCAGGTGGTTCAATTGGTTGGAATGTCATCCCATGCACCAAAAAGTTTGCAGGTTCAATCTCCAGTCAGGGCACATACCTTGGTTGTGGGTTCAGTCCCCGGTCAGGGTGCATAGCAGAGGCAACCGATGTTTCTCTCTCACAATGTTTCTCTCTTTCCTCCTTCCTCACTCTCTAAAATCAAGAAATATATCCTCAGGTGAGGATTTTAAAAATTATTTATAATTTGTATACCATATTATATTAGTTTCAGGTGCACAATAAAGCAATTCAACATTTATATACTTTACACTGTGATCACCACACTAAGTCTATTAATCAATCATCTCTCACCAAGCAAACTGATTACATGTTATTGATTATATTCTCCTTCACATTTCTACCTTTCTGCCCATTCTTCCAATTTCCGTCCCCTCTGGCAACCATCAGTTTGATCTGTTTCTATGAATCTGTTTTGGTTTTTTGTTTGTTCATTTATTTTGTTTTGTTTTTAGATTCCTTTTCTAGTTCCTTTAGGTGTAAACTTAGATTGTTTTTTAAATTAAATTTATTGGGGTAACATTGGTTAATAAATTATACAAGTTTCAAGTATACAGTTCTATGATACATCATCTGTATATGCATTGTGTCCATCACCCAAAGTCCAATTGTTTTGTCACCATACCTTTGACTCCCTTTTCCCTTTACTATCCCTCCATCCTCCTTTCCTCTGGTAACCACAGTACTGTTGTCCATGTCTGTGAGTTTTGTTTGTTTGTTTTTCCTCTTTATTTTTAGCTTTCAGTTTTATAGCCAACATATGAGTGAAATCATATTGTTTTTTATTTTTTCTCACTCAATTTGCTTAGCATGATATTTTCTTTCTTTTAAAAGTACATTTGATTGATTATACTATTACAGTTGTCCCATTTTTTCTCCTCTTTACTTCCCTCTGCCCAGAACCCCCCCCTTCCACCAGCATTTCCCCACCTTGGTTCATGTCCACAGGTCATACATATAAGTTCTTTGGCTTCTCCATTTCCCTTACTATTCTTAACCTCCACCTGTCTATTTTCTACCTACCACTTATGCCGCTTATTCCTGGTACCTTTTCCCCCACTCTGCCCCCAACCCCTCCCTGTTGATAATCCCCCATGTCATCTCCATTTCTGTGATTCTGTTCCTGTTCTAGTTTGCTTTTGTTTTTATTTAGGTTCAGTTGTTGATAGTTGTGTTTGTTGTCATTTTACTGTTCGTATTTTGATCATCGTCTTTTTCTTAGCTAAGTCCCTTTAACATTTCATATAATAAGGGCTTGGTGTTGATGAACTTCTTTAACTTGACCTTATCTGGGAAGCATTTTATCTGCCCTCCCATTCTAAGTGATAACTTTCCTGGATAGAATAAGCTCGGATGGAGGTCCTTGCCTTTCATGACTTCGAACACTTCTTTCCAGCCCCTTCTTGCTTGCAAGGTTTCTTTTGAGAAACCAGCTAATACCTAAAGGGAACTCCTTTGTAGGTAACTGTCTCCTTTACTCTTGCTGCTTTTAAGATTCTCTCCTTATATTTAATTTTGGCTAATATAATTATGATGTGCCTTGGTGTGTGCTTCCTTGGGTCCAGCTTCTTTGGGACTCTCTGAGCTTCCTGGACTTCCTGCAAGCCAGATTAGGGAAGTTCTCCTTCATCATTTTTCAAATAAGTTTTCCATTTCTTGGTCTTCCTCTTCTCCTTCTGACACCCCTGTGATTCAGAAGTTAGTACTTTTGAAGTTGTCCCGGAGGTTCCTAAGTCTATCCTCATTTTTTTGAATTCTTGTTTCTTCATTCTGTTCTGGTTGAATGTTTATTTCTTCCTTCTGCTACAAATCATTGATTTGAATTCTAGTTTCCTTCCCTTCAGTGTTGGTTCCCTGTATATTTTTCTTTATTTCACTTTGCATAGCTTTCACTTTTTCCTCTATTTTTCAACCATACTCAACCATTTCTGTGAGCATCCTGATTACCAGTGTTTTGAAATCTGCATCTGGTAGGTTGGCTATCTCCTCGTCGCTTAGTTCTGTTTTTGGAGCTTTTATTTGCTCTTTCATTTGGACCATATTTCTTTGTCTCAGAACACCTGTTATGTTGTAAGGGGTGGAGCAACCCACATCAGTGTGTTGTGGCACTATATGTAGTGGAAGGGTTAGAGATGGAACAATGATGCTTGCTCAGCTCTCCACCAGCTTTCAGTCACTTCCCCTGCTACCCACAAACAAATTGGGCTCTTCTGGTGCTGATTCCTCACAGGCATTTATAGGCAGAGTTTTTGAGGCTTTCTTTTCCTGCACTGGAACCCTTGATTGTGTGATCTGTCTCACTCCCCAGTTGTTCCTCCTGGCTTATCCCCATGCAAATGTGGGACTCCCCAGTCTTCCAGCCACCACCTTGCCTGGTGCTCCAGCTCTGCCTTGCCTCCCTTCCACCCTGGCTGCCCATCTCTGCTCCTCCTACCAGTCTGAATGAATGTTTCTTCTTAATTCTGTGGTTGTCAGATTTCTATACAGTCAATTTTCTTGCATTTCTGGTTATTTTTTGTTTTTAAATTTGTCGTTGTCCTTCTTTTGGTTGTGTGAGGAGGCAAATTGTATCTACCTACACATCTATCTTAGCTGGGAGTCATAGTATGATATTTTCAAGATCTATCCATGCTGTCACAAATGGCAGTATTTTATCTTTTCTTGTAGTTAAGTAAGTATTCCATATATATGTCCCACATCTTCTTTATCCAAGTAAAGGACACTTTACTTGTTTCCATGTCTTGGCCACTGTGAATAATACTGCAATGAACATAGATGTTTATGTATGTTTGCAAATGAATGTTTTCAATTTGGGGGGTAGATACCCAGAAGTCGGGTTCCTGTGCCATATAGTAACTTTATTTTTAATTTTTTGAGAAACCTCCATACTGTTTTCCATAGTGGCTATACCAGTTTACATTCCCACCAGCAGTGAATGAGGATTTCTTTTTCTCCACAACCTCTCCAGCACTTGTTATTACTTGTGTTGATAATAGCCATTCTAACAGGCATGTGGTGGTATCTCATTGTAGTTTTGATTTACATTTCCCTAATAGCTAGTAAAGGTGAACATCATTTTACACATCTGTTGGCCATTTGTATGTCTTCTTGGGAGAAGTGTCTATTCAGGCTCTCTTCCAATTTTTTAACTGGATTTGGTGTTAAGTTGTATGAGTTCTTTATGTATTTTGGAAAGTTAGATTATTTATTTGGGATTTTTCTTGCTTCCTGTTGTAGGTCTGTATAGCTATGAACTTTCCTTTTATAACTGCTTTCTCTGCAACCCATAAATTTTATAAAATTTTGTTTTCATTTTCATTTGTCTCAGGGTAGGTTTTGATTTCTTGTTTAATTTTCTCTTTGACCCATTGGTTCCTTATTAGCATGTCATTTTCCCAATTTTCTTTCTGTAGTTGATTTCTACTTTCATACTATTGTTGTCAGAGTATATACTTGATATAATTTCCATCTTCTTGCATTGAATATTGAGGCTTGTTTTGTAGCCTAATCTGTGTATCCTAAGAAATGTTCCACGTGCACTTGAGAAAAATATGGAATCTGGAGGTTGTGGATGAAATGTCCTATAAGGGTCTACTAAGTTGATCTGGTCTAATGTGACATGTAAGGCCATTATTTCCTGATGAATTTTCTGCCTGGATGATACATTGAGATAAGTAGGGTATTAAAGTTCCCAAATATTATTATATTACTGTTAATTTCTGCCTTTGTGTCCATTAATATTTGCTTTATATACTTGGGTGCTCCCAAGTTGAGTGCATAGATATTTATAATTGTTATAGCCTCTTCTTGGGTTGACCCCTTCTTTGTCTCTTTTTCCATTCTTTGTTCTAAAGTCTACGTTGTCTTACATGAGATTGCTACCTCAGCTTTCCTTTAGCTTCTATTTGCATGGCATGTCTTTTTCTATCTCCTCACTTTTAGTCTGTGTGTGTCCTTAAATTTAAAATGAGTCTCTTTTAGGCAGCATATAGATGGGTCTTGTTTTGGTGTGGTTTTTTTGTTGTTGTTGTCCATTCTTCACCCTGTGTGTTTTGATTAGAGCATTTAGTCCACTTGCATTTTAAGTAATTATTGGGCAGGTATGTGCTTATGGCCATTTTTTAAATAGTGTTTTGTTGTTGTTGTTCTTTGCAGGGGTGATTCTGTGTTATTTTCTCCTTCTCTTGCTCTCTTTCCTTTTGATTTTCTGGGTTTATTTAGTGTTTTGATTGGGTCCCCTTCGCTTTATTTTTCTGTGTTTTTTTTAAAGGATTTGGTGTATGGTTATCATGAACTTCATATATATATATATATATATATATATATATATATATATATATATATATATCCATTTATGTCTATAGCAGTCTATCTTGAGCTGATAGGCTTTTAAGTTCAAACACATTCTAAAAGCACTACATTTTTACTCCTCCCTCTACTCTTTACATGATGTCATGCTTTTTACTCTTTTGTTTTGCATATCCCTGTATATTGTAGTTATAGTTAATCTTGCTATTTTGTCTTTAACCTTTATATTAGCTTCTTAAGTAGCTGATTCACTGAGTTTATTATATACTTACCTTTACCAGTGAGATTTCTTCCTTTCCTATATTTTCTTTGTTCTGGTCATGGACCTTTCTTTTCTGCATAAAGAAGACCCTTTAACAATCCTTTAAAGCCAGTTTAGTGATGGTGAACTGTTTTAGTTTTTGCTTTTCTAGGAAGCTCTTTATCTCTCCCTCATTTATGAATGATAACCTTGCCAGAAATAGTATTCTAAGTTGTAGTTTCTTTTCTTGTATCACTTTAAATATTTCCTGCCATTTCCTTCTGACCTGTAAATTTGCTGCTGAGAAATCAGCTGATAGCCTTGTGGGATTGCCTTTGTATATGACTTGTTTCATTCTTGTTATCTTTAACTTGTCTCTTTATTCTTTTTTTAATAATTTTAATTTTTTATTGTTATTCAATTACAGTTGTGTGTTTTTTCTCCCCATCCCTCCACCCCACCCCAGCTGAACCCCCCTCCCTCCCCTACCTCCACCCTCCCCCTTGATTTTGTCCATGTGTCCTTTATAGTAGTTCCTGTAATCCCCTCTCCTCACTGTCCCCTCCCCACTCCCCCCTGACCATTGTTAGATTGTTCCTAACTTCAATGTCTCTGGTTATATTTTGTTTCCTTTTTTCTTCTATTTATTATGTTCCAGTTAAAGGTGAGATCATATGGTATTTGTCCCTCACTGTCTGGCTTATTTCACTTAGCATAATGCTCTCCAGTTCCATCCATGCTGTTGCAAAGGGTATAAGCTCCTTCTTTCTCTCTGCTGCGTAGAATTCCATTGTGTAAATATACCATAGTTTTTGGATCCACTCATTTATTCTTAACTTCTGCCATTTAATTACAATATATCTTGCTATAAGCCTTTTTGGCTTCATCTAGTTTTGAACTCTCTGCTTCCTGGAACTAGATGTCTGTTTCCTTTCCCTCATTTGAAAAGTTTTCCACCATTAATTCTTCAAATATACTTTTTGTCCCTTTTTCTCTCTCTTCTCCTTCTGGAATCCCTATAACAAGAACATTCCAGCACTTGAGGTTATTCCAGAGGTCCCATACATTATCCTTATTTAAGAAAAAAAATTTTTCTTTCATTTTACAGTTCTGTTCTGGTGGTCTCCACTACTCTGTTTTCCAGGTCATTAACCCATTCTTCTGTATTACCTAATCTGCTGTTAATTTCTTCTAAAGTATTCTTCATTTCAGTTATTGTATTCTTCATCTTTGACTGGTTCTTTATTATATTTTCTAATTATTTGTTGAAGTTCCCTCTGAGTTCCTTACTTTACTTTCAGGTTTCTTGAGTATCCTTATGCCAGTTTCTTTGAGTTCCTTGTCAGGTAAATTAGTTATCTTTGTTTCATTAGTTTTTATCTGGATTTTTTCTTGCTCCTTCTTTTGTGGTACATTCCATCTCTTCACTTTGTTTGACTTTCTGTGTTTGTTCCAAAGAGTTAGATTAAATAGCTATACCCCCCAATCTTGAAAAACTGGCTTTTGTGGAAACTGGGTGCCAGATGGTTTTGGCAGACTGGTTATATTCAGGGTGGTTGCATGCTGTGTCTGGTATGCCACCTAGCCAAGAGTGGGTTCCAGGTTGGCTAGCTTGCTGTGTGTGCACTTCCTTGACTTTCTGATCAGGGCAGGGCTGCCCATTGTCGGAAGGGCTGCCCAGTGCAGGTATGGCGTGTCCTGTTACTTTAATTGTCTATTGCTGGAGCAGAGTCTGTGTGGGTAGGGCTGTTTTGAGTACCAATGTTGCCATGCTGTACTAGCTCCACGCTTTCTTCCAGCTGGGCAGCTCTCTGTGTGCACGTGGCTGCACTTCTCTAGTTTCACACCTTCTCCTGGTGGGGCAGGCCTATGTGTGTGCTAGCAGCACCCCACTATTCCAGATGGGGCAGTCCTATGTGTGTGTACCACAATGCTTTGCTAGTTTCACACACTCTCTAGGCAGGAGAGCCCAACATGTGCATGTATTCCAATGTGCACATGCATCAGTGCCCTGCTCTATCCACTGGATCAATCTCTGCGTAAGACACCACTTGTCTGCCTGCTGTGCTGCCCTACTGTTCCTGCTGGAGCTAACTCTGGGAGGGGTGGGATGTGATAAAGCAGCCCTGTAGGTTGACCAGAGAACCTGGATAGAGCTTCCACCTGCAATCAAGTGTAGGGGAAACATAAACAATGGTGCTCACCAGTTTCTCTGATGTTGGATAGTTCCCTTGGCTCCCAGAGAGCTCTTGTGGTTCCCCAAACTTCTCTATGCAGTTTCTCTTTCTCTCTCATTTATTGTGCAGAGGCTGTTCAATTGGCTTTCAGTTGTCTCTCACGAAGAATGGCTATAAATATAGATGTACATTTGACATGTCCTTAGGAGGGGGCAAGCTCAGTGTTATGTTATGCTACCAGCATGGACCCACCTACTCTATTCATTCACTTTTAAAGCTTTCTCTGTTGATGTCATCAGGTCAGCTTTTTTCTCTATTTAGAAACCTCACATGGTTATACTGGGGAAGGTACTCAGCAAACACCACACAATAGTCCAACTCCTCTTCCTCCTACTACTTTCTCTGTGCTCCAAAGAGAACATTTCTTCTCTGACTGCTTCCAACCCCAAGTAAGCTTTCTGCTTCACCAGAGGTCTCTTTCTAGGGATCAGAGGCAAAAACAAAAACAAAAATATATTTCCCCTTGCTGGATTCTAGATGCAAATGTGGTGAGTGAAGAAAGTTGAGGTTATAGGCTTTTCCATTATAATGCAGAGGCCATTCTGCATAAAGGGTCTCCAGAAACCCACTGGCCATATGTAAATTGACCCAATGCCCCTGGGTTTATATAGTCAAAGCAAATGCATCTGCCATCGGGTGCTCTCAAAAGTTTTATACTCTCAAAATCCCAATATGTAAACCTAAGAACATAGCTGCAAGGAGTGTGGTTAGCTGTCCAAACTCCACCCCCTCTTTCCCTGAGCCCCAAAGCCCCTGAGATGGCTCTGATAATGCAGTGGGGTTTTTTTTGTGCATTTTTTAAATCTGTGTTTTGTGATTATTCACTTTCAAAGATGGTGCTTTTCATTTCGTTATTTTCCCCATTCTATCAGTGGCAGAAATGAGGGGAGTCTGTGAAGATATGTACAGACCTCTAGTTCACTCAAAGTAAAAAATGTGAATCCTAGGCATGAATTTGACCCAATGGAACAATGTGTTCCTAAGATTCAAGCCCATTTTGAAGAATGATTAAGGAAACATCTTCTCTGGAGACCCTCACAGTAGCAAACACTTGTTTTATAAATTTTTTAAGGCAGACAGAGATTGCTCTGTTTGACCTTTGAGTTTGATTGAAGGTCCAGTCCTTTAAATCTAAACAAGCCCTTCAAAATCCCAGAAGATGGACCCTCTCTGAGTCTCTAAATGTTCTCACTCGGTTTTTTCAATGACAATCTCTTAATTTCCACATAGATTTATGTTTATTTTTTGAATATAGCATGCAGAATGACACCAAGAATTATAACAGCTCAGAAAGGGCCTAAGCTCATACATATGAGCCTGAAGAAAAGTAAAAACAGAAACAAAATAGTATGTAACATTTGTAGTATTTGTCACAGTTTACAAGGCACTTCAAAACATATGATCTATAATAATCTAGTTTCTTGGTGACAAATAACAGGAGCAGCAGAAATAAATGTATTGAATAGACAATGGACAGTTCACAAAATTTACATAAACACCAAAGCATGCTGAGCAGTCAGAAACTACAGGACCTGGTTCCATGTAGCACAGCCAAAGTGATGCCACAGCCACACTTGGTCTGAAAGCTGTCCTAGGCTCTGCTACACTGGGCATCTGTCAGCACTACCACTGCTTTTCGAAGTTCACCTCTAATAGTCCTTGAGTCCTTGAGTCCTTCCTTCCAGATTCAATGTTCCAGGAGTGCACATCTGATTGGGGACATCTATGTCCTAGCTGTTGGTGGACGGGGGTTGGGGCAAGAAGAAACAATTTTCACTTCCCCCACCCCTTACCTCTTGGTGTTCAGTACTGAGTAAATATATTAATTTCTACTGATGCATAATAAATTACCACAGACTTAGCAGTTTAAATGACACTAGTTTGTTATCTCAGTTTCTGTGAACCAGAATTCTGGCATAGCCTCAGCTGGGCTTTCTGCTGAGGGTCTCACAAGGCTGAGGTCAAGGTGGCAACTGAGCTGCCATCTCATTTGGAGACCCAGCTGGGGAAGAATCTGTTTCCAAGCTCCCTCAGATGGTGTCAGACTTCATTCAATCATCTACAGCTGTATGTCTGTGGTCTCTGCTTTATTGTTAGCTCTTAGGTGAGGACCATTGATAGCTACTAGAAGCCACACTCAAGTCCTTGCCATATTCAGGGGCCCCTCTTTTCGTTGGATGTTCACAACAAGGCTTCTTCAGAGCCAGCAGAAGTCTCTCTCCAGTTTCATATCTTCATTCAGGAAGGATTCAGTTCCTCTTTCACAGGTTCGCTTGATTAAGGCAGGCCCATACACAATAATTTCCCTTTTGATTAACTTATAGTCAACTGATTACTAACTAGATTATAGACATGAAATCTTGTCATATTCATAGGCCTCACCCACACTCGAGAGGATGAGATTACACAGGGTGGGTACTGCAGGGGGTGGGAATTCAGCTCATCACCCTCACCAGAGAATGACAAGCACCTCCCACATTACCTCATTGGAGTGGCAGGCTACGTATAAAATTTACAACTATATAGAGGAAAAATACAAGTCTTTCTGAGAATTTAGGTGATTTGATTATAGCCACAGGGTTGAGAAGAGGCTGAGCTGAAACTTGAAATTAGAACTTTTGACAGTGCTCTTTCCAAGGGCAAATGGAAATAAACAGTAGTAAATATAAACGTAAACGTTCATGAAAATGAATAATTTGACAACTGGTGCTACAGGATTTGATGAAAATGGGAAAGGAAAAGGGAAGGTTGGAAATGATGACTAGTGAGCCCGTGGCCTGCTACCTGAAGACAGTCGTAAGCCACAGTGCCAACAAAGACAGGAGAGGTCTGTTTGATGTCAGGGAGAATGGCACACCCCTGCGACATGACTGCTGTTCTTAAAAGAAGCAACACAGAGCAAGTTTCAAGGGTGAAGATGCAAAGTGATAAAGGTCTCCAGAAAAGACCAAGCAGAAGCTCGAGAGTCACCACCAGGGCCCTGCCGTTTTCTCTAGCTCTACCCTTTGGTATGTGTTTAAGCGTCCTGTTCCCCCTTCACGGTTCAGAGACCACACTGCCTCGAGAGGAATCTTTCCTTCAGCAGGATTACCAAACAGAACATGAGTTTATTATTTTCTTCATCATCATCCTGAAATGTTCCCAAAGAAGCCTTTGAAAGGCAGACTATAGAAAAATAAAAGGGGCAAGGTTCTCAATGATATAGTTTGATATTCTACAAATAACAACATTTTGTTGTCTGAGAATATATAAGTAAATGCTTAATAGGTCTTTGAATCTATTTCTGAATATGAAATATACTTAAGTGTGTAGTAGAACAGAGTTTTTAAAAAGATATTCAAATGTGTCTGAACACATAAAAATGTATTTGCTCTCTTCTATTCATATATATGCCACGTGGAACAAGTAACAATGAAGTCACTGGAAAATCTTTGTGCCAACCTTGGCCTTGCCACCATCCAACTGTGTGACCTTAGAGATATAATTTAGTCTAACTAAGCCTCAATTTCTGTCCTGTAAAATAAAACATTAGGAAATTGGATCTCTACATGTCCTTTCAACTTTAAAATTAAGTAATTCTTCAATAGGCTAGTGTGCAGAAGTCAATATTAAGGCAAAACCGTCCTCTTCTCTCATCTTTATAGGAGGATGTGAGTTCCCATTAACCACAGGCAACTGTAAACTTGATCTCACTTTGGATTACATTAAACTAAGAACATTATCCAACCCCTTTGGTTATTTTGGGATATTTGTCTACTGTAGAACTACTTCCTACAGCTATGTAGCAAGCTGTCTAGAATTAGACACACACACGTACACACACACCAGAAACACAGACAGTACAGGTAGTAGCCAGGCTAATGGAGGAAGAGGGAAGCAGCCTGTGCGAGGACAGAAGAATAGGAGAAACAGTAGACTTGCACAGCTCTCACAAGTTGACGTCATCCATATGCATCTCCATTAATTACAACAATCACCTTCTACAGTGAGCAGACTGCTGGACCCTACACCTATGTTTAATTTAATTTTTAGTATATATTTTCCCCATGCTTTTAATAAACTGCAGTGAAAGATAAGAGGGGTCTCCACTACTTGGTCTTTTTGGCATGTCCCTGCTCCCAACTATCTTAAAATGTTCCCAACACTTTTAAAAACAACAGTACATTTTATCATGGCCAACAAGATAACCAGCTTTCTTCTCTTCTCTTCACTCCTTGCTTTCAATTTGTATTGCAGAAAAGCAAGGCATAGGAATCCTAGAATAGAGTCCAGAGCTTATCTGAAACATAAGTGGAATATCTGGGACACAAGCCCATTTTATTTTTTCAATATGTAAGAGGAATGCATATTCTTGCTATGACCTTAAAAGTCAACTATATTCTCTTCCAGAGAGGTATAAAATCGCAATTTTTTTTGAAAAAAAAAAAGACTGTCACTTCATTACCTTTTCTTCTTCACATATTCCTTTATCATTGACATAGCTTCCTCACTTTACATAGAGTATCTCAACTTGTCATCCACAATTCAAACTTCAGTGACTCCCTACTTGTCCACTACCTTCAACTATCTTCCTTACACTCAGAAGTTGCCTACAAATTGCCTTACTCAGTGGGCATGTTGACTTTATTACTCAACCTGCTCAGGCAGGTTATTCAGCACTCTCTCCTTTGTGAAGCCCTCTCCTCCGGCTTCTGTGCCTCCTCTCCTTGTCTCCATCCTACCACTCTAGTCACCCCTCTCCTGTCTTCTTTGGAGACTTCCTCCTCTACCTGCCCCTAAAATGTACATGTTCTTCGTAGTCTCATCCCACAGCCTTTCATTCCTCTCACTCTTTATACTTTTCAGAATGATAGCCTAGTCCTAAATTTTCTTAAAGGTCTCCCCCTTCTGGAATTCAGATTTATGTATTAGAATACCTGCTAGAAACACCATTAAGATATTCCCAAGATGCTTCAGACTCAACTGGGCTGTCTTAGTCTGGTCTGGCTGCCATAGCAAAATATTACAGAATGAATGGCTAATAAAACAGAAATTTGGGTGCAGAGCACACAATAGAGTACACAGGTATCAAATTATAATCTTATACATCTGAAAATTATATAATGTGTGAAGTATAAGAGGGGTGTGGAAAGTTGGAAAGTCCAAGGATATTATTTAAGGTAAGATCTAAAGGATATTTGTGTTAAAAAGAAGACATTCAAGAAAAAAATTTAATAAGCAATATTACTGATAAAACTTACTCTGTGTTCTGCATTTTATTAGCATTTTACATATATCGGCTCATTTAGTCTCATTCTCTATAAAGTAGATACTACTTGTATTCTTATTCACAGATGAGAAAACAGATGCAGAGACCTTAGAAGGTGGCCTCCCAGGTACCAGTTAGGCATAGACTATTGGAATTGCCTCCTAACTAGTTTTTCTGCATTCTCTCAGCTATCTGTCTCATCCTTTCCACACATACCTAGGTGAGTAATATATTCTAGCTGTAATAATCACATTTATCTGGTCAAATATTTTCAGTGGCTCCTTATGGTTTTAGACAATGTTCACATTCCTTAGTATTGCCTAAAATGCCCTTCATGGTACAGCCCCTGACTAACTCTCCAGCCCCTGCTGGGAGAGGCAGTTCTCTGTGGGCATTAAGTGTCTCTGCACTTTACTTACTGAGCCTATCTGGCTGCAAGACTCATTCATCTCTTAACATGGAGCAGTTCCTTTAGTTAGTCACATAGGTTCCTAAGTAGATCTAGGTGACTACAGCACAACTACTGTGCAACTACTTGGTCCATTGGAGAGGCAGTCTGGATAGCAGGCTGCTTGTAAAAAAAGCATTGTGCTGTTGGCTCTGGGTTCCTCAGCTGCAATGCACATCCACTGAATGTACAGCATCCAAGTGGGTCCATTACATCACTCATGTGGGACTTGGGGAAGAAGTGAACCAGTGAAAATATGCTGATGCTCACGCTGCTTGCTATACCATCAACAATGAAGTCCTTCATCTCTGACCTAGGAGTCTCATGTTATCTGCCAGCATCCATTAAACTGTGCCACACTAACTTAGCTTGAAAACAAGGGGAAATTCCATACTCTTCACAGTTTTTGATAGTGCCATCTCCACTTATCTTTTGTTCTATCTCTCATCCTATGCTCTAGTTATACTGCACTTTTTCCTCATCTTTCTCCTCAAAATCTTATTTTGTTTGTTTTTGGCTAAAAGTACTATCTCTTTCAGGAAGCCTTCCAGACTGTTAGAGTGATTTTGAAGCCCTCCGCTTCTTTTCCTATAGCACCCTGTGCACATCTCTATAGAGCTCTTGACAGTGTGGCTTATTCCACTCCTGCAGCTTCTCCACTGCACAGAAAGCTTCTTGAGAGTAAGGGTCATGTTTTATGTTTCTTTGTGTGCATGGAAATGTTCCATAAATGTTGTATTATTGAATGAATGACTAGACCCTAATAGGTTTGATTCCTTTTGAAGGATGAAGTTAGAAATAATTTATTCCATCCACTTCTTTGCCCTCCACATTTTTCTCTTTTTACCTTCCTATTTCTCTCTTTTCTCCTGTTCTAAGCTATACCCTATTCTGTGTGCTTAGCTAGATGCAAGTAGTCTTAAGTAATGCAGAAGTATGACTGCAAAGCACTGAGATGGATTCCAGGCACCACTTGGGAAAATTAATCTCACCATACATAATCAGTGCCTAAAGAGAGAGACTAAATTTCCTTCCTCCTCAAAAACTTTCTGAGAAATTGCAAAAATGGATTAAGTAGCAAGGATGACGTAGTGTTGATATTCTTTTAATATTTTAAAATTTATACACACACCCCCGCATTCACACCCAGAGGCCCCCTGCTGATAAAGAATGGAGTATGGTAAAGAAAATTGCCTAAGACCCTGGCTGACTTCAGAAAGCTTTGCTACTGCCAGAGTGGAAAGTTCAGCTTTAATGAGCCCTCTTTTCCATCTACAGAATCCCCAGGCAGCAAACACCATAAACCTGGAAGGCATATCCTGACATGTGTTAAATAAATGTGTGTGCTAATAAATAACATTCATAGTATGAAGGAGTAACCCCACAGAGGTTATATTAAAAAGAAACATTTTCATAGGGAAACTAATAATTTCTTTCCTAGGGAGAGAATATGTCCTCTCCTACTTCCATAATTACTATCCTGATTCTGACCACAACGATAAAGTGGCTAAGACTTCACACTATTGCACTGTTTTAGAGATTAAACTATTCTCACTCAGCTGCAATCTCATCCTTCCATTTTCAGTGTTGTAATTCCGGCACTGACTCTGCAAACTCCGTTTCTGCTTTGCCAGTTCTTTCCATGTTTGCTTCCTCCCCACAGAGGTGATAGAGGAAGAAGGGACTTGCTCCTTCTTGTCCGTTTACATTGTTGTCAGTGCCACCCAGCCTCACTTCATCATTTTAAAGAACCTCGCTCTTTTCCCATAAATGGCAAAGAGCCTATCCCCTGGGGCAGCACATTCAGAGTGTGTTTCTGCTCTCTTTCCCTCTCACTTCTGCTGGCTAACAGCATGCGTGGCAGACTCTCTGCTTTCCTTCTAGTCATGTCATCATGCCTGCTTGTCCCTTTACCCTCCCTCTTCCACAGCACCCTGTGAGATCAGTGCACTGTCCATTTATAGGACAATCGCTAAAATAGCAACTTAGATGAGACCACAAACTAGCAGCCAAGACATAAATATTTGTGCTTATGGGCTTAAAAATAACCACTCTGGAATGACATAATAGGAAAAGTCCAGATAGAACAACATTTGCCCTGGTATGAAGTCACAAATGGCTTTGCTGCTGGATGCACTTTTTCTCTTTTGTACCGCAAATGTTTAAAAGCAAAAATAATCTCCTGGATTTATTAATCTTTTTTCCTTCCAAAACATAATAAGGAGTTAGTTTTTTTCATTTAGTGTCTAGTACTACTTTTTCCTTTTTAAAGAGGAATAAATTGAGGTGCCAGCAGTTTTAGTAAGATCTCATGAGTTTTAGCTCAACCAAAAACTTAAAGTTTCATTAATTTCTTGAAGTGATTATGCAGCTTTTTTGGGAGGAGGAGGGGAGTATAAAAAAAAGAGAAAGTATTGGGTTGGCCAAAAAGTTTGTTTGGTTTTTCCATAAATGGTTCTAATAGCACTTAGTTGTCTTTATCTTCATTTGAAACAGTTTTGTTAGATTGTGTTGTGACAGCTGTCATATCAGCATGCATTTGAAAAAACATCAAAATTGGTGAATTTTGTGTAGCCATTATTAATATTGAAGATGGAAGAAAAGCAACAGTTTTGGCATATTATGTTTACTATTTCAAGAAAGGTAAAAACACAATTGAAACGCAAAAAAAAAGATTTGTGCAGTGTATGGAGAAGGTGCTGTGACTGATCAAATGCGTCAAAAATGGTTCGCGAAGTTTCATGCTGGAAATTTCTCGCTGGATGATGCTCCACAGTCAGGTAGACCAGTTGAAGTTGATAGCGATCAATCAAGACAATATCAAGGGAGTTCCGGCCAAGATGGAGGCATAGGTAGACACACTGCGCCTCCTCGCACAACCAGAAGGACAACAATTTAAAAACAAAAAACAACCAGAACTAACAGAAAATTGAACCGCACAGAAGTCCAACGACCAAGGAGATAAAGAAGAAACATTCATCCAGACCAGTAGGAGGTGCAGAGATGGGCAGCTGGGGCGGACAGGAGTCACAGCAACACAGCCGGACCTGGAGATGTGGCGGATTGTGGGACAAATGGGGCAGGCAGTGCAACCACTAGCAGACCCCACAACTCCACATTCGCCCATAGATAAACTGTGAAGAACAGCAGGGTAGTGAAACGGACCTTGCAATCCAGGGTTCCAGCGCAGGGAAATAAAGCCTCAAACCTCTGATTGAAAACACCTGTGGGGGTCGAGGCGGCAGCAGGAGAAACTCCCAGCCTCACAGGAGAGTTCATTGGAGAGACCCACAGGGGCCTAGAGCATGCACAAGCCTACCCACCCAGGAATCAGCACCAGAGGTGCCCAGTTTGATTGTAGGTAGAGGAGGGAGTGATTGAAATCCAGCAGAGAGTGGAGCAGGCACCATTGCTCCCTCTCAGCCCCTCCCCCACATACAGTATCACAGTCCAGCGACCAGTTTTACCCTGCCCTGGGTGAACACCTAAGGCTCCGCCCCTTTACATAACAAGCACACCAAGACAAAAAAAAAAAAGGCCCAAATGACAGAACAGATCAAAGCTCCAGAAATAATACGGCTAAGCAGTGAACAGATAGCCAACCTATCAGATGCACAGTTCAAAACACTGGTTATCAAGATGCTCACAGAATTGGATGAATCTGGTCGCAAATTAGATGAAAAAATGAAGGCTATGCTAAGAGAAACAAAAGAAAATGTACAGGGAACCAATAGTGATGGGAAGGAAACTGGGACTCAAATCAATGGTGTGGACCAGAAGGAAGAAAGAAACATCCAACCCAAAAAGAATGAAGCAACAAGAATTCAGAAAAACGAGGAGAGGCTTAGGAACCTCCAGGACATCTTGAAACGTTTCAACATCCGAATTATAGGGGTCCCAGAAGGAGAAGAGGAAGAACAAAAAATTTAAAACTTATTTGAACAAATAATGAAGGAGAACTTCCCTAATCTGGCAAAGGAAATAGATTTCCAGGAAGTCCAGGAAGCTCAAAGTCCCAAAGAAGCTGGACCCAAGGAGGAACACACCAAGGCACATCATAATTACATTACCCAAGCTTAAATGGAGAGAATCTTAGAAGCAGCAAGAGATAAGGACACAGTTACCTACAAAGGAGTCCCCATAAGACTGTCAGCTGACTTCTCAAAAGAGACCTTATAGGCAAGAAGGGGCTGGCAAGAAGTATTCAAAGGCAAGGTCATGAAAGGCAAGGACCTCCATCCAAGACTACTGTATCCAGCAAAGCTATCATTTAGAATGGAAGGACAGATAAAGTGCTTCTCAGATAAAGTCAAGTTAAAGGAGTTCATCATCACCAAACCCTTATTATATGAAATGTTAAAGGGATTTATCTAAGAAAAATAAGATAAAAATATGAACAGTAGAATTGACAGCAAACTCACAGTTATTAACAACCACACCTAAAACAAAAACAAAAGCAAATTAAGCAAACAACTAGAGCAGGAACAGAACCACAGAAATGGAGATCACATGAAGCGTTATCAATAGGGGATTGGGAGGGAGAGAGAGGGGGGAAAGGTACAGGGAATAAGGAGCATAAATGGTAGGTAGAAAATAGACAGGGGGAGGGTAAGAAGAGTATAGGAAATGTAGAAGCCAAAGAACTTATAAATATGACCCATGGACATGAACTATAGAGGGGAATATGGGAGGGAGGGGGTGTGCAGAGTGGAGTGGAGTGAAGGAGGGGAAATAGGACAACTGTAATAGCATAATCAATAAATATATTTAAAAAAGACAATATCAAGAACAATCAATGTTATACCATGTGGGATTTACCCAACATACTCAAAATATCCAAATCAATAAAGTTATTGGTGAAAATGAAAAATGTATTTTTTTATTTTAAGGAAAAAACTAAATGGAATTTTGGCCAACCCAGTAAAAGCAGCAGCAGTGACTGCCACCGCTGCCACCGCTGCCACCCCCACCTCCACTGCTGGAGTCACTTATCACGCAGATCCTCACCTTGCTCTGTGCTCAGTCCCCCTTACCACCCTTCTGTGTTCTAGGAGTGGAGAGGAAACTGGATGAAAACCTCAAGAATGCTGCTCAGAAGCCTGCTTGTTGCTCCCAGAGTTGTCTGCAAAATCTATCTCAGGGCTCTTATCGATGTTTTGAGGGTAAATGATTTGAATAAGGATGTCACTAATGTCCTAAACAAACTGAAACGGCATGTTGGTAGAAATGCTAGCTAAACTTTCCATGCATAAATCAAAGTCCAAACAGATCTCAACAAGCAGACCAATGAGGTTAATTAGTACATTTAGGTCTAAACTAACGTATAAGATAAAGGAAATTTGCACAGGTGATAGAGGTGAGGCAGTTTTACTGATTGAGGATTCAGTATCAATCACTCATGTGACATAGTTATTTATATGATAGCACAGTGCCCTTTGCTGAATCCTGTTACAGTGCTCATCACACAGTATCTTCCCTAATACATTTTAAGCTCTCTGAGGGCAGAGACTCTGTCTTTTTCTTTTCTTCCTTCCCCTCCCACTTCCCCTTCTCTCTTTCTTAGTATATAACCCATTGTGAGAGCTTAATGTCAACTGTCAAAATGAAGTGGACTGTAGATTTTAAATATAAACCTCAATACCATTTACACTATACCAAAATGACATTATTTGACAAGTACGATACTATTTGTATTCTATTAAGATAAAGTTATATGAGTCCTGGCTGGTGTGGCTCAGTGGATTGAGAGCTGGCCTACAAACCAAAGGGTCGTCGGTTAAATTCCCAGTCAAGGTACATGCCTGGGTTGCAGGCCAGGTTCCCAGTAGGGGGTGTGCAAGAGGCAACCACACATTGATGTTTCTCTCCCTCCCTTTTCCCCTCCCTTTCTCTCTCTCTAAAAATAAATAAATAAAATCTTAAAAACATGTTAAAGAAAAAGTTAAAGTTATGCAAGATAGTACAATAATTAAGGATGAGTGCTCTGGAATTAGACTGCCTTTGTTCTGGTCCTGATTCTGTCTCTTAGTGGGTGAACAATCTTGATACAATTTTGATCAATTTCCTTAGGCCTTTCTATACCTTAGTTTCTGTGTCCATAATAAGCGACTACTTCATAGGCCTATTGTGAGAATAAATGAGGACTACACATAAGGTACTTAAGTAGGTCTGGCACAAGAATAAGCACTCAATATAATTTAATCATATTAGTAGCAGTAGTAATATGAAAATGATGATAATTAATAGTGGTATTAAAATGACCACTTTATAATTGAAGTTATAAGACAGTGACAGACTAGAAGACAATATTTGCAACAATATAAAATAAACAAATAATTAACATATAAAATTTGTGAAGAACTTCAAAATTCAATTTCTGAAAATAACATTACAATGAGGAAAGGAAATAAAATGCAGCTCAGTGGATGAGTAGATAAAGAAATACTATGCAACCATAAAAAGAAGGAAATCTTACCTTTCACAATAGTATGAATGGACTTGGAGATTATTATGCTAAGCAGAATAAGCCAGTCAGTGAAAGACAAATACCACATGATCTAATTTATATGTGTAATCTAATAAACAAAGTAAGTTGATGGACCAAATAGAAACAGCAGCATGAACACATGGGACAGACTGACAGCTGTAGAGAAGAAGGGGGGACTGGATGAAAGAAGGTAAAGGGATTAGCCAAAGAAATATAGGCATAAGCCATAGACACTGACAATAGTGTGGCGATGACCAGAGGGAAGGGGAGGTGGGGCCTGGGTAGAGGTGGGCAAAGAATGGGAAAATGGGACATCTATAATAGTGTCAACTATAAAAATAAAAAGATGCAATTCATTGCAGTGGAAACTCAGCTGACAAACACAAAGCTCAAAGTCATTAATAATTTGGAAAATGCAAAGTAAAATCCATGAAATAACATTTCTTCCCTACCAAGTTGGCAGAAATTCCAGTGTGATGATATCAAATGTTGTCAGGTATCTAGAGTGATGGGAGCTCTCCTATACAGGTAGTGAAGGTATAAATTGGCACAAACTCCTTAGGCATAATTTGGCAATATTTATTAAAATTAGACACATGCCTACCTAAGAACCTGGTGGTTTTCATACCAGGACTACTTAACAGATTCATAAACAAAGAGAGTCTTACTGGATTGACCCAAGAGCCTGCCTATGTTCCCAAAGCCCTTTCAATCCAAAGCCACCCATATTCTTACTGCACTGCATTGCTCCTGATTCAAAACCTTTGGTAACCACAATTAAAATAGAAACCTCCTTTCATGATTACTTAGGGCACCATAAAGCCTTTGGTCTTCTGGTCTTTCCTATATTACACACATTTCTGTTAAGAGTGAAACATTGTGTTAAAATGGAACATTTGGTTACATGAAGAGGGTAGTGAAAGTGATAACAATGTTCATTTAACCATTTTGGCTCTGTTGTTTGCAGACTAATGTTAAAAATTAAAACTCTATTGGAGGGAGGGGATGGAAGAGTTCATGGGAATAAAGAGTAGGTAAAATAGTTTTAATACACTATGACTTTTTTCATGTATGTATGCATAGGCAAATCTGTTAGGATATCCTCAATATTTATGCCTAAAATATATCATTACCTGGGGAAAAAAAAAACAGCATTGAATAATCAGAAGAGTATACATTGGTGACTCTGAGTTTTTTAATGCATCTGAAATGTTTTTCTGGGACTACTAACCTGCCCAAAATAAGCTGAATAAAAATCCACAAATAAAGCATGTTCATAATTTCTTTCTGATTTGGGGCATGCTATTCAGTAAAGCAGTTAAAAAGCACATTATAAAACAATATTATTGCCCTGATCAGGTGGCTCAGTTGGTTGGAGCATAATCCTGTATACCAAATGGTTTGATCCCCATTTAGGGCACATACCTGGGTTACAGGTTTGATCTTTGGTTGGGGTGTGTACTGGAGGCAACTGATTGATATTTCTTTCCCACATCAATGTTTTACTCTCTTTCCTTCTTCTCTGTCTAAAATCAATAAATATATCCTTGGGTAAGGATTTTAAAAAAACATACTATGAAACATCTATTCTAGTTAAAGTTAATTCCAATCTAATTATATTTATGAAACACTTAATGCTTTACATTGCTGTTAAAATGAATAAAATATAATTACATGCTTGTTCTAGACCAGTGAGTTTTAGCACTAGGCAACCTTCTCTTTCTTTAAATACCAGGACAATTGTATTCTCAGGTCTAGAAAATAATGGCAGCTTTTATGGTATTTATATTTGGCTCTTATTTAATTATTCCCCATAGCAGAAAACCAACAGTCAGTATATGCACACCAACGCATGTGCCAAGCAATGCCATGCTTTTTAAGTCACATATCTCACTTCAAAAATAATTCACAATTTTAGCTAAATACTATACTACATTATTATACATTAATGAGAAACAGCATCTCAATTCATTTTCTTGTTTGCATAATGTATCATAAAGTGAATAACTACATCTACATCATTTAAATCTCTACAATATGCATTCTGAAATTTACTTCTCAGTAGTTTCAGAAGTATTTAATATTTACTTAATATTAAATTCAAATTAAATTCAAGAAATACAATGAGATTTTTAACTCCTATATTACCATTTATTTGAATTAAAATTAAAGTGAATTATTTGTGTCAGAAAATAAGCCTTATTTTGATGATAGACTTAACAAAGGGCATTGGTTTTGTCAATATAGGGAGGATCTTTTTAAAAATTAAGTGAGGTAAATCTACAGTTTCAATGTTTTGTTAAAACTATATTTTAAAATATAGTAAGATAGCCCTGGCCAGGTGACTCAGTTGGTCGGAGCATCCTCCCACACCAGAAGGCTGCCACCTCAATTCCAGTCCAGACACATTCCTAGGATGCAGGTCTGATTGCCGGTTGGGATGCATGTGGGAGGCCACCCAATCCATGTTTCTCTCACATTGTTGTTTCTCTCTCTCTCCCTCTCTCTCTACCCTGCCTCTAGTCAATCAGTGAACATATCCTCACATGAGGATTTAATTTTTTTTTTAATTTATTGTTCAGTTACAGTTTTCCCACCTTTTCCCCCCTTGCTAACCCAAGGATTTTAAAAAAAAATTTTTTAAACATAGTAAGATAAATATTTTATCAGTAATAAAATTAATAGTGTTTCTATTTTTCAGCAATCACAGACACTGCTGATGTCCCACTGGTATCCTAAATGACCCACCTCTGACATCACAGAACCTACTAGTCTTAAGGGCCCAAGTCTTTCTGCTTCTCTGCCTAAGAAGGGCTCTCTCTGGTACCTGGCCATAGGTAGGAGAAAGCAATGAAAGTACATGAATTCTCAACTTCCCTGTCCTTTGCTGGGACAGTTCTGAGGTGCATTTTGCCTGATACTCAGGAAATCCCCATTGAGACAAAGTCTGTGGGTCCAACTCTCAAACGTCTCAAACATAAGACCTACATTATCTTAGAGTTTACTTTTGGGAAAACTCAAACTAAGATACCGATCTGATCTACACAAGGAGCTTAAGTGAAAGAGCAAGAGGTATAACTAAGAGTATACGGTAAGTCTAGATATATCTTCCATAACCTGAGACTTAATAGCTCTAAAAGTTGGGAAACAGATGTCTTGCATGTCATGTGGTTTTCAACTTTTACCAGTTTGAAGAACTTAATAGAATTTTTAGCAGAGAGAGCACTAAAAATAATTTTTGATGATATGTTGCTAGGTGGTATTTGTCATAAAATTTGGATGGAATTGAAAGAATTGGATAAAATCGTTACAATAAATACCTGTTGTTCCCATTTATTTATTACCATAAATAAATCTTCAGCAGTTACCACTATTAAAAAGGTGAGGGGCAAGAATAAAATCAGTGCAGAAATCTGTGCTGTTTTAGCAGTAAGCCATTCGTCGATGGACATGTTAAGAGAAAAGTGCCATTCATATCATTTCAAGAGAAGCATTTTCAATGAAATTTTATTTTTCCATTTAATAAATTACAAAATAATAATTATTTCATAATAGTTTTTTTGTCTTGATTCATCATGTAACAATAACAATTGCAACAACTCCATCTAAGAGAAGGTTTAAACATATTCTTATGATCTCAGGAAAAAAAAACATTTAAAAATTTTGATTTTCATCCACACTTTTTCAAAGAAAGGTATAACAGGGTGGTCAAAAGAGGGACTTTCTGGCATAAAAATATATTATATGAAGATAAAATTCTGTGGGAGAATTGGAACAGAAAGGAGAAAAAGAAAAGATTTAAATTTTTCATAGGAAATTATGTATGCAATTTCTGATGACTTCTGATTATTGAATCAATTATGGTATTTAGATTCCTTTGAATACACTTAAAAGAGTAAACATTTTATTTTAAAGTGTCAATATTTGCAAAAGACCAGTTTATCTTTTAGAACTGATTTAACCCATGTTTTAAATTGTTAAATGTCTGTGTTAAACTGTGTGAGAAGGACATAGCTTTTCCAGATTCTTTTAAGGGTTATACAAGAAAAAATAAATTTGTTGACTTATAGGTTGAACTCTGTCCGCCCAAAAATGTATGTGTCTGAAGTCCTAACCCCAGTACATCAGAATGTGACCTTATTTGGTGATAAAGCTGTCATAGAGCTAATCAAGTTAAAGTGAGGTCATCAGGTTGGGCCCTAGAAGTGTCCTTAAGAAAAGAGAAACTTGGAAACAGAGACAAGACAGAGGAAAGACAATATGAAGAGATACAGGCGAAACAGGAAAAGTCAATGTCCATGCTGCCTGTTACTGCCAGAATGAGTAAGCAGAGACAAGGATTGAATCTTTACGGGTGCTTTATTCAGACAGCCAGTGATCTCAGGCGACTGCAGATTATGTACCCTAAAGACCATTTCATATCTCCTCTCAAGCCGACATTTTTTATAAGGAGGAGAAAAGGGTAGGTAAGAGATTTGGAAATCAGGGAAAAGGTTAATCAGATAAAAGCTGCAGTCCAGAGATTTTCCTAGCATCCTTTCATCCGCTGACCTGAGATTCTTTATCTGCTGAGCCTCAGCAGTCTCTCCCTGGAGCGCAATCGCTCAGATACCACTTTGATGGCTTGCAGTCCTCCTGAGCACAAAGGTCAAATTGCTCGTGGGTATCCAGGAGTCAGGGTGGGTCCAGTCATACATTCCAGGCCCTGGAACAAGACCTTTCTACATGCATTAATTACTAAGCCCATTAACTATAACTTAAAGCTAAAAAAATTTAGCTTCTTGAGTTTCCTCATCATAGGAAGAAGATGGGCATCTACAAGCCAAGGAAAGGGACCTGGAACAGATCCTCCCTCACAGTACTCAAAGGGAACCATCCTTATAAACACCTTGATCTCAGACTTCTAGCCTACAGAACTATGAGAAATAAATTACTGTTCTTTAAGCCATCCAGCCTGTGGTACTTTCTCACAGCAGTCCTAGCAACTAACACAAAGGCCGTTCTCCTGGAAAATCTCTCACACTATAGACAAGGAGGCAGAGGGACATTCATTGCCTCATTCTTTGCATTAGGGGCAATTAATCAAAATGTAGTATTCCAGGCATTCCCTGTTGAGTGCTGGGGATGGGTTCCTGGATATGGGAACACAGTTCTAGGTCCTTCTAGCATAATTCCTTTGGAGACATGCTCCTGGCATCCAAAATTAGAAAATGGTCTTCCTTTCTCTTCAAATGCCATGAGGTCACCTATCACTTCGACCAGAGTTGTCTTTAGTTCTTTTCCATGCAATCAATCGTTTGTCAATCTTTGAGGTTACAGTGATACTTTAGACACACTTCATAATGTTTAAGACTTCTACCAGTTACTGAATTCCTGGCTAGTTTTTGCCCTCCGCTATTTTCTTAAATGTGCCCCATTTCCCACTTCTGTAAAACTTGGCTTTTAAAATCCAACATGATTCTCTGTCTTTGTTTCATTGCAGCATGTCCAGTTCTATTTCCTCATATATTGGGGGGCAGAATTGGCAGAATCTAAAATAAATGACAGAATCCAAAAAAGAGAATCCATGGATTGATGTGATGAATGCCAGAATGGATAGACAGAGAGGTAAGTGATACAGTGAGAGTAGTAAAATGCCATTGGAGAGTCTCTGTTGGGGGGTGGTATATGTGGTCTGTCCGGAAAGTATCCAGCCGCGAAAAATGGAGACCTTTATTGAAGAAAATACAAGATACAAAAAACATTTTACATAAGACAATGATGCCTCAGTCCCCTTCAAATCAGGCACCTTGAGACATCACACAGTTCTCCCAATCACCTTCAGCTGCCCCATCGTATTTTCCTGAATCTTACTGACATTGTGAAATATCTTCCCTTTCAAAGGTGATTTTAGTTTTGGGAAAAGCCAGAAGTCACAGCGTGCCAATTCTGGGCTGTAGGGGGCTGAGACACCCGAGTGATTTAATGTTTCACCAGAAACTCTGCACGAGATGTGATGTATGAGCGGGTACATTGTCATTGCCCATAGCTGTGGCCTTCTCAATCATCCAAATCATTTCCACAGAGGAATGTTCAAGCTTAAAGCAAAATTTAATGCAGATTGGTTGCTGTACTTGATCAGTCATTTTGAATGCGACAGCCACACAGTACACATGCTCACTGAATGGCATTTACCATCCCCACTGACGAGTACAGTGAAGTCATCATTGTTCACACATGCGCACTCCAGTCCACTCTCCCTGCCAGGTTACATTGATGTTGTGCAAACCGTTCTTGTTATATTAACAATGGTTGGACTTTTCCTGGATAGACCCACAAGGTATTATTATAAAAATTTAAACTTAAAATTTGCTTAAATATTTTTAAATTCTCATAATAAAATGTGGGCAAAAAATGAAAAAATAAATTGCAGAGCAGCTACAATATAAATAGCACACATCACAGAACACATTTAACTCTGATGACCAAGATCAACATCAACTATGACGTCATATTGATAACATGTGTCCTTAATATGATGTGATGAGAATGCCACCTTATCTCTGTTATTTTTCCTCCTTTAAACAGATAATCCCAGTCTAACCGTGGAAAAAAATCAGCCAAATCCCAATTAGGGGACCATCCACAAAATATCTGGCCAGCAAACCTTTCGTTTGTCAAAGCCATCAAAAACAAGAAAAGTGTGAGAAACCTTCACACTGCAAAAGTGTCTGTCAAGCAGTCCACTGCTGGGCACTAAATATTGGCTCTTGCACTACCAACGGCAGGGTATTTGTACTAGAGATGCTTCTGCTTGAAATTGCTATCACTGCTGCCTCCTGAAACTTTAGATGTAGCTGCACCTTCTCTACTCCAGAGCCCAAGGGCACATGCTGACTAAATACAATGTAGTATCCTGGACGGGATCCTGGAACAGAAAGATATTAGGTAAAAACCAAGAAACTCTGAGTGAAACCTGATCTTAGTTAATAGTAATGTATCAATACTGATTCATTAACCTTAACATACTTATACCATACTAGTAAGATGTTAACAATAGGAGAAACTGGGTATAGAATATACAAGAACTCTGTTTTATCTTCACAGTTGTGAAGATACATTTAATTATTTATTTATTCTAGTACTGTTTGTTGAAAATACATTCTTTCTTTTTTGTACCTTTATTAACAATCAAGTGTCTAAATATGTGTGAGTCCATTTCTGGACTCTATTTTGTTCCATTGGTATTTTTATCTATCTTAGTGCCAATTTTTATTACTGTAGCTTTAAAACAAGTAAAGACCTTTCATCTTTACTTACACGGGTATTCAGTACCATAAGTTTCCCTCTGAGTGCTACTTTAGTGGCATCAACAAATTTTGATAAATTGTGTTTTCATTTTCATACAGTTCAATAAAATTTCTAATTTCTTTTTTAATTTTTTAATTTGTCTCATAAGTTACTTAGAAGTATTATTTTATTTCCAAATATTTGGGTACTTTTTAGATATCTTCTTTTTTAAACAGTTTATTTTTATTGTATTTTTTCCATTACCACTTATGCCCCTTATACATTTCCCCACCCCCACCCTCGCCCTGCAATCACCACACTGTTGTCTGTGTCCATGAGTCATTTATCCTTTGGAGGGACAGATGTTTTCTTATTCATTCCTAATGTAATTCTGTTAAGGTCAAGTAACATACTTTGCATTACTTGACTCCTTTAGAATTGATTAACATTTGTTTTATACTCCAGAATATTGTCAGATATTGTCTATCTTGGTATTTATTTCACATACATTAAAAAATTGTTTATTCTACTGTTGTGTAGTGTGTTCTATTGATGTTAATTATGGGTTGACAGTAGTTTTCTGACTTTCTATACCCTTACGAATTATCTGTCTTCTTGTTTTACCAAATATTGAGAGGTAGATATTGAAATCTGCAACTAAAAATGTAGATTCATCTATTTCTCTTTGCTTATGTACTTTGAAACTTTGTTATTATACATAAAAATTTAGGATTATCATGTCTTGATAAACTGGAAGACATTTTCAGTTTATTACTCATTTTCATTATAAAAGAACTTTTTATCATTTGTAATATTCTTTACTTTGAAATCTACTTTAATATTAATATTGTCCCTCCAGCTTTCTTTTTAATTAGTGTTAGCATGGTATATCTCCTTCCATGCTTTTATTTTTAATCTATTTGTATTATTATATTTTATGTGGGTTTATTGTAGGCAGCATATAATTGGACAATTTCTCTTTTTAAATTGAAGCATTTAAGCAGTTAATGTGATAATTACATGGTTAGGTTTAAAGAAACCATCTTGCCATTTGTTTTTCTATCTGTTCTTTGTTACATAGTTCCTCTTCTTCTGTGTTCTTTTGAATTAACTGAACGTTTTTATGATTCCACTTTCTCTGCTTTGTTGACTTCCTAGCTAGATCTCTTTGTTTTGTTATTTTAGTACTGCTTTAGCATTTGCAGTTTATAGTATACATCTTTCACTTATCACAGTCTACTTCTTAGTAGTTTAGTCTAGGGCTAATTTCTTCCCTACTATTGAGGTAAGAGTCCTTCTAAGGCATCTACTCTGTGACCCAATGAGCTTTTCAGGTGCTCATTCTCTGGTCTCAGGTGGTTTCCTTATCCAGGAGTGCTGTTCAGTACTCACCTGAATACTCATGGGGGCCCTTAAGTCTATCTCCAGAATTATCCTTCTGTGTAGCTCTCTCCTCTCTGTACTGCATCCTGAAAACTCTACTTACCTTGAACTCCCTAGAGACTCTTCCTTCTCAACTCAGGGTGTCTAGTAGGCTCCTTCTGGGTTCACCATCCTGCACTGCAGCCTAGAAACTCTCTCAAGGCAGCAAGCTTGGCCATTCATAAAGCTTGTTTCATATTTTCTTTTTATCATCTCTTAGGTATACTTGTCCTTTACTGCTTAATGTCCAAAGTCTTAAAATCTATTGCATCATTATTTTGTCTAGTTGCTTAGTTGTTTCAGGTAGGACGGGAAGTCTGGTCCCTATTACTTCATTTTGGTGGAAGTAGAACTTCTGTCTGCCAATACTCTTGTTATCAATCCTTTCAACTAAACTGAGACAGAGTAAATATCAATTATTTGCAAATAGGAGTTCTAACATATACACAATTACCTTTCCCTTATCTCGTATACTCCATCTCCTAGTCCTATCAGTTTTATCACTTAAACATCTTTTTAATAATAATAGTAATGTAAGTTTATATGTGTGGTTATGTATATATGCATACACATGTGTGTAGTGTGTTTGATTATTATGTATCAGATACTTTTATAATTATTTTATCTCTATTAACTTAATTCAATCCTTCAATAACCTTATAATATAGGAACCATTACTATAATCCATTTTACAGATGAGGAAACTAAGGCAGAGAGAAGTAAAATCAGTTTTCAAGTTCATAGAGCCTAGTGATTGAAAACTAGCAATCTGAACCAGATCCGAAAGAAGCACTACTGCCGCTCCTCGCTTCCTTATGTCTCCACATTACCACCCAAGTTCAAACTATTGTCATCTCTTGTCTGAACTACCTTGTAGCTAGTATGCCTACTTCCAAACTATTGTTTTCAACATAGTTAAAGTGATCTTTCAACCCCCAAAGCTGGTTATATTATTATAGTACTAAAGACATATTAGTGGGTTTTGCCCTGCTATTAGGATGAGACAAAACTCCTTAAAATGCCTGAGTGCTTCCCAGCATCTCACCTTTTCCAACCCCTTTTCCTGACAGCAAGCTATAGTGTGAAATATTATTTAAAACTCAGAAGGTGAACCATAGTATTATATCAGTTGCATTAAGAACTAATTTTATACCTCCAGACATGGAGCCAGAAACAGATTCTTTTTCTTGTAAATGAATGTGCTCATGAATCAGTAGTATAAGAATTTCAGCTCCCAAAGTTTCAAGACTTGGTGCTTAAGAGGGAGAGGCATGCAAAACTGAATTTAACCATGAGAAACATCAGATAAACCCAAACTGAGAGACAGGTCTCGAAAATGTCAAGGTCATGAAAGACAAAGACACAGAGGACCTGTCCAAGATTGGAGACATAACCACTAAATGCAATTGTGGGATGCTGGCTTGGATCCCAGAACACAGAAAATACATTAGTGCAACAACTGGAAAAGTTCAAATACAGTCTGTCAATTAATTAAAGGTATTGTGTATACAGTTTTTACTTTCTTGGCCTTGATCATTGTTTTATGAATATATTTGTGGGAGCTAGAAGGAGTGTATTAAAACATTTGGGACTATTTTACAACTTGGTATAAGACTGAAATTATTTTATAATAAAATGTTTAAAACATCTCTAAAATAAATTAATAGACAAACACAAACAGATGAATACATAAAATGAGAGGGAGGTAACTTCTGTGCAAAGAAAGTAGTAAGGATTTAAAATTCCAAGCAAGGTTGGTTCAAAGCACAAAAATGAGATGAGTGGAAAAACAGAATTGATCCTATTGAGCCTCTGGTTCCTCAAGAGAATGCAGTTCTACTTGTTATATAACATTAATAGAAGAAGAACAGAACCCCTGCCACTGGTCTCAGCAGATACAACAGCAGTAGCACAGAACAGTCACCAGCTCCGCAGATGGTCCCCAGAAGCCTTCATTATTATGGAGCCCACTGGGCATAGGCCTAACAAAATGGGAGGTCTTCATGACTTTGATTAAATTTAGTTTTAAATCCTAGCTCTAGAAATCATATACCTCTCTATATACACCTCTCACAGACTTAGCCTTTCTTCCCCTTTCCTCCTCCTTCCCAATAATCCGCAATCCCCAAGGCAGCAGAAGACAGTAGCCTGGACCTGACTAATGGTCACAGGGTCCAGATCTCTGGAGGGCTAAAGATAACATCTTGACCTAAGTTTTGTTTCAGTTCCTGAGCCCTAAGGTGGAATGATATCCTTCCACCCACTACTACTTTCCCATGAGACCAGACAGAGGGTGTCTGGAAAAGACCTCAGAACTGTCCTCAAGACCAGAAGACATTATTCATTACCCTTACCTCACCTCCAACCAATCAGCTCTCAGCATGACCCCAAACCCCTAATCCATGGTATTCTGTGATTTGGCCTTGTACAATCTGCAACCTAAAAGCCATTAGGGAATTTTGGCTTGTAAGCATTAGCTTCCAGTTCTTCTGGGTGGCACCATTCATTTAAAAAAGTCAGTATTTCCCTGTAGCAGTTCTTGGTGTTTAATGTTTGTCTCTGCCAGCACTGGGTGGGTGGATTCTTTCTGTTCTATAACACTAAGTCCAAGCTAAAGTAGCCAGAGAGCAGGGCTACTCTGCCCAAATACAAGTAAACCAGCAATCCTTTTTAAACAGACACCTAAAAACGAGTCACATGCTTGTATTTCAAATATAGCATTGGTGCCAGCTCAAACTGCTGTGCTATGATCAAGTCGTTTGTCTGTACCTATAGCTGCAAACAGAAAAGTTGGGGACCAGAGAAGTCGTCTTTTTTCAAAGTAGTATCAACAGAAAAAGCAAATTGTCCCAAAGACACCCCTCCCTTTAAAGCAAGTCTGGTCCATGTTGAGCATGAAGAACTCTAGTCTCAAAGGATACTGACCTGCTGAAGATGAAAGGGGATGATTTAAGTGATTTAAGCCTAAATCCTACACACTATTGGGAGGAATGACTCCTCTCATCCTCCCAGGACTGTTTTCTATTTGGTGAAAGTAGATAGCTGAGCTAGGTCATTCCCAATATCTCGTTTAACTTTAGTAACCTATCATTTCATGAAAGAATATATATTCAGACAAAAGAATGCAAACTAAAATCAATTGCCACCATTACCATTACAACCAGAAGTTTGCCATTGCTGAAACTTCTCTCAATAAGAAAAATAACCTGCTGTGCCTCTTCCTGTGCGTTCTGGAAACTATGGCTCTTAACTTACCCATTTACTTGTGCGTTTTTAGTCCTCTTCCATTGGCATTTATGCATCTTTACATATCTTCTCTTCTACCTCAAAGCAAATGAAAACCTCTCTTCATAGCTCTCTCTACTCATTCACAGCCAAACTTCTAGGAAAATTGCATATACTTTGCTATATCCATTGTCTTCCTTTTCCCTGGCTCCTTAATCTACTCTGCCATGCTATGGGAGGGGGAGAGACGTTCAACGAGGCCACCAATAACCTCTAAATCATGAAACCCAAGGGTCATTTTGAGTCCTAATCTATCTAGATTTCTCAGACCATTGATTACTGTGAATCACTCTCTCCCACGCTTTCTGTTCTCAGCTTTGCTGCCACTATCATAGTTGGGTTTTTCTCTTATTTCTCTGGCAACTCTGCCTCAGTATCTTTTGCCTACTTGTCCTTGTCTGCACAGCCAATTAAATTTTGGTATGTCTGAAAACTAGATCCTAGGGTCTTCTACTTGTTATTCTTTCCCTGAGCAACCTCCTCCATCATTTAAGTATTATTTATATGTTCTGAACTTCCACATACTTAACCATCAATTCAACAACTCCACTTTGCTATCTCGAAAGCACCCCAAATTTGACATGTATAAAACTAACTCAACACCCCCAAATCCCTGCATACGTGTCCTGTTCTAACCCCACTGCAGGGGTCACCACCATCCTGGCAGTTGTGCCGTCTGGAAACTGGGAGTTTTGCTGAAAATTTTCTCTTCTTCATCCCATATCCAACACCAGGGAAATACTTCTCATTTTGCTACCTAAACATCTCTCATCTCCATCCATTTTTCTCCATTTCTACCACTACAAGCGTGGTTAGAATAAATGACTGCAATTTCATGAATGACTGCGGAAAACTTCCTAATTGGTCTCTTGTCACTTCCCCTGCACTCACCATTCTCCCATTTGTGTTCTTTGGTCTTTTCTATATTGCATCCAAAGTGCCTTACTTTTTTAACTTTTTGTTTTTGAAATAATTGTAGATTCGTATGAAGTTACAAAGATAGTACAGAGAAGACCCATGTATTCTGCACCCGGTTTCTCCAATGGTTACATTTTACATAGTTATGGTACAGTATCAAACCAGAAATTTGACATTGATACAATATGTGTATAGCTCTGAGTCATCTAATCACAGGCATAGGCTGATGTTACCATCAGTGCAACAGTCAAGATACAGAACCAGTCCATCACCACACAGGTCTCCCTACTGCTCTCCACTGCCTGCCTCCACCATCTCTGACCCCTGCAAACTCCAATCTGTTTTCCATCTCCATAACTTCATCTTCTCAAGAATACTATATACATACATACAAACCACAGAGTATGTGCCTTGTTTGAGATTGGCTCTGTCCACTCGATACAATGCTTTGAGATCCATCTAAGTTGTTGCATATGTCAACAGTTTGTTCCTTTTTATCGCTGAGTAGTATCCATGCTGTGGACGAATTAATTCATATAATTCATTTTGGTTGTTTCCAGCTTCTGGCTGTTACAAATAAGGCTGCAATGAACACTTGTATACAGGTGTTAATGTGGACATAAACTTTCATTGAAAATCTCAGGAATGGAACTATAGGTCCATATGGTACATGTATATTTGGTTTTATGAGGAACTACTAAGCCATTTTTCATAGTGGCTGTATGTAACATTTTACATTCCTACCAGCAGCATATGAGAGGTCCGCATTCCCACATACTTGCCAGCCTTTGGTACCGTCACCATTTTTCATGTTAGCTATTTTAATGGGTGTGTAGTGATATCTCCTCTTGGTCTTCATTTGCATTACCTGATGGTTAGTGGTGTTGAATATTTTTTATGTGCTTATTTGCCCTCCACATGTCTTCTTTGGTGCAATATCTCTTCATATCTTTTGCCCATTTTTAATTGCATTGTTTGTTATTGTTGTTTTGAAGTTGCACTTTGAGAATTCTTTATATATTCTAGATCTCAGTCCCTTATCAGATGTGATTTGCAAATGTTTTCTCCCAGTCTGTAGCTTGTCTTTTAATCCTTCTAACAGAGCTTTTGCAGAGCTAAAGTCCTTAATTTTGATGAAGTCAAATTCATCAATTTTTTTTCTTTTGCGTGTCATTCTTTTAGTGTCACGTTTAAGAACTCTGCACCAAGCTCTAGGTCTCAAAGATTTTCTCCTATATCATTGTCTAAAAACTTTATAGTTTTATGTCTTACCTTTAAATTTATGATGCATTTTAAGTTAATTGTTACATATTGTGTGAAGTTTAGGTCAAAGTTTATTCTTTAGCCTGTGGATATCCAACACCATCTGTTTAAAAAAACAAAAACAACACTAAAATCCCATCCTTTCTCCATTGAATTGGTTTTACATCTTTGTCAATGTCAGTTGGTGTACTTGTGTAGAGCATATTTCTGAGTCTCTAATCTATCCCACGGATCCTCCACTAATATAACTAGTCTTGATAATTGTAGCTATATAGTTAGTCTTGAAATTAGGTAAAGTGGATGCTTCTACTTTATTTCTTTTTAAAATTGCTTTGCCTATGCTAATTCTTTTGCCTTTCTATGAATATTTTAGACTAATTAACTTACTATTACTAATTAACTACTATATAACTACTTCATCTATATCATCAAAAAAATCTTGTTTGGGTTTTGATAGGAATTTTATTAAATCTTTGTATCAGTTGAAATGTTTACTATGTTGAGTCTTTCAAGTTATGAACATAGAATACCTCTCTATTTATTTAGATATTTTCTTATTTCTTTCATCACTATTTGGAAGTTTTTAAGCATATAAATCCTGTAAATATATTGTTAGATTTACACTAATGTATTTTATTCTTTAGTAATTGTAAATAGTATTTTTTTTCTAATCCTCACCCAAAGGATGTGTTAGAGAGGACAGGAGAGAGGGAGAGAAACACTGAAGTGAGAGAGGAACATTGATTGGTTGTGGTTGCCTCCCGTACATGCCCCTGACCGGGGATTGAATCCACCACCTAGATACGTGCACTGACCAGGAATCGGACCCAGATCCTGTAGGTGTACGGGATGATGCTCCAGTCGAGTTACCCAGCCAGGGTAGTATTGTATGTTAATTTGTTTCCATGTTGATTGCTAGTATACAGAAATACCATTGATTTTTGGATGTTAATCTTGTATGCATACTGAAGTCACTTAATAGCTATAGTAGTTATTTTGTTCATTCCTTGGGATTTCTGTGTGGAATATCATGTAATCTGCAACTAAGGCTGGTTTTAGATTTCCCCCTTCACAATCCTCTTATTTACTTTTCTTCCTTACTGTACTGGCTAGAACTCTCAATTTTTTGTTGAATGGCAGTTGTGAGAATGGATATCCTTACTTATTCTCAAAGCTTTCAGTCTTAATAATGATTAAGTCTGATGTTAGTTATTGGTTTTTTATGAACCATTGAGGAAGTTGCCCTCATTCCATTTTGCTGATAGTTCTTTATCATGAATGGGTGTTGAATTTTGCCAACTGCTTATCTTGCATTGATTGATGTGATCATGTGGTTCTTCTCCTTTAACCTGTTCATAAGTTGGATTACATGGACTGATTTTCAAATATTGACTCAGGTTTGAATTCTCTGAATAAACCACAGTCGGTCATATCATATAATTATATTTTATTTCATTTAGTGGTGACACTATATAACAATAATTTGTATTCATATATATTGCTTCAAGGCAATCTTTTAAAACATAAATATGACTGTCTAATTCCTAAGCTTATGTCCGTCAGTTGTTTTCAATTACCTGTTAAAAAAAAAAAAGATCAAAGCCTTTATCTGACCCAGGCGATGGCAAAATCCAGCCTACCTCCCCACCTTGTGCTAATTTCTTCCTATTTTCTGGGCCCCAGTGTCTCTTTACAGCCATCACACTGTTCTCTCTGCCTCTGACATCTATCCCACATTTTACCAAGTTAACTCTTATACACCCTTCAGTTCTGGGCTTGGGTATACTCTCAATTTGGGTCCAACCCTTTTCATTTAACCTTCATGTTTTTATATCAATTTCTTTTGCACACAACTTATAGTTACATAATTGTATGTGTTACTATTTAATATCTTCCTACACACAAGATGTCAAGTTTCACAGTGGGCAGGGACCATGGCCATTTTAGTTTTCATAGTAACCCCCTTACCTGGTGAACAGAAGGCATGTAAGTACTTGCTGAATAAATGCATCAAAAGCAGTCTCAGTGGAGGGATAGACAAAGGCACGTAGATCGGCAGAATGTAGGTAGGGGCTCGGGGTACTTGCCTGCTTCGAGAATGTACAGGGTCCTGGGAGACAAGGCTCAAAGGGCAGGGCTTTGATTTCCAGATGGGCGAAGGAGGCTCTGGCTCGTACACAAAGGGGAGCCATTGGCTTCTGGACCGAGAAAGCACCTGAACTTGATATCTATTGTTATAGATGGCAAATGTTTAACATCTTTTTACTCATGTTTACTGACGTAAATGGATCTTTAAGTAGTAAATATGTATTTCTCATTTGTTTGTATGTATATAAATTGATTTGATCTTAACGATCAGCTTCGAGGAACAGAAAAAGCTAACCAGACACCTTGGTAATCTTAGAAAGTTCAAGTCAGAAACTAAATTCCAAAATTTTGCTAATGATTTTCAAAAGTAAATCTGAGACCTTTTTAAAATCTGTTCTGCTCTTTCATTAAACTGTGTTTGATTCTGATGGAATCCCTTTTCTTCATCTTCTGAGATCAGTGCCTTCCTGAGACTGCTCTCATCTTTTGTTCCACTCCATCTTTTCTGCCTTTCCCACCTCCTGATCGCGGGCCTTCCCCAGGGTTTGGCCCTGGACTTTGCCTCTCCTCCCTTTTTTTCTCCCCTCTAGACTTCTCTTCACCCAGCATCTCTATGGGGATAATTGCCTCTCTGGATGCTCTTAATGATCATGACCTGCCGGGCCACTGGTTAGGGGTCATGTTTCTGCTTTCAGGGCCCCAGCCCTTTAATTTAGAACCCTCCCATAGTCAGCTTTCCTGCAATATAAGGTTGGATAAAGAATTCCCTATGCTTTGTAGTATGTGGATGATAAGATTTTATTGCTATTAATTCCCCATAAAATCTTTGTCTTCCAGTAGAAATGGAGATGAATCCCAAACACAGTGAATAAAATACAGCTCTACCTCTGGAAATGATCTATTTTAATCTATCTCAAGACTGAGGGTCCTAAGAAACGACCCATATTTCCCTAAGAATGTAAAACTCGGTTCAAACCCAGAAGCCTTTAAATACAAGCTTATTTTATCATAATCATTAAAAAGATATTGATTACCTATGTAATACTGACATCCATTTCTCCACAGTTACAAACCACTCCACTGATTCATGGGAATGTGTGTATCATAATAATAACCACTCTGCAACCTCAAGGTAACATTTCTCATTACCTCCTTATTCTAAGATTAGCTAAAATAACTGTGTGTATGTGTGTGCGCGTGTGTGTACAACTCAGAGTCTTTTTAAAGGTTCGTATTGCTCTTAGTTGCTCCCTTAAATCTTGCCTCTGTTTTTCTTTCTCGAAAATACAAAGGTTAAAAAAAACAAAAGAAAATGCACCAGTTCCCGGTGCACATGTTAATAACTCTGAAATTTACATTTTTATCCTTGACTTCTCTTGAAACTCTACCCCAAATTTCTGCCTGTTTGACAGACCCTGTCATTTGGAAATTAACTGTGAATTCCTTGAAAGCAGAAACAATATCAGATTTAATTTCATATCCTCCAGGCAGTGTGTACAATGTCTAATACAGGGTAGATACTCACAAACATTAAAGAAATAAATGCATGTTATATAAGATTATGAGATTATGGGATAATATCTGTGGAAAACAAAGTAACAAGAATAACAACCAATACTTGTATTACTCTTGAAGATATGTTAAGATTGAAATAATGGATTTATGCCTTCAATGTAATCTATCACCATCATAATATGGCTGCAACCTTAGCTCCTACTCCTAAAAGCTAGTAAAACTATTGTAATGACTCTCTTTGGAACACATTATCTTTATTTCTTTGCTCTGTAATCCCCTTCTTCTTGCTAACACTGAATTCCCATTTACTCTTATTTAAATTTTCTTCAAGATCCATCTAAATTCCCCCTCCTGCACAAAGTGCTCCCTTGGCCTTCAAGCCAACACTTCTCTGTTTGTCCTCCCAATTCGTGAAACTCATGCTGTGATCTCCTCATGGAAAATCAGGATGCAACTGTATGTCTAAATTCCAGCTTTATCATATTCCATATAAACTTTCTGAGCTACTTAACCTCCCTGAACCTTGTTTCATGATCTATAAAGAAGAGATACTAATATCTACTTCTTGAGATTTTTTTAAGGGCTACGTGAAATAATTATAAGGAACTTAGCTAGTATAGCTTAAGTATTCAATGAAGTGTAGCTATGGTGTTATTAGAGGGCACATACTAGTTGCCATCTTACTGTGTTGTGGGTTTTTACTGTATAAGTCATAACTCTCTAGGTGGGAGACATTTCTTAGTAATTCTTTAATTATCAAGCATTGTGCCTTACAGAAGGCCTTGCTGATTTATTTAATCATGACTGTTATTGCTGTTATCTTATTATTATAATACCTTTGGTTTATATAATGCTTTACAGTTTACAGAGCACTTTCATGTACATTATTTCACTTTATCTTCATAACCATTTAGTGAAATAGGCCAGGAAATATTGTTAGAACCTGTAATTTATTGAATAAGAAATAGACTCAGAGGACTTCCACTTCCATCCAAATTGAATTATCTAGTAATAAACTTGTTCTTCCACTGTAAACAAATATAAACCTAGACAAAATGTATGAAACAACTGTTTTCAGTTATAAGAAAATAAGCAGTGCAACACTGTAATCTTTGACAGAACAAAAGCAAGTAATGGGAGCACTACAGTGATTTCTGCTTTCAGGAAATCGTTGTAGGAAGTCCCTGGGTCTTGACACGTGACCAGGAGCCCCAACTGCACGTGGCAGTCTCATGGACCTGAGAATACAGATATTTGGTTTCAGGGAAGCTGAGTGGTCAGAGTACATGCATCAGAGTATTGGAGAAGAGGGAGCCACACAGAGAAACTCTTTCCAAAATATGAGTAGGGCTATCCTTGAATTTTTACTGAATATCAAGTCATATGTATGTAGGGTAGATTTCCACAAACCATGCATAGAGTAACTACCATATATCAGTGATTTTCAACCTTTTTCATCTCATGGCACACATGAACTAATTATTAAAATTCTGCATACTAAAAAATATATTTTTTAACACTCTGACCAAAAAAAGGTATAAATTTGATTCATTCACATTGGATAGCTATTGTTGTGTTGCTGTTGTCATTTTTTTTATTTGACAAAATAAGGGAAAAGAGGTCAGTGCCCCTGACTAAATAGTCTGGTATTGTATGTTTTAAAAACCCTTGCAGCACACTGGTTGAAAATCGCTGCCATAGATTGGGACATGAAGAGTTCCTAGAGCTCATCGTAGCCATAGCAACATTTGCATTCCAACCAGCCAGAGTGAAGAAAGCACACTGAACACTAGGGCATGAGTACTGGCCCCAGAAGAGTGATTCCTTAGAAGTAGGGCTAAACGAACCCTACACTAAAGGCAATACTTAGATTGCCTTAATAAAACTTAAAAAAAAAAAAAAAAGGCTATAAAGAACCAAGCTGATCCACAAAAAAAATACCTGCCAAAACAAAATCCAAAGTCATTAAAGGAAGAAAAAAATCCAGTCACTCAATATAATATTCACGTCCTCCATCATTCCATAAATAATTACTAGACATGCAAAAAAGCAGGAAAATATGACAAATAATCAAGGGGAAGTTAGTAAATCAAAACAGACAAAAATTACAACGATGATGAAATTATCTGACAAATGTTAACACAGCTATGATAAATATGCTCAAGAATTTAAAGAAAAACATGAGTACAGTAAGAGAAATAGAAAATATTTTAAAAGGACCAAATGGAACTTCTAGAGACTAAAACTCCAATATCTAAAAAGATGTATTTATCCTATTTATTTATATATTTATTTTTCTAGTGATAAAATGAGTTATCACTTCATGACACTTGATACATTGTTTCTTGATATATATGTGCTTTTTCACAGTGAAGGCCACCTGTGCCTGGAGTCCCTCACCCAACCCCAGCCCAGGGACAGAAGCACTAAGATCCCAGGAACCACTTCCCAAGACCACTAGGGTGGGGGGAAATGGTGAGGCACCCAGGCAAGTCTCCACCATGATGATGCTGTGGTGTCCTTCACCAGATGGTCACCAGGAATGTCTCAAAGTGCTGGCTCTCCTCCTCAGGGATGAAGGTCTCAGGCCCAGCAGCAGTTACTTGTAGACATTTGCACAGAGAGGCATCAGGTTGATGCAAAATTCTGAGACATGGCCAGATGTGGTGCTCTTGCAGCTGCGCAGCGACCTGTGGAAGCTCAGCACTGGTCCCAGCAGCATGGTGGCCTGGGTGCTCCACATGCTGCACGAGACAGGATGCCTCCAGCATGTGCAACTCAGGACGGGAGGACGTGCTGGCCTTGGTCCCTAGGGTTCCTCATGTCCACTCTTGTGGGAGTCGGTTACAATAGAGGGACCGATGGTAGGTGGCTACTGAAGCCCCATCACATAAGTATATGACTGTCTGGAAAGTCAATGGTGAACTCTATGTAAACAGTCCAGAAGACTTGGCCAAGCAGGGAGAAGGCTTGACAACGACCTGCTTCTCTACGTCCAGGGTCTCTAGGCAACCCACTCACAGGCCCTACTCTGCTCTGGGACTGGAAGCCTGCAGTGAGGCCTCTGGAACTTTCTCCACACAGAGTCTGGTTAGGGAAATGCCAGGGTCCTGGGCTGTTTTCAGGACCACCAGGTGCAAGGCATCATCTGGGAAGTAGGAGATGGTGGCAGTGTCATGGATGGGGACCCTGAGATGGTGTCCTCCCCATCCCACCAGGCCAGCTTGATATTGTAGGCAGACAGGCTGATCACGTCATTGGTGAGTTAAATCCTGAGTTAAATATTAGGGAGTTGGTGGGCTCTGCACTGTCTATGAAATGCAGGATTTCATTCCTACAGGTGTCCCATTGGTACCTTAGCCGACCTAAGAACTTCCCCTCCTTCTCTGCATGGTCACTCAGTAGTCTGTCAAGCTCCACACACTTGGGGGAGGACAACACCAGTGTGCTGAGGGTGACTTTTCTTGGGTTTCTTATCTCTAGTCTTTAACCTTTTAGGAATACTCACTTAAATGATGATGGAATTCCAAGCTCCTCGTGCTTCTTGTCCACCTCTTCCATGTCACTGTCAAAATTGAGTAGGTGATTAAGCAAAAATTTTACCTAATGTTAATACATTCTTTACGTCTTAATTCAGTGTTTTGCCCAACTAGCAAAGAGGAAGACTTTGAGTTTCTTTTTTTTTTAATGAGGTTTTTTTTTTTATGGCTCTTATATACAAAGGGCAGCTGATAGCTGTTTGCATGTTTGGTAGTTTATAGAGTTAAAAACTCCACATTTTAGGAGTTCTGTACCATTTAGTATTTAATTTTATTTTAGGTATCAGATTTAATCTATTTCTAGGTATAAAACTAACACTTATACACACAAGCAAGATTTTTGGTAACAATATAAAACAACATTCTTAGATGTAAATATATAAATGATAGATTTCAATGTTTTTATGTTAAATAGTATATAGGGTAGTTAAAAAACACTTTCTTCTCTAAAATAATTGATGATTTAATAGATTTTTGTCACTAAAACTTAATTATCAAATATCTCAAAATTGCTTACAGAAATAGTAGGATTTCATACATTTTTATTTTATTTAACAGGATTATATGCAGTTTCCTCTTCCACTGATGTCCCCAACAAACAAGTCTAAAAACTGAGAAAGGATATTTAATAAAGTAATTGAATAAACCAAGTCAGAAATTCTAAATTATGTCAACATATTATAGCTCCTATTTGTTTTTCCCCAACATTAGTAGAAATACTTTTATCTTGTGAAAACATTTAAATATAAGACACCTAATAATTACTTATTTTCTCCTCTAGAATATAATTTAGACTCAAATTTTTAATGAAAGTTTTCAAACTTAAAAATATGCTCATCTTTAAATAATAAAATAAAATGTAATATTGACAATAGTGCCTAAATTAAAATTGTAAAAATATGAAATTATAATAAACTATGTTAAGCAGTACATATTTATGCAACATAGGATAGTGTTTGAATAATTATTTGTAAGAGTTGCATTCATTATACACGTTTTTGAGTCATTTCAAATCCTGCTAATTCAAAAACATTTGTTCCAGATCTATTGGCATCATTCACCAAGAATTTATAATATAACAATGTTTATGAGTATTTCTTTAGTTTTATGCATTATACTCTTATTTTATAATATCAATGAAAGCTTTTTCCATCGTATTTTATAAACTTATGTCTTTGTGATATCAAATTCAAATGGACAAATATTTATTATTTTATTTTGAAGAATAACTTCAACCACATTAAATGTTACAGAAATATGTAATTTTGAAGCATTTTCCATCTACGTTTTTATTTTACTAACCTCACAAAAATTATAGTAGTAAATCTGTACTATGATAATTTATATTTATATAATGAAACATTTTTTATAACAGAACTTTTTTCCACTTTGTGAATATGTTAGTAAAAATGTTTTTGAACAGATGCTTATAAAGACAATAAGGCAATCATGTCTATTTATACAAATAAATTCAGAATATTTTCAATTATAACATATTTTACTTTCAAAATTAGAATATGATATATCATTCAGCAAAGCTTCATTAATTTTTTAAGCAATATAAAGAGTAACATAGATTTTTAGAGTATTTTTACACTCTAAATACAATATGAGAAATCAGAGCAAGTAAATGTAAGAATTCAAAGATAATGTGTAATTTTCGAAACATATTCCAAAGAAACCTATTTTAAGAATGAGACAAATGACTGCTCCACATCATCAAAACATAACACAAATGGATACACATAATGTAAATTTTCAAATTCTGAATTCTTTTCTGCCTGTAAAAGGTGGAGCCAAAACTGATGAAAGGCCAAAACAAGAGAATAGAGAATTCCAATTCCTGTGGTAGGCTATTATTGCTTCAGTTTATCCCTTATACAAGATTGGGGCTAGGTGTAGTACTGTCAGGATTTCTCATGTGTGCTTAAAATCACTTGAATATGACTTGCAATTCAGCTGGCATCTCTTAATACGGTTCTGCATAAAACCTAGGCATGGAGTCATATCAGTATTTGGATGGGGTAGAGTTGATTTCCAACTGGTCTGAAAAAGTTCTATCATTATATCTAAAAACTTTAAAAACCATTTGATGGGATTAAAAGCAAATTGAACAATGGTCAGTGACCTTGAAGGCATATTTACAGAAATTATGCAAACTAAATCCCTGAGTGAAAAGATTGGAAAAGAAAACAAATAGAGCCTTAGTGGCTTGTGATATAATATTAAACAATCTAACATATGTTTAATAGGAGTCCCAGGAAATAAAAAAAATAAAAAGGGGAAGTGGAAATAATATTTAAAGTAATAATGAATAAAAAATTTCTAAATTTTTTTACATGGAAACTGTAAACTCACAGATTCAAAAATTTTAATGAACCCCAAGCAGGATTAACACAAAATCATGCCAAGGTATATCATGATTGAATTGCTCAGAATCCAGTGAGAAAAATAAAGCCTTAAAATCAGCCAAAGGGAAATATATGGGCACATTATACACAGAGAACAAAAAGTAAGAATTACGAGGACTTCTGGCTAAGATGGAGGTGTAGGTACACACACTGTGCCTCCTTCCACAACCAAAAGAAGGACAACAACAAATTTAAAAACAAAAAACAACCACAACTGACAGAAATTCAAACTGTATGGAAGTCTGACAACCAAGGAGGTAAAGAAGGAACATTCATCCAGACCGGTAGGAAGAGCAGAGACTGGCAGCCGGGTAGAGAGCACTCACAGCAAGGCAGCTGGTGGGCAAGGCTGCAGCTGGTGGACCCAGTGAGGTGGCAGATTGCGGACTGGGCAGTCTGGGCAGATAAACCAGGAGGAACAACTGGAGAGCGAGACAGAATGTGCAAGTCAGGGTTCCAGCACAGGGAAATAAAGCCTAAACCTCTGATTGAAAACACGGATGGGGGTTGAGGCGGCAGCGGAAGAAACTCCTAGCCTTACAGGAGATTTTGTTGGAGAGACGCACAGAGGCTTAGAACGTACATAAACCCACAGACCCAGGAATTAGCACCAGAAGGGCCCAATTTGCTTGTGGGAAGAGGGAGAAGTGACTGAAAGTTGGCAGAGAGCAGAGTAAGCGCCATTGTTCCTTCTCTGACCCCTGCCCCACATACAGCATCACAAAGCAGTGATGTGGGTTTTCCCGCCCTGGTGAACACCTAAGGCTACGACCCTTACTATATAACAGGCACACTGAGACAAAAAAATATGGCCCAAATGAAAGAACAGATCAAAGCTCCAGAAAAAATACAACTAAGTAATGCAGAGATGGCCAACCTATCAGATGCACAGTTCAAAATACTGGTTATCAGGATGCTCACAGAATTGGTTGAATATGGTTACAAATTAGATGAAAAAATGAAGGCTATGCTAAGAGAAACAAAGGAAAATGTACAGGGAACCAACAGTGATGGGAAGGAAACCAGGGTTCAAATCAATGGTGTGGACCAGAAGGAAGAAAGAAACATTCAACCAGGACAGAATTAAGAAACAAGAATTCAAAAAAATGTTTAGGAACTTCCAGGACATCTTTAAACGTTCCAACATCCGAATTATAGGGAACCAGAAGGAGAAGAGGAAGAACAAAAAATTGAAAACTTATTTGAACAAATAATGAAGGAGAACTTCCCCAATCTGGCAAAGGAAATAGACTTCCAGGAAGTCCAGGAAGCTCACAGATTCCCAAAGAACTTGGACCCAAGGAGGAACACACCAAGGCACATCATAATTACATTACCCAAGATGAAAGATAAGGAGAGAATCTTAGAAGCAGCAAGAGAAAAGGAGACAGTTACCTACAAAGGAGTTCCCATAAAACTTTCAGCTGATTTCTCACAAGAAACCTTGCAGGCAAGAAGGGATGGAAAGAAGTATTCCAAGTCATGAAAGGCAAGGACCTCAATCCAAGATTACTGTATCCAGTAAAGCTATTATTTAGAATGGAAGGGGAGATAAAGTTCTTCCCAGATGAGGTCAAGTTAAAGAAGTTCATCATCACCCAGCCCTTATCATATGAAATGTTAAAGGGACTTATCTAAGAAAAGGAAGATAAAAAATATGAAAAGTAAAATGACAACAAACTCACAGTTATTAACCGAACCTAAAACAAAAACAAACTAAGCAAACAACTAGAACAGGAACAGAATCACAGAAATGGAGATCACATGGAGAGTTATCAGTGGGGGAGTGGGAGGGAGAGAAAGGGGCAAATGGTACAGAGAATAAGTAGCATAAATGGTAGGTAGAAGATAGACAGGGGGAGATTAAGAATAGTATAGGAAATGTAGAAGCCAAAGAACTTAAGGGGGGGAATGAGCTAAAAGGGAGAATGACCTAAAGGGGGGGAATGCGGGTGGGACGCGGTGTGCAGGGCAGAGGGGAGTAAAGGGGGGAAAATGGGACAACTGTAATAGCATAATCAATAAAATATATTTAAAAAAATAAATAAGAATTACTACTGATTTTTTTGTCAGAAACAATGTGAGACAGAAGACATTGAAAGAAAATCTTTAAAGTGTTGCAATAAAGGAAAAAAATGTCAACATAGAATTTTACACACAGAGGAAACATCCTTTAATATAAAGGCAAAATAAATTTTTTATCAGTAAAATAAAGGCCAAGAGAATGTATCACCAGCAAATGTGCACCATTAGAAATGTTGAAGAAAATTTTTCAGGCAGAAGCAAAATACAAGTAGATGGAAACAGTTCTATAGAAGGATATGAAGAATATCACAAATGGTAAATATGTGAGTAAATATGATTAAAGTTTATGTATCATAAGTGAAGTGATAATATTATTTGAATATATACTGTCATGATTTTAAGATGCATATTGTAAATCCTAGAGCAACCTCTTAAAAGGGAAAACAAAGAGATATATTTAACAACCCTATCGAAGAAGTGAAATAGAAAACTGAAAAGTAATTTATCCAAAGAAGTCAGGGAAAGAGGAAAAGAAGCAAATAACACATATGACATATAGGAAACAAATCCCAAGGTGATAGAGTTAAACTGAAGTATATTCATAATTGCATTAAATGTATAGCGTCTAAACACTTCAACTGAAAGAGATTGCCACAATGGCAAACAAAGCAAGACCCACCTGTTTTCAGTTTATAGAAAATCATTTTACTATAATGATACGGATAGACTAAAAGCAGGAAGGAAAAATAGGGAAACACTTGTCCTGGCTGGTGTGGCTCAGTGGATTGAGCACCAGCCTCCAAACCTAAAGGTCACTGATTCGATTCCCAGTCAGGGCACATGCCTGAGTTTTGGGTCAGGTTCCCAGTTCGGGGCATGTGAGAGGCAACCAATCACTGTATCTCTCACACACTGGTGTTTCTCTTCCACTCTTTCTCTCTCCCTTCCCCTCTCTCTAAAAAATAAATAAAATCTTTAAAAAAAAGTAAAATAAAAGAATTAAATAAAAAGAAATATGGCCATGTTAATATCAGAAAAGTATATTTTAGGACAAGTAATACTACCAGATATAAAAGAAGTATTTCAAAATTATTAAAGGGTCAATTCATCCAGAAGATATAATTCTAAATTTATATTCAACTAATATCAGTGATTCAAAATATATGAAGCAAAATCTGACAGATTTGAAAGGAAAAATAGATAAATCTATATATACAGATCAACAATTCAATAATCCTTTCTCATTTATTAATAAAACTAGTAGGCACACACCCTAAATATCAGTAAATTTTAAAAAACAAGATTAAGCATTTGGACTGAACGGTTATAGAACATTAAACCTGACAACTACAGAATGCACATGCTTTTTCAGTGCATGTTGAACTTTCACCAAGTCCCACTATAGACTGGATCATAATGCATATCTCAATGAACTTAAAAAATTAAAATGATACTAAGAATGTTCTCTGTCAATGACAGGATTAAATTAGATATCAGTAACAAAAAATGTCTGGAAAATACTCAAGTATTCTACAATCAAATAATAAATTACAAAATTACCGAGAACTAAAAAAATTAGAAAATATTTTAGTTGAATTTTAATGAAAATACAGATATCAAAACTTGTGGGATTCTGCTAAAATGGTACTTAAAGGGAAATACATGTTTTATTATTTGTATTAGAAAAAATCTGAAATCAGTGATCCACATTTACACCTAATAACTTAGAAAAAGAAAAGCAAATTATACTTAAAGGAAGTAGAAGGAAGGAATAGTAAAGATAAAAGCAGAAATGACAAAAAAGAAAATTAATAAGCAATTTTTAAAATCAATAAAAACCAAAAGCTTGTTCTTTCAAAATGAAATTGATAACCTTGAGCTAGAGAGAGAAGATACAAATTACCAATATGAAGAATTCAAGGGCAGACATCTCCAAAGATCCTACAGACATTAATAGGATAAGGGAATATTATGAGTGATTTTATGTCAATAAACTTCATAGCCAAAGTGAAATAGACAAATTTCTTAAAAATTATAAACTATCAAACTCACTAAAATAATTAGATAACCATTATAGAAATTGAATAGTTATTTTAAAAGCTCTTCCACATTAGAATATTTCAGAAAATAGTGAAAAAGGAAATGTTTTGCAACTCCTCTTTATGGGACCAGCATTATCCTGACACCAAATGAGTAAAAGAAAATACAGGCAATAAAAACTATAGACCAACACCTTTTATAACACAGAATAAAATTGTTTTTGAGCAATACCAAATAAACTCTAACATACATTATGACCAAGGAGGGTTTATCATAGAAATACAAGGGTGGTTTAACACTCATAATTTAAATGAATGTAACTTACCATGTTAACAGACTATAAGAAAATATATGATTGGTCCAGATGCAGAAAAACACATTTGACAAAATTCACATCTTGTCTTGATAAAAACTACCCATGATGTAGGAAACTACCAAGGACATCCTCAAACTAATAAAAGTCATCCCTGAAAAATCTACACCATCGTCATACTTATTAATGGAGAAACACTGAACAATTTCTCCCCAAGTTCAGGAACAAAGCAAGAATAACCTGCTATCACTTCTATTCAATGTTGGACTAGAAATAAGACAAGACAAGTAAATGAAAGGCATACACATGAAAAATGATGAAATAAAACTGTCTTTATTAATGTATGATATTATTATATGTGCAGAAAATTTTATAAGAAAATGCTATTAAAACAAATAAGTGCATTTAGCAAGATCACAGAATATGAGGTACATATAAAAAATCAATTGTATATACTTAGGGATAACTTTAACAAAATATATGTGAGATCTATATACTGAAAACTACAAAAGAGTACTCAGAAAAAGTAAAGAGAATCTAAATAAATGGAGAGATTTCTGCTCATGGATTGAAAGGCTCGATATGGTTAAGATGTCAATTACCCCAGACTTATCTATGACCTCAATACAATTCCAATCCAAGTTCCAATAGGACTTTTTGAATAAATTAACAAGTTGATTTAAAATTGAAATGCAAAGATCATATATATTACCAAATAAGCACTGAAAAAGAGCAAAGTTGGAGGACTTATATTACTTGATTTTAAGATGTACCCTAAATCTATAATAATCAAGAAAGTATGGTATTGGTGTAAGGAAAGACACACAGATAAATAAATAATTTAAAATTATACCCACACCTATATGGTAAACTGGTTTCAACAAAGGCAATTATCTAATGCAATGGTGGAACAACCCTATTCAAAAGTGGAAATGGAACTGGATGTGTATATGAAAAAAAATTAACCTCAATCTTACCTTGCATCATACAGAAAAATTTTACTTGAAATGAACAATAAACCTAAATGTAAAAATTTTTAAACTTCTGGAAGAAAACAGGAGAAAATCACCATGACCTTTGGGTAGGAAAAAGTTCATTAGAGAAAACACAAAAATCACTAACTGTAAGAGAACAAAATTGATAAATTGAATGTCATCCAATTTAAAACTTCAACTACTTAAAAAAACACATCATCTTAGACAAAATATTGGCATTTTATATATCTGACCAAAGACTTATGCCCAGAATACATAAAGAACTCTTACAGCTAAATAACACAAAAAAGTCAAAATATGTGAACATATGCTTCACAAATGAATATATATAAATGGTCGATAGCTCATTAAAAGCTACAGTCACTGACAATATTAAAGTTAAAATCACAGTGCACTTTACAAACCACTTAACGTGTACTGGAATAATGAAAATTTGAACCATTGACAACAATCAGTGTCAGCCAGGATGGTACAGTTTGGAAAAGTGTGGTTGTTTTCTATGAATTTAAATATGCACTTACCATAAGACCCAACGATTTCTCTCCCAGGTTTGTGCCCAAGAGAAATGAACACACATGCCAACAAAAAGACCAATATATGAATGTCCATAATGGTTTTGTTTATAAGCAACAAACATCAAATGACCATTGATAGGGGAGGAAATAAACTGAGGCATATCCATATAACGAAATATTACACAGCAATAAACAGGAATAAGAAAAAAGTAGTAACTATTGATATATAGAACAACATGGATAAATTCCAAAAACATGCTGAGTGAAATACAAAAGAATATGTACTGTATAATTTTATTTATATTGAGTTCTAAAATAGGCTAAACTACCTTAGAGTGACAGAACGCAGATGAGTTAGTTGTTGCCTGGGGCTGGGGAGGGGGAAAGATTGCCTGCAAAGGGGCAAGAGTGAAATTTTGGGGTGATGGAAAAGTTGTATATGTTAATTCAAGAGGATGCATACTTTTAGCGAAACCTATGGACTGTACACTTAAAATAGATGCATTTTATTGTATGCACCTCAGTAAAGCTGATTTAAAAGGAAAGAAGGGGAGGGAAGAAGGATGGAAAGAAACTCAGAAGGTTTACCTGATTTGCTGAAGACCAGGGCCCAACCTGGATCCTCTGATTCCCAATACCCTGCTTTCCCCACCAGTTCAAATTGCCTCTGAATTACCACAGGGCACCTTTAGTCATTACACTCTTCAAATGTTGAGAAAAAACAATTGCATCTTTTCATAAATGGTAAAGGTGCATCTGTTTCTAATCCAACTTCCAAAATTTTAATTCAATCTATGTCCTAATCTCCAGTCAGGGCAACACATAAAACTGGTAAATGGCCCTGGGTCGACCTGGTGGCCACCTATGGAGATGATTTCTGACTAAGTGAGTAGCCTGCTCAGAACCTCTCCTTCTTCTCTCCTTATTGTTCTGCATGGCACTCTCCTTCCTGCCAGAGCTGGTGCTAGGACTTTGCTTTCCCAATCCATAGCCCAGGGCTTTTGCTAATATACTAGAAGCAAATATCTACAGTAGTGCCTCTCACCCTTAGGGGATAGGTTCCAAAACCCCCAGTGGATGCCTGAAATGCCAATAGTATTGAACCTTTTACATACAAGCCTTTTCATTTCAAGGAAGCACTTTGTGGCTTCCCTCTGGCATATTGGAATGGCCAGCATCACTACCTTTGCGCTTTGGGACCACTATTAGGTAAAATAAGAGCTACTTGAACACAAGCACTGTGATAAGTCAACAGTGGATCTGATCATCAAGACAGCTACTAAGTGACTTAAGCACAGGTGTATAAAAGCATGGATGAGCTGCACAAAGTGATGATTTACATCCTGGGCAGGATAGCAGGCATCATGGGATTCCATCATGCTACTGAGAAAGGCATGCAATCTAAAATTTATGAACTGTTTAGTTCTGGAATTTTCCATTTAATATTTTCAGACCGCAGTTGACTGCAGGTAACTGAAAGCATGGGAAGTGAAGTTGTGGAATGGGGGGGCGACTCTTCTGTGACTTAATGGTGTTCAGCCCTATACTCATCATTTATATGGATTTATGCTTTGGAGATACTGGCTTGAGAGGAACATCAAATTCATTCCACATCTTCAAGGAAGAAAGACCTGCTGCTTTATCCTTCTCCAATTAACATACATATTTACTAGACTAGCAAGCTATCAGCACTCAGTCCTGAAAGCCTGGGTAGTTCATTCAGTGCATTTCACAGTCTCTTAACTGCATTTAAATATAAAAACAAGGAAAGCTGAAAATAGTGGAGGAAAGAGGGTGAATGTAAGGCACTGGTAAGGACGTTCATACCAAGATGAGGTAGCTTAAGATCTGAACAATGTGGGAGACACCCAGGCATCCAGGAAAGGGCACCCACAATCAGGGAAGGAAAAACACCTACAGCATACTGACTCTAATATTCCCCCTTAGAGCGTGGGACAGTGTGGTTTGGTGGAAAGTACATGATTTTCAGAGCCAGGCAGATCCTGGTTTGAGTGCTGTTTCTTTTCTGGATGAACTTAGGCAAATGACTTAACCTTTCCGAGCTTCCACTTTTTCACCATGCAGAAAATAGTAAAATCTTCCCTATGGTGTTTATTAGAAGGTTATAACACATGAAGTCATAATAAATTCTGTGTTGTTCCCTGCCTTTCTTCCTTCTTGTCCTCCATCCTCTCTTCCTACATTTCCCCCTTTTTCGTCTATTAACCTTTTTTATTTTTTTTGTTGTTGTACAGTTGTCCCCATTTTCTCCCCTTTACTCTTCCCTGCCCTACCTACCCCCACCTCCCACATTCAATCCTCCCATCTCTATTGTCTTTGTCCATGGGTCCTTTATACATGTTCCCTGACCACTCTTCCCCTTTCTTCCTATCTTTCTTGATGTATACATTAGTAGAAATAGAAGAGACCCTAAAATTCTTTAGCTTAATGATAAACAAGAGAAACAAGAGACTGGCTTGTGACCCACTACTAGCCGTGGGCAATACAGAGATCTCCTTAGTGGTGGAATCTTTCCCCCAAGCTGTGTGGGCTGGTGAATTAGTAATCTAAACTCCAATGCCCAAAATGTATACATGCATGCACTTGAAGGTCCAGATCCAAGAGGACATCAAAAAGCACAACTTTATTTTTCACTCAAGAACACCAAACTAGACTGCTTCCCATTTTAAAAGCTGCCCTGATGAATAGCTTATAAGCCTCTGGTACTTTTATAACCTAAGGCCTTCTTGATGTCTCTCCACAAGCACCTCTGGGTAAATTCTATGCTCTAGAAGAAGGCAGTGCCAGGAGTTCCCAAGGCAGAGCCCTCAGACTCCTCAAGATCCACAATTGTTCAGAGGTGAACAGTTATCATTTGGACACTGCCACACATCTAGACCTCCTTCAAATTTTTAGAGAACGTATATATTTTGTGAGTCTTCAGGGAAAGTTGGAGTCTACCAGCTGCAACAGAAGAAGAAGGAAGCAAATATCCCCTCTCCCTACCCCCACAGCTAAAACTGGGTCATGTGACATATCTTCTGCCAATCAGATATTCTCATCAGACCATGACCCTAAGTGAGTGATACTCAGTTTAAAGTTCAAGGCAGTGTCCGTAAGGGCAGCAATAAGGCATTTATAGCAGTAGTGTCTCAAGCTGTTTTTCACAATTTTTATCATTACTACTTTTGTAAAGAGACAATTTAGACATTTTTACTTAGATTGCCCTTCCACAAAATTTTAAGACAACAGACACACTGTATATAAGTACTGTATGTGTGTCCATGCTCTATACATAAAGAGTAGGATGTTTATCTGTTGCTCCCATGGAGGGAGGTGATATCACCCTGCTGAGAATGCACGGTCTAGAAGATGTGAGATCCAGCAGCAGAATATCCCAACTTAATGTTCCCATGTACTAATAATGGCAGTATATCTTATTCCCTGGGGTCTCTTGTCCCCTACCCATTTTCACAACCTGGATCTTTATTCATCTGTGACTTACTGGGGATTTTTCCAACAAGGACCTATCTTAGTTTGGATTTGCCTGGAATCAGACTCCAAGACAAGGATTTAAGTGCCAATAGTTTACTTGGGAAGTGATCCCAAGAAAAACCAGCAGGAGAGTAGGAAAGTGAAACAGGGAGGAGAAGGAAGCCAAAAAATGGATGCATTACCAAGCCAGTTACCATCACGGGCAGCTAGAGCCCAAGTCCATGAAGGTGCTCTAGGAAAGAGAATAAGGCATACTCCAGGATTATCCAACCAAGGGACAAGGCAGCTGGAGAATTTGTACTCTAATTCCCACCAGTCATTGGTTGGGTGCTGCTGCCAAGATGCTACTTCACTGCACTCCTAGTCTGCTGTGCATGAGCACAGCAACTCTGGAGACCAGAGAAAGTCTTCAGGTAGAGAGATGTAAATGCTGGTAGCTGAAAGTCTGGTGTGTGCACACTAAAGTGAAAGGAAGGGTCAAAGGGACATAGTTAGGACACGGACATTGAAAGATAGATAAAAGCATAAATCATGGACTTTAATCAAATATTTCTATGGCTATGTCAAAAGAATAGGGCTGAGGTAGCTGGAAAACAAAGCAGGACTTGATCTGACGTTAGTGAATTACACTATCAGTTGAATGTACTTCCATCATGGTTTCTTCTGTATGTGTAATGACATCGATTAGACAAGAGCTGGAGTGGGGACGTATGGAAAGATTTAGAGACTTCCAGTTTTTCCAGCCCTCAACCCACTCTTAGCTGCCCCCACCTCTTGCCTTCCTTAGTGTCCCCTTCTTGCTGTGTGATTAGGCTCTTCATGTCTGACCTAAGGACACTGCTACCATCTTCCAGAGGCCATTAATTACCTTGGAAGAGGGAGCAGATTCTCTTCATTCTCTATCTGCACCCCCCAACCACTCATACACATTGATCCCTGATATCCCCAGAATAGTAACTAACATCAGAGCCCAGCACTTCCTAGGGAAGAAGGGAGATTTACAAAGTCAAACCCAGTAGGAGATTTACTCACCAAAAGTCTAACAGGACTTTACTCAAGTATATTTGCAGAGATCTGGGAATGTATGAGGAAAGGGATCCTGATGCTATCGATCAAGGAGAAACAAACATCATTTTGATCAGGATAAATGTGGGTACACTCACCAATTCTTTTCTTCTGATGAAATGGGTTCAATTGAAAGTACAGTCTAGGGAAAGCTGAGATGCTAGAAATGGTGAGGTTCAATAGAAGAAAAAACTTCAAAGACATCGAGAGATAGGATGGTGGCTATGGTTTTAGCACTATAGACGATCTCATTGTCAAGGCCTGAAATACACACCGGTGAGGGAACACCTGCATCTTGGGGGAGCAGCATAGTGGCAATTCTGTGTGGGTGGAGATACTGGTAGAAGATGCTGCCATTGAAAAGGGCTCCTTGATTATGATGAACATGGTAAAGTCCCAAGGTGGAAAAGGACAAGTAGTTACACCAGAACAGTCAGATACAAATGGTTCCCGTTACCTCAGTAGACATTTAGGGCTCATCAGAATAAAGTGACCTGTAGGATCTTAGGGTGTGGTAGATTAATCATGGGGTTTCTTTCTCAGCTTGATGAATATAACTGAAAAAAAATCCTAGGTCTGGTGAATCAAGGCAGCCACCATATCTGAAAGTGAAAGCCATTTGTAAGTCCCAGTCAATTCACAGCTCTACAACCCCTTTAGAAAGGAAAGAGAGTGGCTAAGGAATCGGTTTCTACTAATATTGTAAGTGTATTCTGTGAATTTTCCTCCTAGCCTTCCTCAAACATATTTGTGTCCATTTACATGGGTCACTGTGCTGGGTCAAGGAAAATTCCCAAACTTTTCAGAAATAGCTGTATACTAGCTTTTAAGCCAACAATACTATAGAAGCAGGGGATTAATAGAGGTCAGGTGATTAATAGAATTATGGAATGTGTGTGTATGTGTGTGTGTGTTTGGCCATTTTTTCCCAGGGGAAATATATAATAAACACGGAGAAGAATGCAAGAATCATGATGAGTTTTTGTTTATGTAACAGCACTGACTCTCCCCTTCCATCACTGAGTTCCTTACCCACCTGTATCTCAGTGTCTCAAACTCTCCATTCTCCCTCCTTGCCAGGTCTGAATGTTCTTCCTATCTCTTCCCACTCCTTTACCTACTTAATTCCTCCTTCTCTTTCCAATCTCAGCTCCAGGCAGGGTCACCTCCCAAGGAAACTTGCTTGCTCCCATATACCCTGGAATCTAGGAATCAAGGTCAACTTCCTTGGTTCTACGTCATGGAACCACGTTGCTTCTTTTCAAAGCCGATCCTTGGGCTGTTGTGCATTCACACGGATGAGCTGGTTAGTATCTGGGTCTTCCACTATATGAGAAACACCCCAAGAACTTCAGCTTCATGTTTTTCTTCATCCCTGTATTCTTGGCTCCTAAGTACAATGCCTAGTGTTGCAGGCACTCAATAAATATTTGTCAGATGATGAATAGATAAGTGAATTATATGCGTTTTTATTTTTAAAATGCCACAATAAAAAATATTCAAATTCAAAAAAAGAAAATAAAATCTTATTTTATTAGTGTCAAAGTTCAAAATAGAGGCATTTTTAGTGGAAAAAATTACACAGAAATAATTTTGATAGATGTATGCTTTATATATTGCATGACTTATTTACATATTTACATAAAACTATATTATTACCTGCTCATACTGTCTCAGCATCACATATTAAGACATATAGAAATATAAATAGTTTGATATGAGCTTAGGTATATTTTAAAATAATTTCTTTAAATCGGAATGAAAATAGCCATCTTCCCAGTGTTGTACACTAATTATATGTTATTTTTTAGGCAAAGTATTTTGAATACTTTGTGATTCCACTTTATGAGGTATCTACAGTAGTCAAATTGACAGAAATATAAAATAGAATGGTGGTTACCAGGGGCTGGGGTGGGGAAAATGGGGAGAGAGTTTCCCTTTTGCAAGATGAAATATTTTTGAGGAGCTGTTGAAAAATATTGTAAATATATTTAGCACTACTGAACTGTAAACTTAAAAATAGTTAAAATGGTAATTTAAAAAAAGAATTAAAATTTGGCATGAATTGGTCAGTATTTTTTGCCTGGCAGGACTTTCTTCTGGTAACTATGAGCAGAAGCAGACAAACCATCCCCCTCAGCACACACGTCTGAAGGTGTAGGTGTGCCCCTTTCAAATAGGGCCTGGACCAATGAGGTTCCATCCTGATACCTCTTTCCCAAACCAGACAAAATGTTAACCAGAGTATAAAAGCAGGCTTGGGATCTGGGAAAGAGAAGATTGTGCAGCGAGCAATAAAAAGGGGAAAGACCTCGCTGTCCTTTGTTTCAGCAGCCCCTGTACTTGCAGGCCTTCAGGAGCTATGGGAGGGTTTGTGGGTGGACAGACTGGATTTTAATTGGTCTACAAAACCCTAAAAAAGCTTGAAAGTCTTTAATTTCACCATACTTCCCTTTTAACAAACTTCAAGGAAATAACTCACCCTGAACTGCACCAGCGTACTGCCAAAGAACCACCGAATAAGAAAGGCACATTTCCTGAATTTGGGTGAATGAACCACACACTCACTGAAAAGGCCTTTTTTTCCTCCCTAAGAGAGAGGATGCAAAACTTATTTTTCTAATGAAAACATTTAGTGCCACCTGCTGGCAAAATTCATCCTGACTTCTTAGCATTCACAGAGTATGCTTGAACTATCTTAAAACAAACAAGATAGTAAAAAACCCTGATACAACTTATTTGGTAAATTTTTAAGAACATAAAAAAATTGAGTTTCTTATTTTTTTATTGAAAAGAATCTCTTCTGAGATACTCCACCACTTGAGGCAATATTTGTTTCTGCACAATTGTCTTTTTGTTCATTTTTGAGCTAAAAGAGGGAAGGAGTGAGAGAAGGAGAAGGAATTGCTCAGAAATTCTTAGGCTGCTTTCATCCCTAACATACTAGGATTCTACAAAGGTTCAAAATGTTTCCGTTGCAAACATTTGGCCCATGCAAAGTTATCCAGTTGGTCAGCTTTCACTTTAAGAAGAGTCTCAAATTCCATGCCCTTAGGTAAAACATAAATAGACCCAGTTGGTTCCTCTGATGCTTTATGAACTGGAATCGTACTTCTTAACCTGCCATTCATTCCTGAATATGAGAAAAACAAGAGGAAAGATATTTAATGTCTGAACAAGCTCGTGCTATGATATGAATTTAACTAGCTGACACAACATAATTTATGTTTCAAATTAATTCACCCCTTTGTAAGTCACTGTGTTTAAACATCTGCACATCAACAAGCCATGTGTATGGAGAACAGGAGAAAAAGTAATTTTCTTGGAAATGTGTCAGTTGATTAGTTTCATACTCCAAAGGAACATTCACAGTAAAGGTGTTACTGAGTATGCTGGCCCCAGTTTTGCTGACTGTAGGAAATTTGGTTCTAAGTATCAGTCAGTACAGGAAAACATCTACAAGACTTGGCAAAG